>NC_084859.1:2194241-2505918 GCF_951802175.1 Populus nigra
TCAGGTTTTCAAAAGTATTCATGATGAAAGTTTGGTATAGGTTTACCTCTTTTCTTAGTTTGGTTCTTTGGGTGGTACCATGGGATAGATTTATATCAAAATTAAAACTTAAGGATGTAGTCTAGAAGGGAAAGTTTCTGAGATGAAGGTCAGATAAGAAATTGCCTTCAAATTTAGAATGAGGATTTAAGTAAAGAGTTGTCAAAGAGCATAAGTGAAAATCGAGGGAAAAATACAAATAAAAATATACTTATTGAGGTATGGAATGAAATATGAGGTCAATGGGTTGTATGACGTTACATGTGATGCGTGAAAATTTAGTAAAGTTCACTACCTAGTAAAGTTTATAGATACCTAGATCTGTCTTATAAGTTCTTCAGATAAAAAGCTTATATAAATATTTTATGATTGTAAGGTTTTTTTACTTATCTTCACAAGTCAACAATTAAACTTATCAGATGACTAGTGTTTAGGAGATTTGATGAGATGGTGAATGTAATAAATAATGAATTAGGTTGTAAAGTATTTTAATGAAAGCTCATGAACATGTAATTGTAAAATGTTCTCTTGTAAAATTGATCGTTTATGTAATTTAAAAAGTTTTAGCTTAATATGTGTAATAAATGTTGTTATATGATTTTTTTTTTCTGTTTACTTGAGTGGCTAGAGGCCTGTTATGGGAATGAATTGTTGTATGGGTAGGAATTAAAATTTCCTTAATTTTCTATCCTGATTTTTAAGAAAAAAGAAGAATTGTTAATGATCCAACTAGAAAAAATTTTGCTGAAATTTTAATAGAATTGTTAATGACAAGTTAAGGATTGAAAATACAATAGCAAAAAACAATAATGATTTAATGAGTAATTCAGGTAAAAAAAATTATCCAATTTTTCACATAAGTTTAAGGCTCGAAAGCTTTTAGAATTGCCGGTTGTTACATATTCAATTAAAAAAATCCAAAAAATAAATCA
Source organism: Populus nigra (assembly GCF_951802175.1). Taxonomy (NCBI): domain Eukaryota; kingdom Viridiplantae; phylum Streptophyta; class Magnoliopsida; order Malpighiales; family Salicaceae; genus Populus; species Populus nigra. The sequence continues at coordinate 2,195,213 of NC_084859.1, forward strand.
AGTTAACCCGGATTAACTTACCAAACCCGAGACTCGAGTTATGAAAATGGAATAACCTCATAGAAAGCAAATTTAAAAAAAATATAAAGTCTAATTTAAAAAAATATTAAATTAAGAAAGGATCCAAAAATAAATAGAGTCAACTCGAGCTAACTTGTTATACCTGTGACTCGGGTCATGAGATTGGGATAACCTTATCAAAAGTAAATCGAAAAGGAATTTATAAGTTCAATTTTCAACCAACCTAATATTGAATAATGAAATTAAAAAAAAAATAGCAAAAAAATCACCCAAATCAACCCAGTTAACTTGTTAAACTTATAATCTAAATTATAAGATCGAAATAAATTCATAGAAAGCAATTGAAAAAAAAATAAAACCTCACTTTCAATAAATCTAATGTTAAAGGTTGAAAAAAAAATTCATGAAATTAGTATGTAACCCAACAAAAAAAAAATTGAAAAATATTATGACACAATCCTTTCAATGAAATTAAAAAGAAAAATTAAAGAAAAAAATGGGTTGGTAAAGGGTTAAAAAAATATAAAACACTTTTCAATAAATAGTGTTGTATGTAGCGATTTATATCCTTTACCAATGAAATATTGGTCTAGCGGTTAAAGCACTGCTATATCCCTGCAAAGATGAGAACACAAGTTCGATCTTCAAGAAGCATACTTGTTGGGAGGAGTAGCCACGAATCCCTAACAACACTAGTCTCACTTTTTAAAAAGATGTGAGGATACCTAGATAAAAACCAAAAAAAAATATCCTTTAGTATTGTTATTAATTTGTGCTAAAGCTATTAAAATAACGTTTTTAAAATAAACATCTATAATTATTTTTTTCAAAAAATCTGCGCAAAAACTATTAGGACATTTATTATAGGACTGAGGTAGGCAGTAATATTTTCTGCCAGCCGCATATCACTTACTTGTGAATTCATCTACCTACCACGTTGGAATCATAATGAACTTAAACTTGCATCAATCTCGCATATAAAGTTGATCAACGAAGAAGAAACATAAAATAAGTGTTGACTTTTTTTTTTCAATTTTTTTTTTCGGAACTGAAAAATGTTAAAATGATTTTTTTATTTTTTGTAGTTTTGATATAGTTACCATGTGTTTATATTAAAAAAAATATATATTTTTAAGAAATTTCCAAAGACACTAAAACCAAGAGGTATGTATGTCTTCAATGGACACATGTAGCATTGACAAACCAGCAAGCACAAGACACTCTTCAAAAACATCAATCTGGCAGGACTGCAAAGCAGAATCCTCCACAACTGCCTCAAAGGTATAGCAACAATAACTTTAGGGCAGAGGCATTCCCGCAGCTGCAGTTCCTTCAAATGGCCACAGAACTTAAAACTTTCTTCCCATGAACATACAGTGCCTCATTCAGCAGTGTTCTGAAAATAATTTGAGGGCTTATTTTAATTGTCAAATTGTCAACTAGAAAAATAAAGAGCCTTGTACGGTATCCTACCACAATAAACACTACCACTTAACACCAATTATACACAGTTATTAAACAGGCATCACACTTTTGTACAAATTTACTCTTGGATGCTGAAATTCACCAGATTCAAACTCCATTGATAGCATTCCTCAGATTTCCACCAAACAATGACATAAGGCCGCCGCCATGCACCCTTCCCTCGGGAACCAGATAGTCGAAATTCTTTTTCCCACCACTGGTGGCACCGTAACCATTTGTACCTTCCTCTAAGTTGTCAGCATTCATAAAACTTGTAAAAGACGACGTGGCCTTCATAGAATGAGGAACCAGTACTTGGGGTGGTATGAGATGTAGTCTTTTTGCTGGCTTTTCTAGGGAATCACTGCAGTCCGAGACAGCACTAACTCCAGAATATGAATGATTGTTGTCAATGCTGCTACCTGCTGTTGAAGCAGCAGATACAAGGCCATGGAAGAGTCCCGGTCTGATCAAACCAGTCCTGTTTGCCTCCCTCTCTTGGACCATGCTGCTGTGTGCAGCACATAGACCACTCTTACCCCTGGCAAACTTCTCGCATTTTCCCTCACCCCAGGTGCATCGTTTTCCCCCACCATGAGCTTTGCAGAAGTCAGTGCTACCTTGGGCACTCTTCCCACAGTTGTCAACCCTGCACCGCTTCCCTCCACCATGCCTAACACAGCAATCAGTACGGCCACGCGCACTCTTTGTACAGCCGGGCACAACACACCTCTTTCCACCACCATGGGCAACACAAAAGTTTGTGCCTCCATGAACACTTTTTGGGCAAATTCCACCACCATCAAACATGCAGCGCTTTCCCCCACCGTGTCCCTTGCACAGTGGCGTGCTCCCTTCAGCTCCTTTGGTACATCCTGCAAATATGCATCGCTTTCCCCCACCATGAGCTTTGCAGTACCCAGTACTCCCCTGAGCACCCTTTGTACACCCTTGGTGTTCACAACGGCGCCCACCCCCATGAGAAATGCACAACCCGGCCTGTCCTTCAGCACTACGAGTGCAGTCTTCAACCTTGCACCTCTTCCCCCCTCCATGTCTAATACAAAGCCCTGATTTGCCTCTTGCAGCCTTAGTGCATCCGCCTGGAAACCCACATCTCCTGCCGCCACCATGTGCAATGCACAAATCTGTCTTCCCCTCAGCACTTTTAGTGCAACCCAAGTGTTGGCACCTCCTTCCTCCACCATGGACCTTACAATAGGCTGTTCGGCTCTCAGCACCTTTGCTGCAACCTGGCTTCTGGCATCGCTGTCCGCCCCCATGACCAATACAAAGGCCTGAAGCACCACGGGCTCCCTTTGAGCAACCCAAGACCTTGCATTTCTTCGGATTGCTTGTTCTGTGGTCAGAAGAAGTGTTTGAAATCGTTTGCTCAGACATAATGCCCATGGAGAAATCTGTGTTAGCAGATAGTTCATGGCTCAGCTGAAATTGATGATTAGATCTGGTTCCAAAGTTGAGAAGTTCAGTCTGTGATGGAGCTTTTCTGACATCCATTCTAGGAGCCAAAAGAAGTGATGTCATATAGCCACCAGACTTCTTGGCTGAGGTGGAACCCTCATCGACAACAGGAATCGGGGATCTAATATCATCATCAGAAATTTGGTTCAGCATGGGTGTATCAGTATCAGTCTCTGAAATTGAATAGTCGAGACCACTCAGGGCTTCCTTATCCCCTCCGGAAAGGCCAAGTTTTAGGATTGAATCACTCTCAGACAGCAACCCCTTGGGAAATATAACAGCAGAATCCAGCCCTTTTTTTTTGTTAACCCCCAAGCAGTAACAATCATCAAAATATGCACTTGGTGTCGGACCAAGTCCAAGCACCAACTTGCAGCCATCATCAGAACCATTAGAAAAATCAACCTTAAGATTATTTTGAGCACCCTCAGCATTGGTCGAACTGCTTCCTCCATATCCAAGGCAGTTCAAGCTCAAAGCAGTATCACCAAAACAGTCATTTTTTGGAAGCTCATTATTATTAGAAAATCGCAGACCTTTTTTGTTAAGATTCATTGTCTAGAAGCTGTAAACTAAAGCGCTGGGGAACGAAAGGCTTAACTGGCAGAAAAGATTGCAGCAGATGACACTAACAGGTATAGGTTATAGAGAAATGGAAAATTCCCAATATTCTAACTCCACCACTAACAAAACCTGACGTATCTGACCTGTCCATCTTTGTAAAATCAGAACCCACAGCAGAGACTGAAACAACGAAAGCACTTAGGACCTAGAAATATCTGACAACATTTCTAGGATAAAATCCTTTAACACAAACAGTCACAATTGATGTGCGCAGATCTTTGGAGCCTCTTACGCTCCTTCCTTCACAATTCTTAAGTTTCATCAATCTGATAGGAAGCAAAAGAAATGAGAACCTCTGAATGATTACAACACATGGCAAACAAAAATGGTTTTCAGCAAACCAAAATCAGATATAATTCAAACTAACTTATGAGTTCACAATTCACTGGACAGAATATAGCAATATAAGCCATGTTTTACAGGACAAGAAGCGATATTTTCAACACGTTAGACAGCATAAAGTAGGACAGTGAAATATCTAGCGGAATAATAATAGACAATTAATATAATAGCTCTTCCAGAACATTGTCATGCATTTTTCAAACTCAAAGTAATATCTGAAAAGGAATGGTACCCAAACCTTAATCAGAGATCCCCACCAAAATGACAGAGCACAAATTTTTCGCTAATTCTTCCCACCCCACCCCTCCTATCACAATTACCTCGACCTCTATCCAACATTATTTACACGAATATATATATATATATATATATATATATATATATATATATAAGATGTTATAAGACTACTAAATAGTAATACAAGAAAGGTTAAAAACTCCAGACCCCATATCATTTAAATTCAAATTGCAATACTGTGAGTCTGAATCTCCAATAACACACACACACACACACACACACACATATCAGCTAATACCTAATCTACCGACCTCCTTATCCAGCAACTGTAAAACCAAGAAACAGGCCCCTTCCATCAAAAGACAAATTAAAAGAAAAGAAAAGAAAAACCCACCAACAATTCAACTTAAATAGCAGATCTGAAACTGAAAACATCAGCTCACCATAAACTTGAGCATATAAAATCCAAACCAATCAGAAATTATTGTTATCAACACCAAAAAAAAAAAAACATAACATATAGAAACCAATATTCTCAAGCAAACTAATCTATTTTCACTCACTCATCCTTTCATTCTTGCCCAAGAAACCACCCACACATATATGTATTAATTGTCACACTGAAATAACATAAATACCAATACCATACTATCAGAAAACATTACTGAAAGAAATACGAAGGAAAAGGGATAAAAGGAAAAGGTGATACCGTGATGACCAAATTTAGAGGATATGTGGACAAAGGGGGCGGATCTGAGAAGTGGCTATAGACATCGCTGAAACGCGTGTGTGTGTGTGAGAGAGAGAGAGAGAGAGATGGAGAGAGTATTGCTTCTGTTGTGTTCGGTATCAAGCTCTCTCCAACCAATGAAAAAAAAGCTTATATTGATTTGGGCGGCTCAAAGGACTTTTAGCCCCCTTTTTGTTTTTTCTATACGACTCTATTTTGAGAAAATTATTTTTTAGTCCTTGTATTTCTTATGATTATACATGTGAGTTGTTTTAGTTTTGAAAGTCATATGTTACTCCTTTGACCTTTTCGATATTTTGTAAATGTTAAAATTGTTATTTTAACATATTCGTTTTTAACGGGTAAGATTGGAAATTATGACAAATATTTTAATTTATAATTTTATTATTAAATATTTTTAAATAATATGTCCAGTATATAACTCCCTGCATAAACTTAAAAACTTACCTAAATCAATAATAAAATCTGAAAAAAAAAGTCATAAACAAACTTGAAATAAATAAATATAAAATTAACAAAAAAAAAATTAATTCAAATAAAAAATAATAATCTTAAATCAATCAGTAAAATATAATAAATTTTTTATAATAATTTATAGGTTTTATTTGAAGGTCTTCTTAGATCTCGATTGATATAAAATTTTAACCTTAAATAAAATAAAACCTCTAAAATATTCTAATAAAATTTTAATAAATTCAAGAAACTATACCGCATGTCATAAAAGAAATCTCCTATGTCACCAAAAAAAAAACCATTAATGAATTCTTTTTATTCCAAAAAAAATTGCATGAACACAATTAGGACATGGATTTAAGGACTGAGGGAGTAACAAATAAACTAAAAGTATTTAATACAAGATTTCGTATGCCATGAGGTTCGATAATTATTTTTCACAAAGTATAGGGACCAAATAGCAGTTTACTCATATTTTTATGCATCTATCAATGGATGGATCTATTTATTAAATATTGAAAAAAAAAAAAGATGATTAAAAAAAATCAGTACCGGGAATGAATGGTGAAAGATCCAAACACGCCTTATTTTGCCAATTATTTGAAAGGGACGTGCAATGAAAAGATTAATATATAATATAATATAAAATATAACATTGATAATTACGTCTTTGGCATTTTTCTATTGGGATTGGCTCCTCAGGGAAACTAGAGGCCAAGGTGGAGTCGTCGTATGGTGAAGTTGTTTCATATCGCGTCGCGGTATGCTCTTTGAAATAATTTATTATTTAAAAATATATTATAATATTTTTTTAATATATAAATCCAAACACGCCTTACGGTTTTGTTTTCCATCTATAAATATAATCTAGATCAATGATTTAAAATATTTAACTTTTTATAGTATAAGAAGTAAGTATTTATAATTAAGAAATAAAAAAAATAACAAACTCCTATTATTCACCCATAAGCACTTGTACTCAATATAAACTATAGTTTTTAGACTTAACCCGGTCCAAAACTTAGATTCTAGATTTTAATTAGGTTATTCGGGTCAATTTTTAAAAAAAAAATCGTTTAGTAATAAAACAAAAGTCAACAGATTGCAACCGGATTTTTGACCTGGTCTTGCTGGGTTAACCGCGTCGCCTGGTCAACCTGCCAGGTCAGCCGGGTCACACCAGGTTTTCTTTTCCTGTTTTTTCTATAACCCAACCCGGTTCCAATCCTGGGTCCCGAATCAACCCACCAGGCCAGGCCGGGTTGTAAAACTATGATATAAACATTATTGCCTCACAATTATTGTCATAAATACTTAAGTATTATCTCTCCAATTTTTATCACCTTCACCGCTGCCTTACTGCAAACATAAATATTATTAGAATATCATTTAATAAAATTGCATCTGTTGTCGACGTTGATAACATCATTTTATCACCAACTATTTATTTTTTATATTTTCAACGATGAAGCTCTTAATTGAAATATAAGGGTGTAAATAAAAAAACTCAATCCCGTACAAATACTGTATTAAAAATTCCAAAGACCTTAGATTGATTGACCTGATATTCAATATATTTTAATTAATTTTATTTGGTTTAAACTTAGTAAAAAAAATAATTTATATCTTAATTTACAGCTTGCTTATAACACTATCTTTACACACACATATTAAATGTAAAAAATTATAGGGCATAACTTTTTCACCATAGCTATAGACACAGTCTATTATATATTTTTAAAATAAAATTATATATTTGTCCTTGAGTGGTGATAAAAAAAAAAAGTCTTGGAAATAAGGGTGTTCTGGTTTTTTTACTAACTCATTTGTTATTAAAAGATTAAAAGATTGTTAGTGATGTGTAGTTCTTTTCTTTCTTTTTTTTCAAAGTAAAAATGTTTTTTCAACCCTAAAGTTAACAAAACTTAAAGTTGTTGATCAAGGGTTTTTTTTCTACTTTTCATAAACTTTTAAATTGGAAAAAATATTTTTTTACCCTTATTATAAAAAATTATTGAGTTGTTGAACAATGACATTCTTAGTTTTTTCATTATTCAGTTTGTGGCCTTGGAAAAGATAAAAAAAAAATAATAATAAGGTTTGCATTTAGGGTTTTCTTGTACTTTCACGCTGGGTTTGAGGGTAATTATTAGGATCACAAGGCAGACATTTTTGTATTTTTCACATTTCTTTTCATATTTAAATCAAAAAAGTTATTTGCGTGTGCTTAGAACGTCCAAGTGAGTGGGTGACGTCTGTGTCATTCAAGAGGCGCGTGTGATGTCATCCGGTGGCCAAACCTAACCTCCCGTTGTCTCAATGGATGCACCATCATGTCCTCTTCATAGGATTAAAGTTTTTTAAACTTTGAATTTCATCATTCAATCAAAGTTTTTGTTGTTTTTTTTTCAATTCAACTCTCATTCTTTTAATTTATTTTTTATTTTGTTAAAGTTATTTTTCAATTCAATTTAACCCTCCAATTAAAAAGTTTTGTTTGCCCTCTGATTAAGTTTTTTTTTATTTTCACCCTGAATTTTTTTTATCCTTTTGTATGATTGATTTTTTTCTATAATTTCATCTTTTGACATTTGATTTGTTAGGAATTTAGTTTCATGTGATCTTATCATTCTGTATTAATTTTTTAAAAAAATATTAATTTTGTGATTTTCTTCAATTTTTGTATGGGTTTATCACAGTCTCATGATATAGGTCTTTTGCATGCCTTTTTACAATATAAGTTTTTTAAAAAATTATTTTGTTTCTGTTTGATTTTTCAAGATATTATTCTAATTCATCTATAATTTTTTTATACAAATAAAGTTTATTTTTCAAAATAAAAAAAATATTCTTTTTTAAATAACATTTCTTATGTGTTTGGTCTTGTGTAATATCTTTTTTAGGATGTGAGTTTATTCAGTCAGTTTCATTTGTGTTTATCTTTTAAGTCACGAGTTTTTTACAGTATGAGTTTATCTTTTATCGATTTAAATAAACAAGTTCAATGAACATAATCAGGTGAATGTCTTATTTTCTGTGATGGAATATTTTAATCTACATTCATCTCTCAAATTTTTTAATATCTCTTTTGGTTATTGTTAACGATCTTTTTTTTATTTACATAGATGGTTATTGATTTATTTAATTAGATATTTGCATAGGATTTTTTATTTACACTTTGAATTTTTTTAATATAAAAAAAACATCAAAGTAGCCTGCATATCCAGTATTTTCTTGGAAAACAAATTTATAACCTGCGGCAAAGCGTGGGTTAGATAGCTAGATAACAAAAATATAAAGCATATGATGTTTTCACTATGCATAAAATCACGGTTCACTCTCTTATCAATTATTGTGGATTGAAGCAATGATTTATTTAAAATTTTTAATTTGATCCTCAAACTTTTTTATTTGCACAATTGAACCCTTTTGAACCCAAATTAACACATAATTGCATGGTTTTTTTAGAGGGAGTGTTGAATTGAAAGAGAGGGGACCAAAGTAAAAAAAACGAGTAACATAGGTGGCACTTCCAAATTTGTTTATGATGTATATTTTAGGCCCCCATCTTTTTTGTTATAAGGTGACTGGTCCCCTTAAATTTTTTTTTAAAATACAATTTTGGTACCAAACTTAATTTTTCTTATTTTTCAATTCTTTTTTCATGGGAGAAGAGAGAGAAGTCGCCGAATTCTGACAAAGATAGAAAAAGCTCTTTTTTGGTGACGATTCTGACCACCAAACAAATTAAAATAGGTGTCAACAAGTTTCACTAAGTGATGAGAATCATATAGTGGTTGCTTCAAGCTTCAATGTAACCTTAAAAAATAGATCCAGGTTAGGGATGCAATATTTGTATCTAGTTTGATTTTGATGGTTTAGATTTTTTTTTGGGTTTAATATATTGATAAGTTGGTTTCTTGGTGTTAGAAGAGTATTTGTAAGGTTTTTTGTGGTTGAAATGAGTTGGAAAACAAATGTTTTTGGATAAAAAAACCCATAAACCTGATTTTTCAGCTACCACTGTGGTGGCTGGAATTTGAGTTGGCAGATAACACATCTTCTACCATAGTGGATAACATATCGTTTGCCTATATTTATTTTCAAAAAATGATATCATCCACCCCTTTGAAAAAGAAAAAAAATAGTTGGCCCAGGTGCACGGACCTGGGCTTCAAGACCTTTATGCCCAGGCTTTTTCTTTTTAGTATTTTTTTTTCAATTAATATCTTTTTTAATGTTTTTTTTAATTAATATGAGTATATTATTTGTTTTTGCTTATTTAACTTTTTTTTAAATAAGGATTATTTTTAAATTTTATTAGGTGTCCTTAATTTTTCTTGAGGTTAATATGATTTATCTATAATTTTTTTTATATATATTTCTTATAGATTAAATTTATTTTTATAAACTATAAAAGTTTATTTTTTATAATATTTTTTTTATTTTACTCAATAAAATTTATGTGTTTGTCAACTTCTATTAAAAATTAATTTTAATAAACAAATTCATTAAACACAACCGGATAAATAACTTGTATTGTGTTATTAAATATCTTGATTTATATTTGTTTCTTATTTTATGCAATTTCATTTTTATTTATCTTTAATTTTTTCTATTAAATTATCATGATCTCATGATTTAGAATGTACGATAGACATGAAATCTTGACATATCTCATTTTCAAGTTATAGATTTCACATGTTAACCCAGCTTTGCTTAGAACAATATTTTTTTTTCATTTATTTTTTTTTTGTTGTTGCCTTATTTTTATCGTAATATCAAACTAAATCAAAATTTAAATTGATTATCGAATTTCTCTTACTTCTTTAAAATACATGCCTGTCTCTTTTTTTTTTCGAGTTAAAAAATTTGGTCTAGCTCACTGTATCGCGCGAGCCACCAATCTAGTTAACAAAATATAAAACATGTGGAGAAAACCATATAACCTTTTATACTGTTCACCATATCACAATTCACTGTAGATTGTAACAATGTATTTTTATCAAAATTTTTATTTTGGTCTTTAAAATTTTTATTTGAATAACTGAGCTCTTTTGAGCTAAAATTAGCATTTAAATACATGTCTTTTTAGGAGGGGGGGTTGAATTGAAAAACATAAGAGTGAGTAAAAAACACGGGTAACATAGGTGGTGCTTAATTTAGAATTTATTTGAAAAAAAAAATAGTCTTTTATATTTTAGGGTTTTTTTTATCTATTAAGTGACTATTCCTTTTAATTTTTTTAAAAATTGATACCCAAAATTAGCTTTTTGTCGGATACCAGTCCGAAAAATAAGTTATCATGACAACGATTACGGCAACCAAAAAAAGGTAACGAGATGCATGTACGTTTGCTGTCCTCTCCTGTGCAATGAGAAAAAGGAAGAAGCTTTCACTTTCGGAAATCAAAAGGGAACAGTAGAATATGGTTTGCTTGGCGGGAAGTGAAACGGAAAGACAAAAAGCAAAAGACATTCATTACTAGTTGGAATTTGCATCGCTAGGCATCTAAAGTCCAAACAAAGCAACCAAAATACGCTTGAGCGTATAGTTGATGTGGTCAATCGTGTTACTTGTTCCGTTTCTGTCCCGGGTTCGATCTTTTATATACACGCCTGTCACCCCCGCGGTATCTTACTTACTCCTGGGCTTGCAGGATGTCCAGTGGACCGTGGGTAATAGTCATGGTGCGCACAAGCTGACCCGGACACCAACGCAAATCAAAAAAAAAAAAAACAAGCAAAATACGCATGCACAAGCACAAATCTGGTCGTGTTATTAGCACTCCTACGCTCGTTGAAAAGGTAATTTTTTTTCCTCGATCCTTTTGTTCATGCTACTGTTCTCTCTTTTCTTATGTTCTTTGCCCTGCGTTGGCAGCTTCGTAAGTTTAAAACTAAGTTCCTCATGCCAGACTGTGCATGTTATGCCTGCCATTGCAGTTCCCCTTGGTTTTCATTTCCAGTTCTCCCTCTTGATTTGGATCTATACAAGCCCTGCTAGCTGGTTTGAATCTGAGATTTCCAGCATTAGTTTTGCTGGGAGCCTTTCCTACTCTAGCAGGGGAGCCTTGCATGGACAACCAGCTCTAAACCTGCATTTATTGAGAGTATTTATCAAGAGTGGGACAATAGTAGCTGCGTAGAAGTTAAATATCCTGGCGTGGGGATGGCATTGATCATGAAGATGTGAGAGGAGAGGAGGTGGTTTGAATGATATAAATTATATTTTGGAATTTATTTATTAAATTAAAATAATTTTTATTATAATATTAGAGTTTTGATAATTAAACAATTATTAGTTTGAATTTTATTATTTTTATTTATTTGATAAAAATTAAAAATAAAATTAATTGAATTAAAGATAAAGTTTATTAAGCGTACATAAATTTAAAATTTAAATGATTTTCATTTAAAAAAATATATTAAATAATAATATAAATTTTATTTTAAAATTTTATTTAATAACTTGAACTATTAAATTAATTATAGTTATGGTACGCGAGTAAAGAGGGTAATAAATTAAGCCATTTCATAGCCAGGTAGACCAGGGGACAATCTCTGTTATACAAGTACAACCTTAGGATGCAGCTGTTCCTGTACAGAGGGAAATAAAAACGGTAAGCACTTGTAATGTTACTGCTGTCGGGGTGGCTATAGTTTTTTTTAAAATTTTTCTTTAAATTTTTTTTTAATACTATCATATTAAAATAATTTCAAATACTAAAAAATTAATTTTAAATAAAATTAATTTTAATTTTTAACAAAAAAAAAATGTTGAAACTCAGGAAATAAAAACAATAACCACTCGTAATACAGCTAGAGTTGAGGAAAGTGTTCGGAGTGTGATGTTGATTGTTTTTTAAAGTATATTTTATTAAAAAATATTAAAATAATATTTTTATTTTTTAAAATTTATTTTTAATATTAGCTTATAAAAATAATATAAAAAATTAAAAAATAAATTTTAATAAAAAAAAACAGATCGAAAATCACACAGTTAAGAGATAAGTAATTGCCACTAATAATTTGTACCTGCATGTTGCTGTAGAGTGTAAAATATGCTGGGAGCGTACTGTCTTAGCTCTAGATAGCCTACTACTCCCTTATTCCCTTATGTATTAATTACCTTAAGAGCGTGTTTGGTACTGTGGTTGCGGGTGTTTTTTAAATAGCTTTTCGTGCTGAAATACATGCCAATGATGTTTTTTTATTTTTTAAAAATCATTTTTAACATCAGCACATCAAAACGATCCAAAAAGTACAAACCGCACTTAATTTTAATAAAAAAAATTCAAATTTTAACAAAACGCATGTAGAAACGCAATACCAAACGTTCCCTAAGTCTCTCGAGTTCAATTTACATGGGTGGAGAGAGAGAGAGAGGGAGGGAGAGAGAGAGAGAGGGGCTAGAGTGCAAAACAGGAGAGCTCGAGATATCAAGAGGAGAATATGTTAGTGTATTCAAGTTTTAATTAAGAAATTAAAAAAATATATGAATCAATCCTTTTCACTTGTATAAAAGAAGTTTAAGAAAAATATATTTAAGAAAAATTATAATTAAAAAAACATATTTTCTTCTCATGATCAAGTTATTTTAAAAATTTTAAAAGTTATTTTAATAAATTGATGTAGAGAGATATTTTTCTTAAAAATTTAAAACATAAATAAAAAAAAACATGGCGTGTTCATGCCTAACCTGACCTCCCTATTCTTGTGTGCCTGATAAAAAAAAGAAAAACTCAAAAAAAAAATATATAAAAAAAAGCTTGGGATTCTTGGGCCTGGCCTCCCAACCCAAATATAACTGGCTTAGCAAAAAAGCTCAGATGCACATAGACTTGAGAGGCGAGGCCACACCCTTTCCCTCTCCTCTCCGTCTCCCAAGTGCGTCTTCCTCAACCTCCGACGCATTCTTCCGTGAACCCCGTCATTCTCAGGTACTTCTCCCTGCATTTTCTCCCGATAATCCCTTCTGCTACCTCATTTGCTTCGATCTCATTAATAAACAATGCCTGACAAAAATATATTCAAGAGAAGGAGATGTAGAGAGAGACAACTTGTGAGTGTGATGTGTTGAAGAAGAAAATAGATTATGAATTTATTCTGTGTTTTTATTTTGAATTTGTTCCTCACATTTGATGGCGCTCAAGGTGGCAATGTAGTAACCACACGCATAATATCCATTCGAGATATGGATAAAATAATTATTATATGTGTTTTTATGTTTTAAAAAATAATAATATAAGTATGGAGATAACAATTTGAATTCATGGATCCAAGTATCAGAACTAAATCCGGAAAAAAAAAAATATAAAGAGGTAAAATTAAAAAAATAAAATTAAGAACATAATAAAATGCAACAATCAAGAGAATGGATTTAATATAAAAACAAAATAAAATCAAATGAAATTAAAAAAAAAGGAATTTAAAACAAAAAAAGATCATAATTGATTTTTTTCTATTATTTTTTTATCAAAATAATATCAATTTTACTTTTTAGTTAAAAAAAATCAAGTGATTAGCTAGAGAAAAATAGTGTAAGCCCCCACTGATTTTTCATTTTTTATCATTATTGTTTTTATCAAAATAATATCATTTTTATTTCATGTATAATAAAAAAATCCGATTGATCCCGGTAACCCTAGTTATTCGACCCAACCCAAGACATAATAAGAGTTGATTCTCGAGTCGAGTTTTAAAATAATAATAAAAAAATAAGTATAAAATATGATATGAAAATTCAATGAAATTAAACAATAAAAGATGAAATTGTAAAAAAAAAAAAATTCAAGAAGAAAACTCAAAATAAAAGGAATTGCAATAATAAGAATAAAGATCTAATTCAACAATAAAAAATTAAAATCAAATGATTAGGGATAAATCAAAAAATAAAATCCAATAGAAAAAGATTAAAAACAAAATAAATAGAAATCAAAATAATAAGGATTAAATTTGATAAAAAAACATAAAACATCAAATGTCAAGAGATGAAATTAAAAAAATAAATAAATCAAATTCGATACAATTAAATGATTGAGGAATATTTTACAACCTTGCAAGGCCAGTACACCTTTTAAGGTGGAGGAGAGAGAAAAGAGAATGAAGAGAAAAATTATTGTTGGAGCTCCTCCGTGTTGTGGAGAACATGTGTTGGCTCATAAAGAGTGGTGCGATGCTTCGGATGCCACTATGAAAGGTTAACAACGGCCACCGAGAGACGCCGTACACGCTAACCACTTTTTTAATTATAGAAAGATCAAAACACCCTTGACCCCATGAGATAATTCTAAGAAAACCGAGAGTAAAAAACCTAAAATAACCCTTAACCATAGGCAAAAAAAAGTCGACCCCAGGAGTTATGCTGTGATTACATTGTACAAAAATGTGAAAATTCAAAAATACCCTCAAACATTAGTTATATTGTTTTTTTTAAGGGCATGAGAGTAATTATACTGTGTAATAAATATGTGAAAATACAATTCTACCCCTAAGTATATGTTTATTTTTTTTATCATTGAAATGCTTATAAGTCATTTTACCGTAGATTGTAATAGATAGATTGTAATAGAGTTTTAGTTTTATTTTCATTTAGTTGGATGGAGATGGCATACTCATGAGTTGTCTTCTTTTTTTTTTTCCACTCTGAATATCATAATAATTGAAATCATTTCAAGTTGTGACCTCTTTCGGTTTGGATTTCCCTCCTTGAAATTATAGGCACACTGACTTGCATTCTCTCAATATGTTATAGTACAAATAAACTTTATGTTAGGAACTTTGACCTGTATAACATTGAGGTATATCAAGCATCCCGTAGAGGATATATCGGATCACGAATGATAATGAAATAGAAGTTAGATGAACAGCTATGATTCATGAACGCGCCTTTTTTATGTTTACAAAGAAAGGGAGCATTGCTCATGGTAGTAACCATCTTGTTGAGCTTTTTCACCTCTCTAGTTTCTAAATTTAGTGTAAACTAGCAAATGTTTTGAAATATTTTTTTAATGCTAGTCAAATTCTGTGTTACCATTTTCAATAAACAGATGTTATGGCTTCTTTTATTTATTAAAATGATCTGATATGCTATATGGTAAGGTCTAGTGAATATTTCTAATATCCTCTCAAGAGTTTTTAAAATTCTGACCTTTTGTTTATGTTTTTTCATCAGGTGTTCCTGGGTGTCGGAAATGTAGTCGGATACATATTCGGATATTTGTTTTTGAAACTCTCGGTTATGCATGGTTATTGGAGCAGGGACAATTCTTTCTTCCTGCTTCTCTGTCGTTGCATTTTTTATGCCAGAGTCGCCTTATTGGTTGATCATGAAAGTTCAACAGGCTAATGCCGGGCTGGTTCTTGGAAAAATATCAAATAGCAAGGAAGAGGCCAAGTTAGAGCTTAAAGAAAGAGAAAATAGAGGAGAATGGACAGGATTTATTAGTAAGCATTCTGTTTCCTACATCTTGATATGCACCATTTGTATTCATCTATTCCAAGCTGCAGCTCAGATAGGTGTTATTGTCTTGTATGGACGTGTGATCTTTGAAATCATGGGTGTTCACTCATTAGAAAGCAGCTTAATATCCAACGTAGTTCTTGGGTGTATCAAGACTTCGTTTACTTTAGTGGCTATGTTTTCCATTGATCGAAAACATTCAAGCTTGAGTTGTGCTTCTCCTCCCTTTTATCCTTCCAGATCTTCAAATAAAGACAGTACTTGAAGTCAAAAAAGGTATATATGGTGCAAGCACGAGCAAGAATCTTCACACTCCTGTTATAGATGAGAATTTTCCTATACACCAAAACAGTGCATTGGTGCTGGGGAAGTATAGCTGAGTCGCTGACTCTGTTGCAATTGACAGGCCTTTTATATTGATGATACCATCACTCCGGCAGCAGGGAAGCCTGTGAGCAATATGCAAATGCCACCTTCTGGATCTTCTGTGATCAATCCTATTACATCTTTGAAATCTACGGCTCAAGGAAGGAGTGTAGCTATGTCAGACCAGATGACTTGTCAGGGAGCTCCACAGCACAACCAAATCAACAGAACCTCTCCCACTCCACAGCTCCACTCTCTTCAGCGAATTCCTGCTCAAAACCGTATTCAACCTCCAGCAGTTGGTCCAATGTCCGGGTAGTAATTCTCAAGCCTCTTCTCCACGAAAAACTGCTTTGTCACTAACTTCTTATGAAGCTGGTGAAGCAGAGACTGCTGCAGAATCAAGTAATCCAGAACAGCATTGGTTGAAAAGGGAAAAGGCATAATTCAAGGAAATAGAAGAGGATCTTTTCTTTATGGTGGGACGCAGGTTATGGGAGCCACATGGAAAATGGGTGTTGGGCATGGTGAGCAGAACTTCCTTGGAACACCAACCTTTTTGCCAGGTACAGTTTTTGTTATCGTGCTTTAAAGATTAGAAGTAGCCTTTCACAGTCTGCCATCATCATAAGGTTGATTTAAGCTTTTGGAATAAAGGAAGATTTGCTGAAAAGAATTGCTTTGATATCTAGTCCCAGAAACAAGAACTGATGGGGTTTGTCCAACATTTTCTTTTCTCAAACTGAAATCACACTTTGGTCACTTGTAGGTACAAAATGCCCAGTTCCTTGTCGTAAAAGTAAGCGTTATAGTTTATGATTATTGTTTTGCACCTCTTTTCTGCTTTGGAAGTAATTAAAATACCACAGGCTTCCCAGACTCAACATTTTAGAGAAGACAAGCAAATTAATTTCCTAGGAATTACATGTTAATTTCTGCAAATTAAAGCCTAACTTGATCAATTACAGATCGATGATCGATGAAGCTCGGGTCTCTTTTTTTGTAGAATTAAGTTAAAGTTTACCAATCAATAATTCACGTTCTAAGAATCATTTTTTGATTCCTTTGCATATATCGTAGGTAACTGAAGATGCTGAAATCATTCAATCAACCTTTTCTTTATGGAATGCTCACAGCGATGCTTTTTCATGTCTTTTGTCCGTGTTTATGTCTCTTGCAGGGGTTCCTTCTGTTTTGTTCTGGTTTGTCAGGTCAGAAATGCAGTGACCAATGCTTTTCACGTCTTTTCAGCTGGTTCTCTCTTTTGCTTCTTTTGGCAGGCAACTGGCATCACCTCCGTTGCAGCCATCACATGATGCTTTGCTCTTTTTTTTCCCCTCACTGATGGAATTAACAGTGGCTTAGACTGCCCTGCTGATGTTCATTCGGTCCGTGTATTGATGCTTCTCATTTGATCCTTCTTTTGACTCCGCCCTCGTCTACTCAAACCTGCTCGTGCTTTCGCTCTTTTTTGTTCCGTTTGTTATGAATTTGCATTGTTTTCCTTCATTTAGCGGCCTGCTCAGGCAGCTCCTTTTAAGTTCGTTTCCTACACTTTTCTGACAGCTGCTCACAGCATTGTCTCCCTGCAGGGTCACTGGCTTCCCAGCCTTGCCTGCGCTCAGACACCCGCGTCCAGACGTGTGGCTTATCTGTGCACAACATGTGGATCCATGCTTGCCTGCTCTGCTGCCATTTCAGTTCCCCTGTCAGTCTGTCACCTGCTGTTCTTTTTAGTGCATTGCATGTACTTTTTAGCTCTTGCTGAGGCAAGAAGAACATTGCCTAAATGCCACTGTCGTCAATTTCTGCTGAATTTTCTCTAAATGCTTGATTGCAATATTTATCGTCTTTTAGCAATGATGGTTATCCTTTTAAGATTCTACAGACAAATTCTTTCGGCTTTCCTCCTCTATCCTATCAACGCGATCTAAATCATTGCACAATCGAAAGAGAACGCCCACGGTGAAGTGCTTCTATTTTTCTCAAGGGTGGCTCAAGAATGCTGGGGTTCAGTTTGTGTTTTGTTTGTCAATTTCTTTGCGTCAGATCATTTACTTTCAAGATTTTGAGATTTAATTGGAAAATGGTAGTTTGCTGGTTGATTTATTATTTCTTACCATTTGAAGTGTTTTACCAGACACTTGCTGAAATTAATGTTATATGATATCAATTTTTCTGAGTCTTACTTTCATTTATGTGTTGAATTTTCTTCTCTTTTCATGTATTTGCTTTTCATTTTGCTTGTGCTAAGCTGCTTCATTTTCATTGACTGACAAGGGATTATTTTAGTCATTCTTGTAATATTTTGAAATAAAAAAAGAAGGTTTGATAGGAAATGACAACAATATCCTTAGAAGAGTAAGTTTTAGGTGTATATGGATGAAGGGCATTTTAGTAATTGAACAAAAAGGTGGTAAATATAGAAGGAAGAAGAGAAAAGGAAACGAGGAGAAGACTTGTATTTGAAGAGAGGGAACCGTAAGAAGAAGAGAAAGAAGAGGAGATAAAGGAAGGAGAAGAGAGTTAGAGAAAATAAGTTTAAAAGATAAAATTTATGTTTTGATATGTAAAATTGTTAATATTAATTAAGATTGTGAATTTGTTGAAGATCAATGTTTTGAAGATTTTGATTTGGGTTTGAATAATGAGTTGATTGGAATATTATGAGTTAATTGATATAGGTAATGATTTATTTAGTTGATTTGGAAAGATTTTGAGTAAAGATGATTTTGAGTTATGTTTTGTTTAAAAGATAAATTTGAGCTAGATGTAGATCAGTAGGTGATCTGTAGAAAAATTCGAGTCTAGGGTTAAAGATGACGAGATTTCAGTCTGGTCCCTCAATTTATAAAGATTACAGTTTAATTCTCGAACTTTGGAGAAATTATGGTTTTATCCCTGGAGCTAAATTCGAGATTCTTGACAAAATTTAGGATGAGTTATGGGCAACATCTCAGTATGGTTATGAATTTATAATATTTATAGTTTGGTCCTCTAATTTGACAAAATTACAATTTTAGCCCCTAAAAATCTAAGAAAAATCCATATTGGTCACTAGCTGAAATTATAGTTTTTCAGATTGGTTTTGATGAATAATTGTGGTTTCTTGACGAATTATTATCAAATTTTATGTTTTGTTTCCTTTTGAAATAGATTTCGAAAAATCGTTTGATTTTTTGGTTTTTGAGAAAAAGGACGGGTTTGGTTCATAAACATATAGGCTATAAGGTTATGAGTTAGACTCTAAGTTAAGTGTATTAAATAGATTGTACATTTTTTTTTTAGTTTTTTTTAATATGTCTCATTTTGTATTCAAATATTCTTGATGTTCTACCTGTGGAACATCAATAGAATTGCCTTTAGTATATGCCTCCGTGTTATTTTTAATTTTGAGTTATGTGAGTGAATAATTTTTTATATGCTAGAAGATTAGTATAAATACTTGAATTGTTAACATGAAATTAATCGTGCTTCTTGATAATTCTTATATTGTTATTTATTCCTTGTTTATTATTAAACATGATTACTTATTGAAACTAAATATCTGATATGAACTATTATGTACTTCTGAATTGATAATTTTTCATTTGACTGATGTCATGAGTTGAGGTTAGAGATATAAATCTATCTGTGTGATTATAATATGGACTAGTATGTTAGTTAGAATACTCATGCTAGTAGGGTAGTGTTAGTTTTTATGCACATCGTATTTGGATTCTAATTGGTAGGGAGAGTCACCAACTTGTGGCGACTAATCATCATACAGTACGAAGCATCATGCTTATTACTTTTTGATTTTCTAACGTGCTTTATTTTATGATATTCTTGTTATGGTCTATTTGAGAAACTTTGTTGTAAGAACTTAAAGTCATATTTGTATATATATTCCTCATTGTTGTAATATTTCATGTACGTATATTGAACCCTCTCGTTACTTATCTTTTTCAGATTTATAGCTTGTTAGCATGTTTTTTTAGTTGTAATTGGTATTTTTTTTATTATGTCTAGTTAGTATTTTATAATTATGATATTTGTTTTAACTCTTTTATTAAAATAATTAATTTATATTATGAGATTAGTTATGTTATTATGTTGTGTAGAACTTTGTTTTGTTTATATAGGTGAAAACGTTTGTATGAAAGTTTGGGTTATATAATTTGGAAACCTGGAGGGAACCTTTTCTTATGCGCCGGCACCTAGTTTGGGTTCCATAGCTTGACTTCTGCTTCCCCTCCTTTTTGTCCTCCCGGATCTTCAAACAAAGACATTACTTTAAGAAAAAAAAAAGGAAATGTATGGTGCAAGCACAAGCAAGAATCTTCGCACTCCTGTCAAACAGTGCATTGGTGCGGGGGGAGAATATAGCTGACTCTGTTACAATTTACAAGCTTTATATTGATGATACCGTCACTCCTCCGACAGCAGGGAAGCTTTTGAGCAATATGAAAATGCCCCCTTCTGTGGTCAATTCTATTCCATCTTCGCAATCCAGGGCTCAAGGAAGGATTGTAGCTATGTCAGGCCAGATGACTTATCAGGGAGGGAGCTCCGCAGCACAACCAAATCAACAGAACCTCTCCCACTCCACCGCTCCACTCTCTCTTCAGCGAATCCCTGCTCAAAACCGTAGTCAACCTCTGCTCAGCAGGAAGTCCAATGTCCTGGTAGTGATTCTCAAGCCTCTTCTCCACCAAAAATTCAGGGAAATAGAAGAGGATCTTTTCTATATGGTGGGACACAGGTTATGGGAGCCACAAGGAACGTGGGTGTTGGGCATGGTGATCAGAACTTCCCTGGAACAACCTTCTTTTTAGCCAGGTACAGTTTTTTTTTTTTTTTTTGGATCACATTTTTTATCCTCTAAAAGCGTAACAAAGAAGAAGAACAATTTCAATGCTTTTCATTATGCAAGTGTGAGAGACGCTCATGCCAATGCTTTAGCCTTGCACTTTTTCTCACATCACATATGTGGTTTCATATTGCTTTCTCTTTTTTTCCGTGTGTTTGGTGTGTGTTATTACCATGAGTATCCAAACTAACTCGTGTATGATATTTTTCTTATTATCAGCTGTTATAATGTGTCCGATCCATGCTTTATATTCTTAAGGAAGCAAAGGACTACATGCTGTACATTGGTGTCTAAATAATTCATTTTGTTACGGTGGTTGATTGGCATGCAGTTATGCAATTTGGTGGTCAGCATCTCCGTGGTCTTGGAGTTCCTGCGGTCGCCATGGCGTTTCCCGGATATGTTTCTCAGCCGAAATGACATGGTATGCTCAGAATGGCTGTCAGATTTTTGGTTTTACCTCGGATCTTGCATGGTCCAGGGATGTGCTGTCATTGTTCCCTTAAGTGGCAAATTGATGCTTCTGATGAAGCGGATGTTTTCCGTTGGTGCAATGAGATCATTATGATTCAGCTATTCTAAAAAAAAAAAAAAAAAAAAAAAAGAAAAGAAAAGAAACTGATTGCTTATTACTGTTTTTCATTGCTGTGCATTACTGTTTTTACTGGTGGTTATTTTTAAAATATTTTTTACTTGAAAATATATTAAAATAATATTTTTTTTATTTTTAAAAATTATTTTTAATATCAAAACAATTTAAAAATACATAAAAAATTAATTTAAAATAAAAAAAATTAATTTCTTTTAAAAATATTTTTAAAACGCTAAAACATAAGGTATGACATTTATTGTAGGAGCTATTGCTATGCTAAATCCATTATGTGGACTTTCTCTTTGGGATTTCTCTTCTTTTATATCATAACGAATTGTTTAAATGATGTTCAGGTTACCAGTTCTGACCGGCGCTGCGGGAGCTTTATGACTGCATATTGTTCACCTCATATTTCAGTTGATGGAGGGTGAAACATTGGGGACCTAATTGATAAATTATTTTATTTGAGACTCGATTGGGAATAGCTATAGAGGCTATGGACTAAATTGAGGGTTCCTGTATATTCTAAGCAGCAAATACATAACCTTTTCTGACTTTGGCAGTGTGATCTGCCTGTGTTTTTTTTTCCCTTTTAGAACACCTTTTATATGAGAATTGAAATCTGTGAGCACTTCGGCCATTCCTACATGCTTCGTTATGGACTAAATTGAGGGTTCCTGTATATTCTAAGCAGCAAATACATAACCTTTTCTGACTTTGGCAGTGTGATCTGCCTGTGTTTTTTTTTTTTTCCATTTAGAACACCTTTTATATGAGAATTGAAATCTGTGAGCACTTTGGCCATTCCTACATGCTTCGTTGCTTCTATTTTTCTAAAGGGTGACTGGTCAAGAATGCTAGAGTTCAGTGTCAATTTATCTGCAACTCTTTTCTATAGATCATTTACTCACATGCATGAATTTTGTGAAAGTGTAACTCCTCCCACAGCGAATGAAGGAGCTGGTGAATCCCATCACTTTGTGAATGCATGACAAATGGTAAACTGTTCTCATCTGAATTCTCCAGATAAAGGACAAGAATAAAATACCATAATAATTTCTTGTGCACGGTCTTGCTCCAAATTTAGCTCTCCCCTCTGGCAATCCGAATGAAACTAGCCGGCAACACTTCAGAGAGAGAGAGAGAGAGAGAGCTTTATGATATTCTACAAAAAAGAAAGTCTCAGCTATCCATTGTTCACGTCGTACAAGCTATCTAAAGCATGTGTAACAAAGCATCAATCAATTAAGCTGCAGTTGAATGTGTGCTCTTTGCCTTCAGCTCTGGGCTTAGCATGCATATTGTGTAACATTTACAGCCTAAAACATCAGGTTTGTGAAGGCAAAAAAAAAAAAGAACTTCCCTTGACTCAAGAAGACAACTTTTTGAGTGAATAACCAGATTGGCAGAAATATTACAAATCTAAAACAAAGAAAAAACCTGAAAATGTCACAGATAGCCACTAACAACATCAGCTGAATTTGCCAATTCCCACTTTCTTCGTGATTGCTCTTTGACCATAATATATGAAGGAATCGATTATTCCCGCAATTGTGAAAATACCTACAGGGGTTAACACTATATTAATCATTTCAAATAAAAAAGAAGAAAGAGAGATGCTTATGCAGGAAGAATATAAGATCCAATGATATCATATTATCATTCTTGTAAAAGGTTAAATAATATATTACACAAGAAGGCAAATAGAGTAAACTAATTCTCAATTAGGCGCCACAGAAATACTGAAATAGAAGTTAAAAGTTATTGAAATAATTTACTGCTAGGTATTACTGGTTTTCCATGTCAAACTTCAGTACTGCCATATTGCAGGCTAAACCAGCGTTACAAGTCTGATGTATGTAAGGCTCACGGTACAATTTCTGGTGTAGATATGATACCTTGACTTGTACAACTACTTTACAACAGGCTTAGTTGAATTGGTATTTCAGGTTTTAGTGTGCTTAGGAGTGCTTGTTGAGGTTGTTTTGATTGACATGCATGCAAAAATACACTTCTCGTATTTAGTATTTTGCAAGTATATTTTCCATAGATATGCATAATTTTCCTTTTGGAGATGCTTGCAATTTCATTACTTGTGAGCTTCCACGTTATGTTTTGCTATGTTTTGCATCTTGTTGATCCAAATCATGACGTACAGCTGTAATGGATCTGGAACCTGAAGCTAAGGCAGCCAAGTGAATGGCTTAACAATGGACAAAACCATATCTAATTTCATATTCGCTAAAATATTTCCAAACCTAAAACTAAATCTGTGATAACAAAATATTGTTGTAATAAGAGTTCTCCAGTTCCTAATTTGTAAGCATTTTGAGTGTTTCAATTGTAAAAGAAAGCCTGTAAACACTATAAATCAAGTTACCAGTGTTTGCTCGTATTGCAAATTGAGCTAAAGCAGAGATAAGAATGCTTAGAAGCATTGGTAATCGAAATTGATTGGATTGAAATAAGATCAAAAAGGAGGACAAACAGAGCAAAAACATAACAGAATGGACAAAAATATCCATGTAGCCAACACATTATGCAATTTCCTGTTATTTTAAGTGGACAAATTACGCTCACAAATGTGCAATTAGTCGAGAATTTCTGCTTAGGAAATAGCAATTTCCTGTTATTTTAACCAAGACAATAGAACATGTTGTTTCCTAATTTAAGCATTAAACATGACTTTCCTAATCTTAACTAACTAGGCGCTATCACTTTGGACCAAAACCCTAAAGAGAAACCCGGCATGGGAATCTCAGGATCCACCAACTTGAAACCATCTTCTCTGGCAGAAGCACAAACTAATCATTTGTTCCATCCTGTGTACAATACAATTTAGCAAAAGTAAAGCCCTTTATGGTTTCCCCTGGTGCAAAGGGTGACTTTGGCATCAATTCCCTAGTAAGGTTAGGGAAGCAAAAGAATTTCAAAAGCTAGTTTCTCCGCTTCTTACCAGGACCAGTTAAGACATTGAAGGACATATAAGATAAACTTTTTTTTTTTTCAATTTTATGTGATTATTCAAGTCACTTTCTCTACTTACTTTCATACTTCTATTTCATATTTAGCAGCTTTTCCAACAGCTCACGGGGTGTTACTTCCTATTTAGAAGAAGTTGCCTTCTACTGCAACGAGATCTACACATGCATGATTGGTAAATTAAATTGAGGTTCCAGGGATTAGGTTCTCTTTGGTTTTTGTTGTTTGGTTTCTACTTCACTTTGTTTTATATCAGCAAGTTTTTATGCTTAATATGAAACATATTTTTTTGTGGTTAAGCATTTATATGATGATCAGGTACAACAAATGGTTACCTTACAAACATTATAGCATCATATAACCTTTTATCTGGGAAGAATGTACGAGAGCTTGGAGACCATAGGTATAATCCGGAAATTTCAAGAGGTAATTTAGATTCAAAAACAGAAGCAAGGGGAGTGGCTCAAAAGTTACTCAACTCTCCTGATTTTCCAGTCCTCTTTTGGAACTATGTATCAAATTCCTAATGGGTTAAAGATTTCCTATCGAGAAAAATCTTTGTTTAAAATAGCATTTGTTTTATTAAGTTTAGGATTCCTTTTCGAGTATTGTACAAGTAGGTTTGTGCTCCTTCTATAAACTGACGATAGAATCATGAGTTCAAAAGTAATTTTGGTGTGGCTTTTTGAGTCATATTTGAGAGATTTTCTTGGACGGTTTTTTTGGTAGAATTTTTGTTTTTCTCCTTAATGGAGACATTGTTTCATAAATTTGAGTAGTTTTTGTTGTGAGAACTTTCTCAGGGTGTAATTGGATTTTGGGCTTACTAGTGAGATGTGGTTGAGAGATTTTCTGGGGCAAATCTTTCAGTGATTGTAATAATTTGGATTACTGAGTTTTTGTGTATACAATCGCTAATTTCGATTACTGAAGTTTTTGTGCAGACAACTGCTAAACCACTGTAAATCTTCTGCGCTTGTTATTTATTTTTAGTGGAGTTGCCACCTTCAAAGGAAAAATCTGTTGTGTAACTAATTCTGCCTGTTGGTACAAATTGCAAGCCTAATGCATTTACCATGCAGAATATTCCTAAGATTCACCTTAATTTAAATAGACCTATACAAGTTTGAATATGTTCCAGAGTTGCCAGAAAGGTCAAGTCAAGAACAGCGCTACCCTATCACAATTCAAAGCTAACAATTAACACCATAATGAGTCACGTCAAAGCTGCCAAAATAAACACTATAATGATGAATAACAAGAGCACATTTTCAAGATAAGGTTTAAACAGCACATGCATGCATGTTCTGATAAAAAAATTGTAAGCTTTCAAGGGCAGGGGGTTGTGGAGAGCAAAGGACAGAGAAACTACCTCCGATTATAGCACAAACACTTGTCATGAAGTGTAAAAATGAAATGTGCTCCTCTTTGAATATCACCTGCAAAATGCAAAAAGTTCAATAGATAGCAAATGATAAGCAACACCAAGTGGCTGCTTGTTATAGCACCATTTTGTGTACTGACGATCAAAAGATTTGAAACAAGTAGATCACTGTTATTTATTTTTTGTACCACTTTTCCCCCCAAGCACTTCTATTATATTTATTCACCGGGCAAGTTCCTAAAGAACTTTCTAAAATCCAACAAAATAACTTCATTTTGTACATGGTTAAAATATATGGAACATATAAACAGTGAAAAACAAACGACATTGTTTAAATAACAACAGTCAACAACATGGAAGCTTTTCAAAAGTAACAATTGCTGCACCAACATAATAATGAAAGACTCCAGATAGATGCTCAACAAGATTATATTATATGCAAGAAGGAACACACCTTAATTGGAGAAAAGTCATAGAAGAAGTAAACTCCAGGAAGAGAATCATGGGGTGTCAATTCTGATTTCTTGAAATGCTCTGTAACAGAGTACTGCAAGACAGCCATGCTACTTCAGCACATGATGACAGGAATAAGCCAAAAGGAACATATTCGTGATCTTTAGATTTTTAGTAATACCTGATTCGAATGCACAGTGCGGCCTCGAATATCAGTGTATATTGTAGGGACCACCTGCAAAGTTAAAACAGTAATTCTATTGAAACATTGCCAGCTACATTTAAGATAATGATGCTAACATGACATTGTTAAAGGCAAAACTGGTTGTTCACGTTATCCAAACTTCAAAACTGTTGCAAATATATTATACATATATCCAGTAATCTTCCATGAACAGTCAGAATGCATTGCTCTCGTATGCTAATAGCCTATGAACGAAAAAGACAGCAAATGTCTAGAAATCCTCACAATTAATGGGTACAAGGTACCAAAAAACAGAATTAACCAGAAAAGGTGGAAGACAACTGAAAAATTCTCATGCAATATTTTTTACATTCTTGGATTTAAGCAATAAAACTAGAGGAATGCACAACTTTGGATGGAATTCTCAATCAAAAACATTGATTCTTTTAACATTGGACAGGACTCAGTGTAAGCATGTAGAGTCAGAATAATGCCTTGGCATTAACAATACCAACCTTAATGAAAAACTGCTGCACGCCATTTGGTGTGTCATGCATCAATTGTATCCTGAACAAGGCAATAGATTAAAACTATTAAGACAAAAAGGCATAAAAAAATGGGAGGGAAGGGGTGGGAAGATGAAATTAACAAACAGGAAACATCCAAAATAGAAAGGAAACTTGACTTGACAAAAAATAAATCACAAGTATCTAAACATGACAATTGATAAATCACTAGTATCTATTTTCAACACAAGTGAGGCTATCAGTCACTCAAACACACACAGAACATTTCAACTAATAAAGCAAATATGCCCGGAAGAGCAATAACTTTTATAGGTGTGTGTAGCTGTGCAAGAAAGGAAAGAGAAAATTACCCAGCAAGGGGGTTTACCACGCCTGGAAAGTAGTCACCGAAAGCCAGTCTACTGATCCTATGACTTATCTGTATCATGGTCCAAAATGTTTAAAATGAATTTAACATAATGAGATTTCATCTAAATAAAAAACTAAAGGAGAAAAGTTACATGATAGTGACATTACCTAATTGAAATTTCATACAAGGAAAAAAAGTGTAGGAGAAAGGTTATTTTACAAAATTCCACAAGAAAAAAAAATTCATAACTGAAGTATTTTAGTGACGTAGAATAATTATCCCATGAGTTTATAGACCATATTAAAGCATAAAATTACTATTTTCCTGTTTTAATTATTTTCCTAGTTAATTTTGGATTTTAATTATTTGTTTTCTACTTAGTTTAGAAATTTCAATTTAATTAGTATTTTACTATTTAGAAATCCTAATGCTAGATGGAGTCTATTAATTAAGTAAATTTTAATTAGGAATCATTTTTCTATAAAGGATTTTAGTACTAATATAAACAGGAATGTCTAATTTATTTTATGAGGATCAAAACTACTATTCAAATGTCAATAAAAATACTAGACAATTTTCTTTAGAATTCTCCATGGTTTGGTCTATAACTTTAAGGTTTTAGAACCATAGTTTTATCTTCGCTATACGTTGCATCATGTGGTATCAGAACATGTCAACATTCGATTCGATGGCAAACTATGAAGAGAATCGTGGAGCATTTGGTGGCAACCATCTCAATGATAGCGATTAGGGGATGCAAGCTGTTTGAGATCAGCTAAATCGCTATTCAGTAGCAATAGTGGCTTTAAAGAGGTGAATGCAAACCGGGCTTGGTAACATCAATAACAGAGTTGATGACCTTACAACCAAGCATTCGCGGGGATGACGCTCGCGGCCAGCCTGTTCCTGAACCGGTTCGTGCAAATTCTCGTGGTCAGTATGACAATGAGTGCTCATCTAATGAAGAAGATCGAGGTGATGTTGTTTGAAATAATAAGTATAATCAAGATTACCGTATGAAGGTTGAGATTTCTTCTTTTGGTGATGATATAGGAGTAGAGGAGTTCCTTAATTGGTTAGCTGAATATGATCTATTTTATAAGCATACAGGAATTTCAAATTCAAGGATGGTAAAAATTATAGGGTTTATATTGAAGCATGGGGCCCTAGTCTAGTGGGATAGGCTATTGAAAACTAGGAGGTGCGAAGGTAGAATACCTATTGGGACTTGGGAACAAATGAAGCAGTTGTTGAGAGGTAGATTTTCGCCCCTTGATTATGATCAACTTCTATTCCATAAGTATTAGAGGTGTTCCCAAGATTCTTGAACCATGCATGAATATACAACGTAATTTTTACACCTAACTAAATGAAATAATTTGCATGAAACTGATGAGCAACAAGTTGCTAGGTATGTAAAGAGACTGAAACTTGCCATTAGAGAGAATTGGGCTTCAAATGCTACTAAATGTTATCAACGGATGAAATATGGCTTTAAGAGCAGAAATGTTAATGTAGAATAGAACCAATACGAGATTTGATTATCTAGGGAGGGTTTTTGCCATAAAGCCTCGACTTACACCTACTGAGAAAGGTAAGCTACCACAGACAAATAGTCAATCCAAGCACGCTATTTTTGGCTCTAGCTATGATAAAAATAGACCCCAAGCAATTCTAGAGATAACCAGAAAAGAGATAATCCTCATATCAATTTGCCTCCAATAAAGTGTTATAGATGCAATCAGGAAGGGCAAGGATCCAAACCTGTGAATGTTGTTGAACGTGAGGATGAAGAATGTAGAGAAGGTACAAAATTGTGTTCGGAGGAGTGTTATGAACCTAATGGTGAGGGTGAATATGAAGATGATGATGGTCAAGCCTATGTTGTGAGACGATTACTTCTCACACCAAAAGCTAAGACACAACAACACAAGCTTTTTCGTGCGAGGTGCATAACCAATAGCTTTTGACCTTATTATCAATAGAGGTAGCTGCGAGAATATTAATGGTAGAGAAACCACTATTAAATCAGGTTTGAATATTGAGAAACATTCTGAACCTTACAATATAAGTTGGATTAAAAAGGTAACAAAAATAACAATAATGAAAAGATGTAACGTTTTTTTTTTCATAAGCAAGTATAAGGATAAAGTTTATCATGATATAGTTGACATGAATGCTTGTAATTTGATGTTTAGTAAGCCATGGCAATATGATGTAAATGGGGCATCTATAGGTTTGTTAAGGATGGGATTCATTTTACTTCGATGCCTTTAAAGAGGAATTCCAACCAAAAGCCCGAAAGGCTGGAGGAAATGCATTCCTTACTATTACCCAATCTTTGTTAGAAATTGAAACAGATTTAAAGAAGACGAAGAAAATACATCTTTTAATTGTGAAGTCCTTATTGTTGTCCGAAGAAGCTGACAAGGCAGTTAAGGTTCCTGAAGCTGTTAAGCCTCTATTACAGGAGTTTCTGAGAGTTATTCCAGATGAACTACCGGATGAGTTACCACCTATTCGTGATATTTAACACCAGTTTGACTTGATAACAGGGGGTAGTCTTTCGAATTTAACTCATTACAAAATGAGACCAAATGAGAGGGAGATCTCGAGGGAGAAAATAGAAGAATTGCTGAAGAAAAGAATGATTCAAGAGAGCTTAAGTCCATGTGTTGTTCCTGCTTTACTAATACCAAAGAAAGATGGTAGTTGGTGCATGTGTATTGATAGTCGTGCCATCAATGAAATCACTGTGGGATTTAGGTTTCCAATTCCATGATTAGATGACATGCTAGATCAGTTGTTTGGCGCAACAATCTTTTCAAAAATTGACTTGAGAAGTGAGTACCATCAGATTCAGATACAACCAGGGGATAAATGGAAAACGACTTTCAAGACAAAAAATGAGTTATATGAGTGGTTAGTCATGTCATTTAGGTTAATGAATGCACCGAGCACATTCACAAAATTGATGAATCAAGTTTTGCAACCTTTCATAAATAAACTTGTTGTGGTTTATTTTAATGATATCCTTGTATTCAGTCATAATAAAACTGATCATATTCAGCACTTAAGGAGTGTTATGAAGGTGTTGCTAAAAAACAAGTTGTATTAAAATTTGAAGAAGTGTAGCTTTATGACTAGAAAGTTGCTATCCTTGGGTTTTGTAGTAGGAGCTACTAGAGTTGAAGTTGACGAGGAGAAAGTGAGGGCAATTCATAATTAGCCCGCACCCAAGACATTTAGTAATGTGCAGAGTTTTCATGGCTTGGTTATTTTTTATATGAGAATTATTCGAAATTTTAGTAGTATTGTGGCACTAATCACCGAATGTTTGAAGAAGGAAAAGTTTAAGTGGGGTGAGGAAGAAGAATTGAGTTTTGCCTTAATAAAAGAAAAGTTATGCAATGCTCTAGTGAGTGCTTTACCCAATTTTGACAAGTTGTTTGAAGTTGAATGTGATGCTTGCAGAGTAGGTATTGAAGGAGTTTTTTTCCCTAGGAGAAACGTCTTGTAGCCTTTTTTAGTGAGAAGTTGAATGAAGCTCACTTGAAATGAACTATCTATGATAAAGAACTCCATGTTGTGGTAAGGGCTTGGAAAATTTAGGAGCATTATTTGATTAATAGAGATTTTATCTTATATTAAGATCATTAAGCTTTGAAGTCTCTGAATAGTCAAAAGAAAATCAATGCAGATATGATGGCTAGATGGATTACATTCCTTCAAAAGTTCAGTTTCATTTTGAAGCACAAATTCGGAGTTAAAAACAAAATGGCCAACACATTAAGTAGGCGAGTTTCCCTACTAATCACTTTTCATAGCGAGATTTTGGGTTTTGAGTGTCTGAAAGAACTATACACTAAAGATGTTAATTTTAGAAGATATGGGAGAAGTGTTCTAATGGTCGAGCTGGTGAAGATTTCAGTATACATGATGATTACTTAATGAAAAGTAATCAATTGTGTATCTCTCGCACATTCCTATGTGAGAAATTGTTTTGAAACCAGCATGGTGGCGAATTAAAGTGTCATGGAGGAAGAGATAAAATAGTGTCAGCTTTGGAGAATAAGTATTAATGGCCTCAGCTCAAGCGTGATGCAAACAAATTTGTCTGACATTGTTTTACTTGTCAAGCAGCTAAGGGGCACTCACAAAACACTGGTTTATACATGTCTCTACCTATACATAAACATATCTGAGAAGATATTTCCATGGATTTTGGGTTAGGCCTTCCACAAACTCGACAAGGAATGAATTATGTTTTTGTTGTTGTGGATAGATATTCATAGATGACACACTTTATTACTTGTAAGAAAACTACGAATGCGATTAGTATTGCTAGGCTATTTTTCAAACAAATAATGAGGTTGCATGGTGTTCCAAAATCCATTACATATGATAGAGATATCAGGCTCCTTGGTCACTTTTGGCTAACTTTATCGAAGATGTTTAATTCCTCTTTGAAGTTTAGTAGCACTGTTCATCCACAAACTGATGGCCAAATAGTCTCTAAATAGAACTTTAGGCAATTTGATTTGTAGCATTTGTGGAGACAAGCCTAAACAGTGGAGTATTGCATTGGGTCAAGCAGAATTTGCTTACAGCAGTTCCAAGCATAGTGCTACTAGCAAGACACCATTTGAGATTGTGTACGTGAAGCCTCCAAATCATGTACACGATCTACATTCATTGCCTAAAGCTACTAGATTTAGCAAGTCAGCAAGGAATTTGGCTGAAGAGGTGCAAGTTGTGCATCAAAAGGTCAAGAGAAAACTATAAGAAGTAGCTAACAAAAATAAGCAAGCATCAAATAAGCATAAACAAGTTAAATTGTTTCAAGAAGGAGAAATGGTCATGGTTTTCTTGCACAAGGAGAGATTTTCAATAGACACCTATAATAAACTAAAGATGAAGAAGTATGGTCCATACAAGGTGCTAAAGAAAATCAATGACAATGCTTATGTTATTGATCTATGCTTATGTTATTGATCTTCTGGATAGCATGGGCATATCAAAAAAACCTTCATTGTTGTTGATCTTTATGAGTACCTTCTAGATATTGAGCTTAAGTTGAGAATGAGTTTTTCTAAAATGGAGGAAACTGACGAGGAACAAAATCCCAGGAGTTTATAGACCAGATTAAAGCATGAAGTTGCTATTTTCCTGTTTTAATTATTTTCTAGTTAATTTTGGATTTTAATTATTTATTTCCTACTTAATTTAGAACTTTTAATTTAATTAGCATTTTACTATTTAGGAATTCTAATGCTAAATAGATTTTAATGCTAAATGGATTTTATTAATTAGGTAAGTTTTAATTAGAAATTCTTATCTATAATGGAATTTAATATTAATATAAATAAGGATGTCTAGTTTATTTTATGGGGATCAAAAACATTATTCAAATTTCAATAAAAATACCAGATAATTTTCTCAAGTTTTTCTAGAGTTTCGTATGTAATTTTAAGGCTTGAGAACCCTAACTTTATCTTTGATATACGTTGCTACCAAGACATGTCTTACATTATAACTATCCTTTTGCAAATCCAGCAAATCCTGTATCAGAAAATTTGATTGATGGAAGCTTTTCCAAGGAGCAAATTGAAAACTCCCAGCAACTCTGTTAACTTCCAAGGATCCATTAATATTACATCCTTCACCTTCTTCGTCTTTTATCATTTGGATAAAGCCTTCACGTTTGCACTGAAAGAAAATTGTACTGATGAAACATCAGAACACAAAACTCAATACAAAAATTTCTCAGGCTAAGCAGCTAGACAATCGATACAAACAGAAGTCAAAAACTAGCAACTGTTAATAGAATGTGCATGTGCATTTAATTTCACACCCAGATGGATATGGCTATAGCTTATAACTAATAAATAGATGCATCCATTTACAAATGAATATGCAATCTAGGAAGCATTGAATTTATACGTTGAATATTGATATCAGAATTAAAAATTGAGTTTTCTTCTAGATAATTGGTTCTCAGTTTTGTAATCTTATGGGTGGTTCTACACCACAAGCACTGCTACCTCTCTAGCTTGAGATTTTTCCCTAGGAATTTAATTGTTTTGGACTTAATAGTTATTTCTACAACAGCATAAAAACACTACAATACGGACAGAATGAATTGTGAGCATGTATTATATATTCAAATCAATTAGAACATCTCCACTGAATTCAAAAGGATACTAACCAAACAACACAAGCCACTTATTAGGGAGAGCTCCATGACATGAAACACATTTGGGGAATAATATTATGATATCAATAAAAAGAGAGTGAATCTTAAATATTTGTGCACATCAATTGGAATACCTTGACCCATTCATATATATTATTCAAATACTATGAGTCACTCACCTAGTTGATTATGATCCACATAATGATGTCAATTGAACAGCTGACAGGACACATAAACAGTTGGCTAATTAATTCTAACAAATGCGCTCGATTGGTAATTTTCTGAAAGTACAAACCCTCAATTAGAGATAAAGAGAATTGTCCATGCAATATTGATGTAAATGTCAGCATGCCACATGTCAATTTAACCACATCATATATTTGATGGAACCTAACTGGAGCATTGATTTGAAAAAAATTAAGAGTTCACAAATTCAAAAGGTAAAAATAATGGGCACTCAAATAGAAAAAATTGAAAAGTTCACGCGCCAAATATCTGATAATCTCAAAAGGTTCTAGTATCTAATTTTTTCACGTATGAAATAATTTCAACTTCATAATAAAATAAAACAAAAAACTTATACGATAATTTGAAGGGCAGTAATAGGGTGGCATAAATGATAGATATAATTATTTTGACAAATAAATTATAAACTGATACTGTCAATCTTCAAAAAACATGATAGGAAATTCCTCTGTAATGACACACTGTGGGATAAATTGAAGTTGGAACAAGATAATTAGGATTTAAGGTTCATAAGAAACCTCTAAAACCTGAACAGATGGATAAAAATAACTAAAAACTACTTTTAGAATAACCTAGCAGCCTATTTATACTGGCTAAAACCCTAGATCCTAGTAGAAAGGATGCCTGGTCTTGGTCTCCAAGTAAAATTACTTGGCCTCCAAAGGAAAGACTTTAAGAAGTCACATGATAATCACAACCCTAGATTAATTAACCTTGATATCAGAAATATAAGAGAATAAATTCTAAAGAAACCACTTGTATCATGTTATTACATTTCTAGGAACCTTCTTCTTTATATTATTGTTCCATACTGGTTAAGAACATCTCACATTGTTATAGAAAATGAAATGATCTAACCCTCATTTCATCTTGATTTCAAAAAATACAAACAAAATATTAGTGTTGGAGTTGTTCAGCACTAATGAATATCTTACATTTTTTTTAATAGAAACTATGCTTTGATAAATATTAATCATCATTTAAAATAATTTATTATTTTTTATTCCATTAGTAGAATGTAAGTGTATAATGATGATAAAACCAGTAAAAACAGGTTTGAAATGTAATTTTTAAATTTCTTCTGCAACTAAAACCATTTTTTAACGCTGAGTCTCTCTCATAAAATTCAAAAGTAACGATTTTCTTTTTGGTACAAAAGGTAACTTTGCTTTATGTTTTCCATGAGTGGCCATGCAATTATACTTGTAAATCACTACAAATGAAGGTCATTCTGGTCATTTAAAGGTTAAATCAATAGTTTTAAATGCTTGGCTTATTTAAAGTTTTAAACTAGAATATATTAATTGGGAATTTTGCTCTCCCAACGGGTAAATTAATACCCATATTAATGCTTCTGAACCCATTAGCTTTACTTATAAAGTCTGTGTTGTGACAAACTACCGCTGTTCAGGCCATGACATTAAGCCAGGCCAGCATCAAAAGAGAAGTAAAGCCAACTTCAAAATTAAACTAATGAAAACTACAGCTTAGTGGTATGTTTGAGTTGCCTTCACTACATTTGTAGCACAAAGAGCCCATCATTCAAAGGTGCTAACTAGAGTTCGTTAGAAGTCACCAGACCGACAACAAAATACCAAGGAATAGAGATGGCTCATCATATAATTCATGCCAAATGTGGATACACACAGTTTCCTATTAAAAGTAATCTCAGTCTTTCCTATTTGGCAATTATTGAACTTAATTTTCCTACATAGGAATTCCTATTCCTATTCATTCTATATTCTTGGTGTGTACATGGGTTCCTATTATTTGTTTTAGAACAGTAGCTTTTGATGAAAGAATAAAGAGCATTGAGCATAGTGAAACTTTTCTTCCATCTACAATATTATTCATGATTCCTTCTGATCCACTTCTCTCTTATTTCATTTCCTCCATGTCTCACATCAGCACCCCTTAACAAATTTGGAAGAAATTAGTTCGTGTAATTCTTGCTGTTATTGTACAAACAAATCTACTTCATTATGCCAGGATGAAATTCCTGGTGAATCTACGACTCTTTATGCAAGTGATGATGCACTTTATAATGGTAGATGAGCAAAATTCTAGAATCACATAAGGAATAAAATACAAGGGAGAAGTCACATCATCAAGGTAAGTAGAATACCTCCATGAGATGTTCAAAGGGAAACACCAGCAACCACAATATTAAGCTTCTTTTTGTGCCTTGCTAAGAAATAGCATATAATCTGTGTGAAGATTGTCTGAAGTAAAATACAAGAGAACTTACTTGGTCAATCAGATCCATATTTGTCATTGCCCACCCTTTTCTCCTATATGCTTCACGAACTTCTTCGCATGTGTTGCAACAATCATCAACTGACTGCAGGAGAGAGATTGATTAATAATCTACAGAAAAACAGAAATAAGAGCCAATCTTCGAAATGTAGATTGGTCCATGGGATTGGGAAGGGCAGGCTCATTTAGTTGCAGCTTCATGTTGCAGCATGCTTTGAAGCACGTGCTTTGGTTGCATAATAAACTTTTAAGAACAAAAAGCAACCTGCAACCCTTGGCTGTAGGAATTCCTATTGCCCACAATATGTGGCAACCTCTCAGGCCACCACATGTACATACCATTAATTACTTCATAAATTTTGGGTCAGTAAAAATCTCCTATCTTGCCACTATGTACCTTTAGGCTCCTCGTTAATGGCTGTTAAAAATGGAACCTTATCATTTTTTATATACAGCAAGGATTTTGATTCCCTAACTATTTGTGAAAAAATAAATGCTACATGCTACCCAACACATAGTTCTCTATGAGATCGCCTCATGTTGGGAGATATGATTTGCTACAGCCAAGGTTGTAGGAAGCTTTTGTTCAGATTCTTCCTGTAACATTAAGATGCCATGAGTCATTTAAATCCATACAGAAACATGAATGCCCCCTTTTTTTATTATTATGAGAAGCTTTATCTCATATAATTTCTATAATGGGGCAAAAAACACTAACAATTAGCATATGTGAACGAGAAAAATAAAATTAGTGGTCCATATTTTCTTTGTTCTTCTTCTCTAAACAATGTACCAAAACCAACATTAGCACATAGCTCAGCTAGACCAAAAAAACTAATGAGACACGTAAAGTATGGCCCAATTCCAAATAATAAACCAAAAGAAGCCTAACTCAGCTAACCAACAAATTAAAATGCAAACCCAACCTGACCCAATGATTAACAGGGCAAACCCAAGCAGAGCTAGCAGTCAAGCTAGCCCTGCCTAAACCCTTCTTCTACTCCCTTTTATTCCATCAGCCACACCTTTTGCTAAGCATACCACCCAAGCTACAGTGGTCAGCTCCTCCTCCTTTATCATTTCTTCTACTTGATTTCCCTGTCTTTCATTTCACAATTACAATCACTAGCAAAGGATGACAATGGCTAACAGAATTTGATCCTTCTGAGAAGTACACGCTCAACGTTACATTATAGAGATTGGATTGATGATTTTGGTGGTCAAGATTGCGATGTTTGAAAAACACCCTGCTATGAAACTCCTATGGACCAGAAAAATTGATGACAGCAGATCCTCTGGCTCTAGTTTAGGTCAGAAATGCAATGTTCATAACAAAGAAAACCTTAGCCTTTTTCAGTTTCCTCGTCATTATACTTTATCTTATTCATTACTTTCCTAACAACACCTGTAACTTTTTCAAAAAAAAAAAAACATATAATTATGATCTCTTTCAGTCTAGATAACTGATTTCCTATATAGTCAAAAAAAAAAAAAAGCTAGAAACTCTTTTGTTTCATATTCGCACATTTGTACAAATACCTAGGCTATAATTTTAAGAGTTTCCATATGAAATGACAAAATAAGGAGTACCAGACATCAATATACCATTTCGCCTCCAAAACACGAACCACAATATTCCTCATTATGTCCAAGCCTGCCACCATGGCTCTGTAAAGGCCTGTCAATCTGCATGAAAAGAAGGCCAGAGGCAGACAGCCAACGTAAAGGCAAAGAGGGAAAAAAAGGAAGAAGAAGGAATACGTTACAAGAAAACAGAGCAATGGATGAAAAAATTGAAAACCTGAAAAAATAATACAACGCATTTGAAAGGGAAAGGGAAATGTGGAATGACACAAGTCCTAAATCAAAATTCATCCCTGTATATGTAAATCAACTTTATGACTTTGATAGAATGTATTATCATGTAATTGCAAGTCAAAATTAAGCAATTCACAGAAATCCCTTAATTTATTTTAGCATAAATTGTGTTATATTCTTTTGGTTACTGACCTTCGGAGCACCAATCCCTTCCTGACGGACTTCAATTACATCGCCATGAGCATTGATCCTTTTCTTAGATATATCATGCCTCTGCAATTGCAATCAGGACCAAATTAATAGGAAAATAACCAAATTTCATTTTACTTTATTTATTTGGGGTACATACAATATCAAGATGCTGCTCTCCACTGATATCTATGGCATCCACACTGAGCAACGAACATCGAATGGCAGGAAAAGTGACATCAAACTGCATATAAATATATATATTCATCAAAACGAAAAACCTTTTTTTCGAAATAAATAAAAAAGGAAATCAAATACATAAAAAAAAAAAAAAAAAATTGGACATTGATGCGTAGGCTTTGCCCTCTTGAAGTATCCACTAAAAGCTTTGTCTCCGTAACCTTATGAAGATACAAACCTTTCAAAATAAAAACAAATAAAGGGATCATCAAAACGATTAAGACCAAAATATTTGAAAGGAAGTGGATAGGCTACGTACTGAGTTCAGAGAAGAAGAGGAAAAGAATGAGAACGGAAGAGATGAGAGTGATAAGGCCTCCGGAGAGAGTACGGCTGTAGAAATCCTCGTTTATTTTTGGATACGCGTCTAAATTCCGCACTTTCTCATATATCCTGTCCATTTTCTTCCCAGATTCTGAATCGTTCTCTAACACTAGTGGTGTCTGTTTCTTCCGTCTGCGGCTGATTTTACAAGAAGAAGAGGGGCACGCCGCCGGCCGGTGAACGGACGAACATATTATACATCGTCTGTCTCTTTACTCGAGGAAAAAAGAAAGAAGACATATTATATGTCTAGGAAATTAGTCAATGAGTTTTACTTCAACAGTTCAACACTTCAACTCAACTGTTGCTTGGTCTTGTGTTTTTTAGGATTTTTTAAAAAAAAATAGCACTTATAAAAAAAAATTAGCACAGGTTATAATGCCGTGTAAAAATAACTTTTAAGCTTATAATTATTAAGACTGTCTTTAGAATTGTGATATTGATTATTTTAAAAAATATTTTTTATTTTAAATTATATTAAAATAATATATTTTTATTTTTTAAAAATTATTTTTAATATTAACTTATTAAAATATCTGAAAATATTAAAAAATATATTAATTTAAAATAAAAAAATTTAAATTTTTTTAAAAAATTTTCTAACTACAGTGCTAAATATTGCCTAAATGACATTTCTATTAAACAATGAAATGGCTTGTGGAAATTATATTGAAGAGAGGAGAAACAAAAATTTAAATACTGAAGGGACATAAAAATTCTAAATATCTCTTAAGCTTGTTATTATTAAGGCATCGTTTGGGAACGTGATGCAAACTATATTCTCAAAAAATTCAAAAACTATTTTTGCTAAAAATTAATTTTTTTTGTTTTGAATCGTTTTGATGTGCTGATCTTAAATATTATTTTAAAAAAATAAAAAAATATCATTTTGATGCATTTTGATATAAAAAATATTTAAAAAGCAACTATAACTATAGCTTTATGACATTTCAAATAAATAGTGAAATGGTTTGAGGAAATTATATCAAAGAGAGGAGGAAAAAAAATTAATACTGAAGGGACATTAATATTTTACATAATACATTACCAATATTATTATAAAAATCTTAACTAAATTTAAATTTAATAAAATTAGGAAGGATTATTAGCTATGAAGGCAAGTGAGCCACATGTAATTTGTAAAGGCGACAAGTGTAGCCACTTGTTTTGATGAGTTTCTTTATGCTATTCAATTTTTTTATTAAGATTTTTTTAAAATATATTCATCAAAACCAACTTGAAGTTTTTTTTCATTTAATTTTTGTATTAGATCTGATTTTTATAATCTATTTATTTGGTTTTTTATGTTTTTATGATTGAGAATGTTGTTTTATTATTTTTTTTCTTTGCTTTCTACGGGTTAATCGCGGCTTCTTAACCTGGATTGTTGTTTTCAAGTATTAATCTGATTTAAGTGTAGTTTTTTTTAGATTATTTTTTATAAATTGATTTATTTTTCAATTTTATTATTTGACTTTAGGTTATTGGGCCTTGAACTTCGTGATTTATTCTGTTTTTTTTATAGGGTTATCTTGATCTTATATATCAAGTAATGGGTTTGTCAAGTTAACTCGTGCTAACTTGTTTTATTTCCTGATATTTTTTTGTTTGCTCTCATTCTTTAGCATTAAATTATTGACCCTGAAACCTTTTTTAGTTTTTTTTTATGTGGAGTTATCCTGAATTCAAGCTAGTAAAGTTAGCCTGGACAGACTCGAGTTTTTTTTTCCAATGTTTTTTTATTGATTTAACTTCAATCTCTTTTCTAATTTTATTTTTTTTAATCTTGATCTCATTTCGTGTGTAGTGAGTTAGTCAAGTTGACCCAATTTTTTTTTCAATTTTATTATTTGATATTAAATTATTAGATTTT
Source organism: Populus nigra (assembly GCF_951802175.1). Taxonomy (NCBI): domain Eukaryota; kingdom Viridiplantae; phylum Streptophyta; class Magnoliopsida; order Malpighiales; family Salicaceae; genus Populus; species Populus nigra. Next base: position 2,235,882 of record NC_084859.1, read on the forward strand.
GAATTTTGTGATTTTTTTTATTTTTTTATACAAAGTTATCGATCTTATATTCTAAATTATGTATTAATTAAATTATCTTGAGTTGATTCATATTCACATCACCTTGCCATATAGTTTTACATTGAAAAACAATTATCTAGTATTCTTGAAATCCAATGTTCATTGAAAAAAAATTATTATAAAAAGTGAGGACCGGTCTTCTTTTAATTCTAAATTTCAAATCACTTAAATTATTGGATTGACTAATTTACACCTTTAATAACTAAACTCATTGATTAGTGAATTTTAAATTGATTTTTTTTATTTTAGAGTAGTTACAGTTGTTTTTAAAATATTTTTTATCTAAAAATATATTAAAATAATATATTTTTTAAAAAAATTATTTTTGAAATTAATGTATCAAAATAATTTAAAAATATCAAAAAAATATTAATTTGAAATAAAAAAATATTTTTTTTCAGATACAAAAATAAATAGGGTTTGAATTAAATAAACAATAACTTTTCCTCTTAAAGACAACAATAACTTTTCCTCTCAAAGATAACAAAGTATTTTTTATTTTAGTTTTTATGAAATTTCTTATAATTCTTAAACAATTATAAAGCAAAATAAATAAGTAAAGCATTTAAAAATTATATATATATATATATATATATATATATATTTCCTTCTGAGTTAATTAAAACATATTAATTAGCACTTGTTTTTTTAGAAATTACACATTTAATTTTTATATTTTCTTTACACATTATACCTTAAAATATTTTGAATATTGTTTTTCCCAAGAAATAGCAACAAAAAAAATAGTATTGAGGCCTTGTTTATTTCACAAAAATTAGTTTCATGAAAATCATTTTTTAAAATTTTTTATGATTATTTGTCATAAGAAAAGTTAGTCAATGGAAAACACTTTCTAGTTAAAGAAAAATTTTATTTGATTTCCAGAAAAGTGTGTTACTTTTATTTTTTATTTTGGATGGAAAATACTTTTCAGAAATTATGAAAAATTTAGAAATATTATGTTACTTGCTGAATATATCAAATTTGGTCCTTAAACTTTTGATTACTATATATTTTATTTTGAATCTTTTTTTTTTGTAATTTCATCCATTAGAATATGATTTAATTTGATTTTTATACCAACTTCGATTTTTATTTTTATGATTGTTATTTGCTTTTCTCGTATTATTTTTTTAATTGAAATTTTTTATCTATCAAATTTGATATTATATTTTTTATTGTTATTTAAAATAATTTATAAAATTATAATTTTTTTAATTTCATTATTTTTCAACTTTCTTATCCGTTAGATTTGATTTCTATTATTTTAATTGTTATTTATTTTATTTCAGATAATTTATGAAATTATATATATTTTTTAATTTTATTAATTTGAAGTAAAGAAAAAAATAAAAAATAAAGTTTTTTAAAACACAAAAACAAATAGGGTTTTAATTAAATAAACAGTAAATTTTCCTCTAAAAAATAACAAGTATTTTTTATTTTAGTTTTTTTGAAATTTCTTATAATTCTTAAACGATTATTATGCACAATAAATAAGTAAAGCGTTTAAGAATTATATATATATATATATATATATATATATATATATATATATATTTCCTTCTGAGTTAATTAAAACATATTAATTAGCACTCGTATTTTTAGAAATTACACATTTAATTCTTATATTTTCTTTACACATTTATACTTTAAAATATTTTGAATATTGTTTTTCTCAATAAATAGCATAAAAAAAAGTATTGAGACCTTGTTTATTTCACAAAAATTAGTTTCTTGAAAATCATTTAAAAATTTTTTTTGTGTTTATTTATCATAAGAAAAGTTAGTCAATGAAAAACACTTTCTAGTTAAAGAAAAATTTTATTTAGTTTTCAGAAAAGTATGATACGTTTATTTTTGATGGAAAATACTTTTTAGAAATTATAAAAAAATTAGAAATATCATATTACTTGCTGCATATATCAAATTTGGTCCTTAAACTTTTGATTGCTATATATTTTGTTTTGAATCTTTTTTTTTAATTTCATCCCTTAGAATTTGATTTCATTTTATTTTTATACCAACTTCGATTTTTATTTTTATGATTGTCTGCTTTTCTCGTATTATTTTTTTAATTGAAATTTTTTATCTAAAAATTTGGTATTATATTTTTTATTTTTATTTATTTTATTTGAAATGATTTATAAAATTATATTTTTTTTTCAATTTCATCATCTTTCAACTTTTTTATCCGTTAGATTTGATCTCTATTATTTTGATTGTTATTTATTTTATTTGAGATAATTTATGAAATTATATTTTTTTCAATTTTATTCTCGTTCAATTTTTTTATTTATAATATTTATTTCTTATTATTTTAATAAACTTGAAAAAACTATTAATAATTTATTTTTGAGCTTATTTTCCATAACATAGTCAAATACTAAAAAATATTTTCAACTTATTTTCTATGATACTACCAAATATTAAAAAATAATTTACTTTTCAGTAATTTATTTTCTAAAAGATTAGTTTAAAAAAATAAATTATTTTCCAGTAAATAAACGAAAAATATTAAATATTTGTTTAACAAAATAATATTAATGAAGCAAGCATGACGGACACTGACTAAGGAATTACCTTATTAATTTTTAATACTAGGTATTAATTTGTTTATTTTGATAAACTAGAAGGGCTATTTTAATACCGTAAACAAAGCGGCAATAATGAGAAACACATAGAAAGAGGAAAGGGAAGAAAGAAGCGATAGACTTTGTCAGAGAAAGGGGAAAAAGATGAGCTTGTCATTGATCCAAGGTTATTCTTCTGCGGAAGAAGAAGCAGCGGCAGCAGCAACTGAAGAGGAAGAAGATTACCAGGATTTTTCAGAAGAAGAAGAAGAAGAAGGGCATTCAGGCAGCCGTTGGAAGGCTTCATACAAAGCACCCACCAATGGATCGTCATCCTCTTCTTCCATCCTTCCCTCTGCTATAGACGCTTTCTCCCAAGTAGTTTATATTTTTTAAAATTTCTTTTCTAGATAAATCCAAGAAAGTGAGATTTAGGGTTTTGTTTCTTTTGTTTTCTTTTTTTCTGGAGGTTTCAGGGCCGCCCCAGTTTCTTAGTAATTCTGTGGAAGAGTATGGGGTTGGAGCTGACCATAATCAGCAACAGCAAGGGAAGCACCGAAAGACATGGAAGAGGAGCAGTAATAATAATAATAATTATAATCAACGCAAGGACAAGAAGAAAGACTTACCTTCTGGTAAGTTACTAATTTTCCCATTTCAAATGGTTGTCGTTTTCATGTATTATTGTCTTTGTATCACACTTAGTAAGCTAAATGTTCTCACCACAATAGCGAGAAGAAAAGAGGGATGGAGGAGGATTATCCTTTTGGTACCCTACCCATCTAGATCTAGAGAACAATGGGGTTTTATTGCTATAAAATGTGCTTCGCCGCCCCCGAATGAAGGGCCAATCTCGTAGTTGCTGGTCTGTAATTTCTGAACTTGGAAAACTTGTTGTTGACATAAAAGCTGCAATTTGGTAGCGACAAGGATTTCGTTTATTACAGGCCTGCTAGTTTATCAGAGAATCTCGTTAGGATGTGCTACCAATGGAGTTTTCAAAATAGTTCCATGACAAATGTTTAAGCTTGAAACTTGATTTTAGTATAGCTGTTAAATTAATGCTGTATGGTGTTCGAAGAGACAAGCTTGATTTGCTTCCTCGAGTCAATAAGGGAAATCAAGTCCATGCCTCTTATATCAGCTTTTATCAAGTCTGCACATTAATGGAACCACACGCTCATTGCTGGAAACCATCTATGCCGTCCATGTAATTATGCAGGTAAACTGTCAAGAGGGTCAAAGCACAATGACCATCTCAATTACCAAATCTCACCATAAAAGAATCACATATATGATATTACTGAAATCATATTACAGCGAAATTATGCCAGAAGTTTATAGAAGTTTGAGAGTGAGCTCTCTGTTACTCCATTATGCCTCAGTCATGATTAAATTTCCCTTCCATTTTCACCACAGTGAGGCTATTACATGCATCTGCTTGATCAATAATGTATGTGATTTCACACTTTTATCTGTCACCAATAGTTTGATGAGTGTTTATTTTGGCTAACCATTTATTTGATCAGAGTCGATGTTGTTCCATATGGAGGACAAAAATTTTCTCATGTGTGTTGTGCACAATGTAGGAGCTGTGGTGGAGGCCAAACCTGTACTTGTTGCAATTAGTGAGCGAGTGAGGAGTGATGTTGGGGCCGGTGAACTTTCACCATCAGTTCCAAGCACTATTGAGGAGGGAGGAAAGCGTATCTCAACTGCTACCAATCCTGCTGCAGAAGATGCTGCAGAGCTACTGAGGTATATCTTCACATCTTTTGCAACATGTATTTAAGCTATGACATGATTTTATAGTTTGTTCTCTCCGTTGCATCACCTCGAGCTGAGGGTATATATTGATGATTTAGATATGTGTGATAAATGGGGATTCCTGTTGGTTGCGGTCGACTGTTATCTTGAAAGAAACTAGTTTGCTTTGGTTAATTATTATTTGGTGTTTGTGCTACAACTTAAAACATACCCCGACCTCCAGTCACAAACTCTTCTTTTCCTCCCTTCTGTGTTTTTCCTGATAAGGTAGTCAACCAATTCCTTTTCTTTGTCTGGTTGAAACCCTTTTACATTTTTCTTGGCATAATCTCCAGCATGTGTTTGCCAAACCTCATTCGATATTTGCCCTTCTAAGGTGGAGTTTTGGAGTTCTGGCTGTAGACAGTAGGACTAGTGGTTCCTGGGCCATTGTATGGCCAGGGGAAAATTAAGGGATTTTGAACTTTGACTAGTACTGACTGAAGAATAAACAAAATCCAGAAGCCTTCGATTCTTCTTGTTTTCTTATAGCCTTGTGATGATTGTTTTAAAGTATCTTAGATTGCGATTAAGTTTCTTCTGTTCTAACGTTCTTCAACCTGGTTCTAGGATGTGCCTGCAATGTGGAATACCCAAGACATTCTCCAGTGCAAGTGGAATGGTCTGTCCTGTCTGCGGTGATCGCCCGCCTAATGACACAAGCAAAGAATCCAAGAAGAAAGGTTCTGCTATCAAAGATAAGGAAAAGAGTAAGAGAATGAAGGGCCAGTCATCTCATGCCACTTGGAAAAGTGAGACAGAGATGCAGCTCAGGCAGCAGTTTGATTAGCCTTGTTTAGAGAATGGCTCCTTGGAAGCCTACGGTGACAGTTGTGTTAGGATCAAGGATCACTGAGGAAAACTGTGTAATCGTTGTAGTTTATTCGACATCTAGCGGTGAAGTAGCTGATTAAATTATATATCAGGGCCTTTCCATTATTTGATGACTTGGAAGTTGTTGCAGTGTTGGTCAATTTCTTCCAAAACATTTGCCATGCAAACATACCTCCATCGAGCTGCTTCATCTGCTCTATTTTACCTCAAATGTAGGTGGGAAGATTTCTGTAAAATGTTAGGATTATCCCATCCGTAGTCCATAAACTACTACACTCTGATCTCAGCCAAACCGACCTTGAAGATGAGAGCACAATTTGCATCATCATGTCAAATCTCATTTTTCAGTGTGCCTTCCCCTGCTGTGTTCGTGGTTGTACTAGGTTGTAAGGTGGCCGCTGTGTTCGTGGTTGTACTAGGTTGTAAGGTGGGTCCTTGCCTTACTGGCATGCCTCTCGCAATAGAGACCTGGAAGGTTGAGATGGTTGTTCGCATGCCTCCGCACTTTTACTGTTCAAAGACACTTTCAAAATCATTTTCAATTGCATTTGAACGAGGGGCGAGCAACGTTTCAGTTTAACTAAATCAAACTTAATTTTCTTACAATTTTGAAATCAAATAATTTAACTAAACTAATAGGTGCGGTTTACATTTTTTACCTTTTAATTGGACTATTTTTCTTAAGAGATTTTGATTCAATGATTTTTTAATTTTTATAAGGTTTTTTCAGTTTGATTTGGTTTGGTTTTAAAATTGATTAATTTTTATTTAAAATTATAATTTTTTAATAAAAAATTTAATTCTACTAATTTTAAATTGGTTTTTATCCCAGTAATTTAGTTAAATAAAAAAATTTTATATTATTTTTAGTGAAATTTTATTTAATACATTATTATATATCTAAAGTTATTGTTTGTTTTTGTATTTAAATTTTTTTTATTTTTTTTGTGTTTTTAAATAATATTAAAAATAAAATTTATAAAATAAAAAATATTATTTTAATATATTTAAAATAAAAAATATTTTAAAAAATATTCGTACAACGTTACTAAACGCCCTACAAATCCAACTCCTCCATCCCCGTTGTGACTTTCAGAATGATATTAATAGTGACCGAAGTCCTTAATTAAAATTAAAAATAAAATAATTACAAAAAAAATTGTTTAATTGTAAAATTAATTACGTAGGTGGTGGGTCCTTTCGAGGTTTGCCCACACCCAAAATATTAATGCGACGACACTGCTCCAGCCTTTGCCCGATCGATAGCCGGCAAGCGAAGTCCAATTTCCTTCATAAATCTGTCTCTCTCACAGAGCAACTCATAAAATCTTGCGAAGAATGGAGGGCAAGCGAAAGCGCCCGTTCCTTGAAGACATTGAAGACGATGACAAATCCAACAAGTAATTCCACTAATTTTTTTTATTTCATTCTTCAAATTTTCAGCTAATGATTTTTTTTTTTTGTAATTTGTAGGCAGAAGAAGGTTAGATTTCCTAAAGGGAAGAAGGTGAAGAGTGTGGATGAAAGAGTTGACAGGGGCAAAGCTGAAGAAGAAGGTCCAAGTGACTTGAAGGATCCTCGTCTCGCAGCTAAGGAGCGTGCGATGCTTCGCAGTCTGATCACCGATGAAGGTTTTAGTGGAGATATTAATGATGCCTCTGCTGCTGAAGTCGTTTATGAGGTAGCGTTAGGGTTAGGGTTGGGGGTTGGGGTTACGACTTGTTTCGTTATCAATTTTTTGGTTACATTTTCGGGGGGGGGGGGGGGGGGGAGGGGATGTATACCTGATGATGAGGGGTTTTGTTTTTGCAGGAAAATGAGAATTTCGTGGAAGATGGGATTCAGATAGAACCGTTTAATCTCGAGAAAGAGAGAGAAGAAGGTTATTTTGATGCTGACGGAAATTTCGTGGAATATATAAATGAAAATGAAATCAAGGTTAAGCAACTTTGTCTTACTGGCTGACTGCATTCTTGCTTAAGATTAAAAAAGCGGTGTTTATAATCTTTGTGCGTGGGTTCATTGCAGGATGCGTGGCTGGATAGTGTTCAAGTTCATGAAAGATATGTTGGAAAAACCTCTGTGGCAAGTATTAATGAAGATGATGAGAAAGATGATGGCCGTGACCTATCTTCTGAAGAAATTGGAATGATGAAGAGCCGGATTGCCAACTTGCTTGAGCCGGGAGAAACGGTAAACCTGACTGAAGCTTAATTCATGGATTGTCTTAGCTTTTTTAAGTAGTTTGTTGTTTTATTTGTTGGACTTTAGCTGATGAAGTGCCTGTCTTGTTGTTTTTTTGGACCTTTTTCCAACTAAGAAGCAACTCGAATAAGGAAGTTTTTATAGTGCTTACAGCAATTGTTCTTGAATTAAGAGTAGAACATGCATTTTTAAGTTGCTATGCTGGCTAACTTAGCATTTCTTAGTACTGTGCTTTTATGTTCTATAGTGTAGTTTAATCACATTCAGCATAATGCACTGAGGAAGATACTGTATTAGAATTGTTCGACTTGTTTTGCAATATGCCATGGATAAGTGTCATACTGTAACTACTGTGCAAGGACATGGTATTATCAAAAGCTTAGATATATTGAACCTGAAGTCCATGCTTAGAGTTGCATATGGTTAATTGTTCATTTGAGAGTAATGCAAGATGGTTATCTAGGTTTCAATAAGAAATTCATGCAGGCTAACTATGAATTTGCACCATTAAGGTTTTTTGCTTGTGCTGAGGCAGAGGTTTGGAGAATTAGGGATTTTTTTATGGGTTTGAGTTTAGAGAAGTAGAGTTGATAAGGTTCTTGTTTTAGAAGAAACTGGAGTTGATTTCTGCGAGCAGAAACCCGAGATGAATGTAGCAAGAAGATTTTGGAAGAACAAAGGAATATAATAATATCTAGAGAAAAGAGAGGGATGCTCTCTTTGCAGGAATCAAGCTAAATCATAGTTACTCAATTTCATAGGTTTTGTTTTATACCATTATCAAATCCAGAATTATTACATAGAATAGGTTTTGTTTTATACCATTATCAAATCCAGAATTACTACATAAAATAGGTTTTGTTTTATATAGACACCAAATCCTAATGATTCCAAGCAAATAAGAAATAGGTATCCAAATAGGTATAGAATCATATGTGATTAGAATTACTAGATAAACTGGTATTTCACGAATTTATAGTTGAATTAAATTAAAATAATCTATAAATTTCTTAGTGCTACTGGATTTCTGAATGATGCGGTCAAGGAGAGAGAAATTTATAATTGACTCTCTGTTTGTTTCATGCAAAATAAATTATCTTTGGAAGTATTGTAGATGAAAAGCAAGTACTTGGTGTTTGGTGTGTATGGAGAACTGAGTGTTATGGAAGAAAAGATGAGAATTAATTAGCGTAGGGGTCCTTTTGTTGACAGGTTTTGCAAGCTTTGAGAAGGTTGAAAGGAAGATCAAATAAGAGCAAGGAGAAGATGTCCACTGAGACACAACTTCTGTTTGACCAGCTAACTGAAGATGCCAACAAGCTGTTGGATCATGGCGAGTACAGTTAAGTGTTTCTTTTTTTTGCTCTTTCTTAAGATTTCATTGAAGGTAAAAGTACACCTGACTATTTATGATGTCCATTTGGTCATCATTTTTGTTTGTTGAGACCCCTGCTCTCCATAGTTTTGGCCACACTCACTGATTTAATCATCCACTGTGCAGATGTATATCACGACAAGCAAGAGGTTTTCAAGCGTGAGGCAGGTTAGGACACTATATGATAGTTTTCCTTGTCCTTATTTATGTTTTCCTTGTCCTTATTTATGTTACCAGTGATACTTTTTCCAGTTCTACTTTTGAATAGAAGAATCAGGATATCATTATGTGGCGTGTCATATAATATGCAACTATTTGTGTTGTCTTAGTTGGATTGTCATTGGATATTTTTCAGATGGTCAACTGATTAATATACCACAACAATGTGTTGTCTATACATGTTATGAGTTGTGATTTCAGGATGATGAGTTTTAGAAAATCTTCTATCTGCAAAAAGTTTCATCACCACCTCTTCATGCACTTTTGCTGTACTGTGGAAATTCTTTCTCAGTGTTTATTGAATAATTTTTTGCAATGTTCTTTAGAAGGATATGAAAGATTAGCCATAGCTAGGGGGAAGGTGGCAGCCATCAGTGAAGGCCTAGAGGATTCTGGTAATGGCATGGAGAAGGGCTTGTCCTCTGGTGTGACTGGTCTTGGTGCGGCCTCATCAGCTCCCTCTGAGGGGGACGTGGGTCCTTCAATCCCAAGTGTATCTACTGCAGAGATCTCAGGCTGTGATGGTGATGCATTTGACATGTTTGGGGATGATGAGGATAATGCCACTGCTATTGCAAGTCAACCATCATCAGATGGTCTTAATGCCATTTCTGGAGGTAAGCTTTTATGATTAGCTACGATGATTGTAGAAATTTTGGGATGAAATAGTAATAGCTTAGTCAGTTGTGCAGATGAAGTAGTTATGCATCCTGTGCTTGGTCTTATGTTTCTTATTGCTTGTTATGCAGCTGGATCTTTGCAAAATGATTATGTCTATGACGAGACTTCAGGGTACTCTCTCCCTCTCTCTTTCCAGGCTTTTAAGTAAATTGCAATAGAATTTCTTATAGTTATAGTATTTTATGTATCGTTGATCTGTTTGCAACGTGTTTTCCTGTTCTACCTTGATAATCTTCCATAGTTTTGGTAGTATTTAGGATGTGGTATTGGTGCAAAATTTATTCCCCAGCTTTTGAAGCTGTAATGTTTTTATATGCTCCAACTATTGAAGTTGAAGAAAAGAAGGTGTTAGTTCAAAATTCACAACCCAACTTTCTAAGCGATGCTGTTGTTTCTGTTCCAAATATTCAAGTGAGAAGTTTTACAACAAAGTTGGTTGTTAATTTTTTTAAAGCTTTATAAAGCAGGGTCTTATCTGAGTTTGATTCGTTTCAGAATAACAGAAACCAGTTTTTTTTTTAATGGATGTTTCTATGCAATGAGAACACACTAATATTAATTTGTAGAACTGTCAAAATAACTCCTAATTCAATAGACTAGGTATAGTTGTGTGTCCAATTACTTAGAACAACTGTTTCCTTTATGATTTTATTCTGTCCATTTTTAAAGATGATCGCCATTAGGCCTTTTTCTCTTTGATGATATTCCCATACATGTTTTAATTTGTCTTTTGATATACTTTAGAGCATTGTGGGTAAACATTTTGATTGTTTTTTCATGGACTTTTTTAACTTGTAAAGAACATCTTCGATAATCCATATTTTAATTGACTTGTCATTTTCTTAAATTTTTATGTCTTCTTGTTGCTTTTGACTTGTGATTTATTCAAGTTAATCATGTTACAGATATTTGTTATTCGGGCTAACAATGTTTTTTGCACCAATCTTACAATTGAGTTTAATTTGTGATAATTATCCAGTCATTAATTCTGTAAACACTTGTATCTTTCACTTTTTGATTTTCCCAGGGACATGGGGTAGCAGAAAATATGACCACAGTATTGTTATATACACTTAGGGTTTGCATAGAAGTTAAACTAACATTAAATTTCCTTTGCCAGTTACTACTACAGCAGCAGTTTGGGATATTATTATGACCCATCTACAGGACTGTTCTGCCAGGCAACATCAGGGCAATGGTAATTAACTCGCAATTTCTTTCAATTATATTATTAATTTTACTTGACTCTGCTTTCCTTTGTGGATTAGCTTTTAAAGTAACTCACTTGTGTTAGAAGAAACTTCCGACTTTATGATTTAGGTGTTGCGCTTTGCTTTCCTTGTATTGATACCCACACATAGGAAAGGTGAGAGTACTGTGGAGGGACATCAGATGGGTCCAACTCACACTTGATATGTGCTTAGAAAATCAGATCATGTACCAGGTGCTAGTATGTACTAGCACATGAGATACGAAATTCAGGCTGGATTGGTTCAACTTCTTGCCATCACTTCCCGCACTTCCATTTATGGAGCAACTTAGATCATTGCCTCTCCTCCTGATGAGAGCCATATTTAATTAAGGCTTTAGATGTGTTGAGCTCATTAATTTTGTCAATCTGGGGAGTTTTAAAGCTGTGTGCACTAAGTCTTTTCTTTTATGCTACGGAAATGATTGGCAGGAGATTTATACCAGGATTGTTAAGAGATTTATACAAATGATTTGCTATACAGCTAGGAAGACTTTTCACCATTGCAATTTATGTTTATCTTATCTTATTACTGCTTAGCATCTACAGATCCCCGGTGAATGATAATGCCCATTGGGAATAGGGGGAATAAAGAATCCAATGTATCTCCTCTTCTCTGCTAAGCATGGTAGAGGAGAATGCAATTTGACTTGTCTCCTACTTTTGAACCAAAAGAAAAGGAAAGATGAAAACTGACTCCCCTCTGGAGTGTCGAGAGAAAACAATTCTTAATTGTTGGTAAAAAAAATAAAGCAGCTGAAAAAGACCAGCCATGGTAAGGAAGAAGGGGGGACAAGCACACTTGGAGAGCGCAATACACTGGAGCTCCAAGCATTCTTTCCTTTGGATCATAAATTAAGTAGAACCTTAAGTTAATAGTTGATTAAGTTTGAATGAATGGAATCTATTTTAGTTGGTAGCAGTCGTTGAATGAGATATCTACAGCATGTGTTTGCAATAGTACATGGCCCTTACACTAATTGTTTTTCCTTTGTTTCTTGTGTTAGGTACTCCTATAACGAGGAAACCGGCACGTACAGTGAAATTCAGGAGGTTGCATCCAATGCAAACTAAAGCAACTGATTTTGTTACTTGTTTGAGGAGAGTCTGTACAGGTTTAAAGTGACTCTGAAATCAGGTATCTGATAGATCTGACATAACCTCTGTTCTTAATGCTAGTGGTCTGACCCATGGACTGATCTTTCATTTTGGTAGATGAGCTGAAATTTATACAAGCGTATCTTAACTTATTACAAATTTCTGGAGATTTGCATCCCATCAATTGGATGGCTTCCCTTTGGGTTTGACATCCATTATTGAGGGATCCACTCTCTTGTTTGGAAGCTGCTTTTTCTGGTGCCTTGTTTATTCATTCATGCTGGTTGATTCTTCTAGAAGTGCAAAATAATAGGCACTGCTGCTTGTCGTGAACTTTGTGTATTAAAATTGAAACTATTACAATGCTAAAGGGATATAGAATTAGAAAATATTATCCTTTGAAAGATGAAAATAATTTTTTAAAAAATATTATTACAAAATGATGACCTTTCCAATAAAAATAATATTTTTATTTATGTAAATAAATAACTATTTTTATTTATGTAAATAAATAACTGTTTTTATTTATGATTTAATTGTTTGACAAGAGTTAATCCATTCAAATTGAAATCATTACCAATTATATATATATATATATATATATATATATATATATATATATATATATAAAAAGAAAAGATAGGAGTGAATTCACACAAATTGAAAAGATTAAAAATCATTAAAAATTTTTTGAGGAATCTCTCCTATCGTTCCTCGGTTCGTTTCTTTTCTATCAAAAGATGTATGCACGCATCAACTTCTTTCCTTTTTATTTATGGGAGAATATTGATCCTTTTTGAGTTTTAGAAGTTTCTTTTTTAAATTATTTTTTAAATTTTAAATTAATATTTTTTGTGTTTTCAAATTGTTTTAATATATAATATAAAAATATTATTTTAATATATTTTTAAATAAACTATATTCTCATATTGGAATTACCGGTTCACCCTAAAGCTTTCACATAGCATTAAAAAAAAAAAAAAAAAAAAACCCAGAAGCCATGCCTTTCCTCTCCATAGATCCAAGTGATGGCTCCTAGCAAAATCCATCCCTCATTTGTCCTAAGCTTTCAAAATATCATGCATTTACAACTGACATCAATGACGTTGTAGTCTCAGCACAAATCATGGAAGTGGATTCGCTCCTCTCCAGCGCCTCGTGCTTGATTGTTACTGATTTGGAGGTGTGTTTTCTTCTCATGAGGGATTAACCTCTTACTGTTTCCTCTCTTTTCTATAAAGAAATGAGTTTCGGCATAAAGTGAGTTTTATAATTCAACTGAAACGACTCGTAATAACTTTTTGGCGGTTAGGTTTAGAATTATTCTTTTACGAAACACTTTTTTAATTTTAATTTAATTATGGTTTAGAAAAAATAGATTTAAAAGAATGTGTATTTGACTGATATGGGTTTTTACATGTAAAAAAAAAATGAAAAAACATATTTTTATAAATAAATAAAAATAATGTTATATTATTTTAAAATCAAGATTTCATATGCAAATGAAATCATTGCAAAAAAAATTCAAGTTATTTAACTAACCAAATTATTTTTTTAATGTGATTGAGAAAAAGTACAGGCTACCACAAATTAAAACAAAAACAATTAAACACAAAAGGTAAATGTATTGTACCTATACACATATTTTTCTATTCACCACCATAGTAAAATGACACTTTTATCCTTTGTCAAAAAATCATAAGCCATAGTTTTGGAGGTATTCTTGTCTTTTTATACAATTCATTGGGCATTTAATAATTGTGTATGGGTATTTATGTCTTTTCTAATTTTTAAATATTTAAATTATTTAACTACCTCTAATTTCGAAACAAATTAAAACGGTTAGCTAAGGGTATTTTTGCTTTTTTTATATAGTTGAAAACCTTCTTTGCCCTCGCAGTTAAGGAGAGATGAACCGTTGACCAAAAGATATTTGGATCTTTTCAAATATGTTTTATGGTGAATCTCACATGCATGGGATAATTTGATCTTTTTCTCTTGAAATATTAATTTGTTATTCAATAAAGCTCTCGACGCGTGAAAACCACACATCAGAGTGTGGGAAGCGTCACGTACAGTGCCTCGTGGTGACAGAACAAGCCTTTCGACCATCTCATTGGATGTGTCGCGCTCCTTTTCCACCAGGTGCAGCGCATGTGGTTTTAGGTGTGGTTGTTTGTTGTCGTTCCCTTATCTATTCTTTTCTTTTTTATTATTTTCTCTTTCTTTCCAAAAAAATACAAGTTTGTCCTCTTTTGGTTTGTTTTTTCAATTTCAATCTTTATTCTTTTGATATTTGATTCTTTTTTTTTGACCATTTTATAAAAAAATTATTTGTTTTCAATTTAATCCTTCAACTCTAATTAGGCATATTTTTTTTTCTCATTCAGTTCTTATTGGTTGAATTCTAATTTCTTTTCTTGGTCATTTAGTGAAAGTTTTTTTTATTTTCAATCTAGTCCTCAATTCTAATTTGTCAAGTGTAATATTTTTCAATTTGATTCTTCTTCTTTTATTTTTTATTTTTTTCCTTTACCTTTTTATTAAGATTATAGTGGTTTTTAATTTCATCCTTCAATACAAGTTTTTTTTTTCTCATTTAGTTGTTATACTTTTATTTTTTTATTTTGTTAATTTTTTTTTTGTTCAATTTAACCTCTAACCAAAGAATTTTCCATGCCTTCTATTTTTATTTTTATTTTCACTCATTCTTTTAATTGCTAAATTTTATTTTAAATCCTTTCATTCAAATTTATTTCCTCTCGATTTCATCATTTAATATTTGATTTGTTGAGGGTTTGACTTTTCAGTTTTGTCATGTGTAGTGCTTTTGATGCGATGACTCGTGTCGTGGGTTGTTGAAGTTATCTATGTCATGGCTTTTAAACCCGATCTAGGGGTCAATCCAAGGCAAGACACTAATCATAAGCTAAGTGGGTTGACCCGAGTAAGGTTGTTTGACCCAGATCAACCCCTTTTATAAACATATAAAAATAATATCATTTTTTTTAATAAGATCGAAAGGTTTTTTAGTAGGTTTGTCCACAATTAATCAGGTTGTGGGTTAATTCTATTTTTTTTAATGAAATTAGACCAAGTTAATCCCCTTTTATTTTTGTTGGGACATGGCTTGGTCTAGGCCCTTGATCACTTAGGTAACAAGTCAAGCTGTTGGAATTGTTTGGTTTTAAATAGATTATCTATCAGATTATTTCAGTCTCATTACCAAGGTTATAAGTTTTAAGGGTTAACCCGAGTTTGCTTGTCTCTTATTATTTAGCTTATATATTTATCATGCATCCTCGGATTTGCTCAACTCAAGTTTTTTTTTTATCTAATTATATATTTTTTATGGATTGTTTTCGAGATCAACATTTTTTTAACAAAAAAAACAATTTCCATTATTGCTATCTTTTTTTATCATTTCATTAAAATAAAATCAGCTTATTCAAGTTATAACCCGGTGCACATTCTCTTCTCTTTTTTTTTTGTTATTTTATTTGTTTTCAATTTAACCTTTTAATCAAATAATTGTTCCAACCTCTAATTTATTTTTTAATTCAATTTTCATTCTCAATTAATTTTTTTAAATTCTTATATATAATTGATTTTTTTAAATATTTTTTTATATTTTAGATCCTAATTTTTTTTTAAAAAAATATCACATACTTTTCATGTCAAACTCGTATCAAATCCCAAGTCAAGTATTAAGTTATTTTTTATAATTTTATAATATATAAAAATAACTTTGTTTTTTATTAAAAAAATCATAAGTTTTGGTGAAGGTTTTTTTAACTAATTGGTGAGCTATTATTTTAGCTTAGTAGTAAAAACTTGAAATCAAAAAATTTACAAATTTACTCTTTTATGGTATCAAATTCAACCTTTATGGTTACTAATATAATAATTACTAGAGAATTATATGGTCATTAATTTTAAAAACTATAGAATTAATTAAAATACATACAAGGTAACTCAAACATTCATGTTAATAAAAAAAAATTATTCCGTTTAAAACCTAGGTTATTAATTTTTTATTTATTTAAAATACACTTGTACCATCTCATCCAAGAAATCGAGTTTAAACCTCCACATTCTAATCAAATATATATTTAATGGAAAGAAGAGACCATCGAAATCATAGAATCGTCAAAATAGATTTGATCAATCTCAGAATAGTTTACTTGGAAACGAAACAAGGAGCAGGTTATCCCGACTACAAGTTTGCATGATTAATCTCCTTCGAAGAATCAAAGGGAGGCAGAAACATCCCAATGCCTAACAATTTGGTGCCTCTGCCATTGCCATTTAAAATCCATGAAAATAAACAAGAAGCACTCCCATTATTCTCTCTAGAAAAAACAGCAAAATTCAGAACTATTTTCTCACTACAAAATGCATTTTTCTTTTCACAGGATATTGCTACACTGAAGCAGTTAAGTCTTGAGTTTATTGCTCATAAGAATAAACAGTTCCCAAGTTCTTTCAGAAAATTGAATTCAACAAGCTGAAGGCTGATGGTATCTTAATTTTCCCAATCTAAAGCCTCTACAGTCACTTTTGCATAACATTGCCTAAACCACCAGTCATCATTTCTAAAATGGCACATAACAATGACAAGTCTCACAAAAAGTTGTGATGAAACAGTTCCAACTGCAGACTACGCTAGATTAAATGCCTAAAAGAGTTAAAAGTTAACTCATTTTGAGATGGTCAATCAGGACTAAGAAAAACACCAGAACCAAATAACATATGAAAATGAATTTTTTTTAACAAGCTGACCAGTGCTTGTTCGGAATTTTGGTGCAGACTTTTCAAGTGTTTTTCACTTAAAAATGCATCCAAAAGATTTTCTTTTTCATTTTTTTTTCATTTTTGATATGAAAAAAACACTAGAAAAAAATCAATTTGATGCCTTTTTAAGGCAAGTGCAATTTTAAAAAGAACTAAAAACCAGAAGCTACCGCACTCCCAGACAGGTTCTTATGCCTTGGTCAAAATTCACACAAGACAAATACCAACAGTAAAAAGGCACAGTTATTCAATTCTCTAAAAAGCATTCTGGTTCTTGGTGAGAAAATTTTCTCTACAGGTTATGCTTGCATGGCAATCTACACAAGGGAACACAAAGCTAAACCCATTGAAACAGCGAGATGATACTGTGAACAGATCACAAATGCAGTTAGTGATGTAATAATACTACCAACCAACTAGTTCAAAGAACATACAATAAGCACACTCAAAAGTGTTTAGAAGATACAATCTAGATAAAGCACAAGGACCAGGTGGCAGATGTACAATCCAATACATAAGAAACCCTAACAAAAAAGAATAAAATAAGGGTTAAGAAACAGCAGTTATCTTTCCCTAATGGGCATAAAATTTGACTGGAGCATGATAAAAAAAATAAAAAAAGCAAATTGCAAAGCAACTTTTTCCAAACAAAGTATTGCAGTGAAGTGGATGACATGGCAAAGCATACAACTTATGGAACTGACAGCAAGCCAGCAACACAGCAAGGTAGCAGCCACCACCAGTATCAAAAGTGCTAGTACCATTACCGAACCAACCCCATCATGGAGGGCAGCAACTGACCGCTACAGGTGATTATTCACTAATACTTGCATAAGTTACGGACCGACCAATATCATACAACAGAACAGGCATCAGCCATCACTTCAACAGCTACAGTCACGGACTTGTATGCTTACTTCACTACATTGAGCAACATTAGTTAAAAGGTTATATTGGTGGCGTTAAGCATGGCAAAGTCTTATGCCCCAAACAAATAATAGGCAGAATCATGTTAACCTGGCCTGTAAAAAACTGCGGCTGCAAAATTCAGAACTGCATATTATGTCTCATACTATGTATCAGTATGAGATCTATTAACAGGTCCACTTCATTTGCAGCATCAGCTACAGGCTAAACACGATCATCTTGTGTCCACCTTCTATACCATCACAGCAACTACCACCCCCATCTCAGGACCAATAATTTCAAGATAAACAAAGACCAGAAGATAATCAGGTCAAGCATCAGACACCAGAATGACACGATTTGTTTTGAAATCAGGGGTGGACGTTTTTTTATCTTACCACTCATCAGAAATTTAGAGAAATCACAACCACGATCATCCATCTATGTTTTACAAACAGCATCAACAGCTACAATATCCACAATATCAACATCCTGGCCATCTGCCCCACGTCAATCTTTTCCGGAACAAAACTATAAAATTCAATGAATGCACGTGTTAAATCAGCCTTCTCATGCAATAAATCACACCCACACAAAACATGATCCCAAATCCAAGAGAACAAAAGAAAATCAAGCACAATAATGTGGCTTACAACTCAAGTCTTTCATGGAGAGTAAAGTATCAGCCTACAAACTATAAAGTCCATACAAGGCAAACCCACCAAGTTAATTAGAGATGCATTGGGTTCAACATAGAAATATATAAGTACCAAACCAGTTCTTAAAACCTGACCAGAACATATTCAACGATTAAAAGAGAGTTCAGCTGTAGCGACGTGACCATCAGATTGGCACTAGTCAAAGTGCCACAAAAGATCCATTCAACCCTCAAAGCTCATTCCTACACAATGAAAAAACAGAACCAGCCAGTTAAGAAATCCTCATATGCACTCAATAAATGGGAGCATGAGGAGAACAACTCACATCAACATCTGAATTTCGAGGGGATGGGCTACGAGACGCAGCAGGCCGACCTCGTGGAGAAGCACTTCGAGGGGTTGGAGACCCACCATCACGGCTGCGTCTATCAGGGCTTTCACCTTTCACAGGGGAATTCTTACGTGGGGAAAAACTCCTTCGAGGTTCCAGGCTCCGCCGAGGGGAGAGACTGAAATATTACCAAGACCATTAAAAAGATACAGTAACAACAAGAAGACAAAGCTATCAGCTTAAAATTGACAACAATGCACTAATAAGCAAAGATGTAAACCTGTCCCTAGATCGGCTGCTACTTCGCCGCTCATCATCATAACGGCTTCTACCACGTCCTCTGGAGTAATCAGGACTGGCACTGCGACTCCTGCTCCGTCTACGATAATCTTTGTCCTTTGCACGGTACCTGTCACGGTCAGACCTGTCCCTGTCCCTGCTTCTGCTCCTACTTCTCTTCCTAGAGTCCCTATCTCTAGAGTCATCTCGGTACCTGAAGATATTAATTAATAGGTTCCACACCAAGAAACAATAAAACAACACAGTGACAACATGCTCAATCACAAACATATACCACCAACAAAAACCCTCTCCACCACAAAATTTTGCACCTAGAGATTAAACCAGAACAGCAAAAGCTAATTTGACATTAAAGTGCAGAAACATATTTTACTAAAGCAAATTTCAAAGGGTAAAAAACCATGAAGTGCTATTGTAACAAGAAAAAACAGTAGATTACAGGGAAAAGAAAAGCATAAAAGGCAGAATTTTGTAGAGAGCAAGCTAATAACAGCAGAACCTATCAATTGCAAGAGGTTCTTGGGATCTAAATGCATAAAGATAGATGTTAAGGGACATTCTAGTTACCTCAGAATTCAGAGGTCAGAACAGCTACCGTACTAGAATAATCTTGGGAAGCTATATTTATAAACTAATCAATAACTCACTAAAAAAGGAAAAGAAAGCGCACAAAAAGGTACCTTCTCCGAGGGCTGCGACTTCTGGACCTGTGCCTTGATTTTGAAGGCGTTTCAACAATCCTTCCCTTATGACTGATACAGAAATAAAGAGGCAATTCAGAATTCAAGGAACCATAAACATAGCGGCTACAATTAAAAAATCAACACAGCAGTTATCATAACAAACAATTCATGACCCGGAACTTACATCCTCTCAGCCTTGGGCCCATATTTTGCAAACTGAACTGTTATTTCGCGACCATCAACAACCCTCCCTGAAAAGAAAAACAAACAAAAACCTTAAATAATCCAATATGCTCAACCAGATAAAAATGTAAATAAAGAGGAAAAGGGAGTATACCATCTAGCCTTTCCACTGCCTTCTGAGCTTCATCAGCGTATTTGTAGCGCACAAATGCAAAGCCCCTCGATTCCCCAGTTCTAAACGACCAAGAACAACAACTTTAAGTAAAACAAAAAAAAAGGAGAGAGAGCTGTGAAGAAGGTGACTACAATAACAACCTTCGATCTCTAGGGATGAAGATGTCAACAACCTTGCCGTACTTGTCGAATAGCGGAAACAGATCATCAGCAGTAGTACCTGATAACATAAACCAAATCATACATACATACATACATATATACATACATAAGCAGACAAAGACAATGAGAGGCAGGGAGGTAGTGGAGCTTACGGAAGGTGATGTTGAGGACGAGAAGAGAGTATGTGTCGGCGATGTCTGGAGGGCCAGACCTGCCGAAGTGAGACATCTTTTGCAGAGAGAGTTAGGGTTTGCGGTTCAGAAAGAGATTGAGAGAACTTTCTTGAAAATAATTTTGCTGGGGTTATTCATATAGTAGATTCATCGCCTTATTTAGTCCTTGTACTTTTGTAATTATCTTGGTATGGTACCTTTACTATTTTTCGTTGACTTACGTAGTCCGTATACTCGTGAAGCTCTTTTAATTTGGCCAAGAGTAAGGGTGATAATTCGAATAAAATTTTGTTATTTCAAAACATTTCTTTCATTATTCGAATTGGCAAAATAGTTTTTTTTTATTTTTTTAATTATATTTTTTCATAATTATACTACAAAAAATCCATGTTAAACCCAACCCAATTTAATTTTAGTTTCATCGTAAATTAATTAATAAAATAGTTAAAATATACTTTCCTGTATCTTTTCTTATTGGTGTTTTTTTGTTTGAACACATGTTTTTTAAAAACATTGTTTTTGTCAAAAAACTTTATTATATGGAATCATCATATTAATTTCCATGACAGGTAACATGGTATGGAAGCGCTTCATTTATTGTCTTTTTAATTAAAAACCTTTTTTCTTGATTTTATTATATGGATATTTCTTTATTTTAAAAAAAATAAATGGAGAGATTATGAGCCACAAGGTTATTGGGTTGATTTTGATAGATTTTATATCTTCGCTATTTTGGGTGTTTTTTTTTCTTCTTTTTAATGGTTATGATTGGTAAAGTTCAAAGCTTTGGATTTATTTATTAATTGTTTTTTTTTTTCAGATCTTGAATTGCTATTTGCAGGTTTCAGATCTTGATTGCATGCCGCTGATATGCAATTTCCTTTATGATTTGTAAAGAAATTGATGTTAATCCAGGGAGTTTCTGGTTGCGTTTTAATCAGTGTTTGGTATAGATCACACCTTGAAGTCATAATATTTTTCAGATTCTGCCGGATTTTGGAATAAATGATAACGAAGATGGAGGGTCAAGCAACTTTTAGTGATGGGTGTAGGCTGTATTTTGGTTTTGCGGTAGCTTTTATGATGGTAATATAAAAAAAATAGATTTAAAAAAACTATTTTTAATTATAATTGTTTTAATTAAAATATATATTTGGTTAAAATTATAGTTAAAGTTATTGTTTAACAAAAAAAATATATTTAAAATATTTGGTTAAAATAATAGTTGAAATGTTATTTAGAGTTAGGGCTCTTCTTCATTGCCAATTCGAATTTAGTTTTATTCTGAATTTATGTAATAGCGTAACCACCAAACTGAAATCAATTTTCATGGTCAGATTTCTTATGCTTAGTTTGTTTTATATATAACTAAAACAAGAAAAAAACACAAGCTTGGCTGTCAAATTTCATATGTTATTGTCTCTCTTCTCTTGTCAACTGTTACTGGCTAATAAAATTACTCGAATTTATATAATTGACCCTAAGACATATTTTTATACTTAATTTACTATCTGTCTATTTATACCTAAACAAATTTGATGATATTATATCTAACCATTTGAAAACAAATTTCATCTAATACTATCAAATTCAAATGAGATTTCAAAAAATAAAAAAAAAATATTGTTTTATCTGGATTATATGTAAAGTTTGGATTTAACAATAAAAACAAATTTATCCATTAATAGAAGCAAAATTACAGCAACATAAACAACTTGCTAATAAAAGAGAAATAAAAGCAACTTACTCTTATTCCGAGAATGTCTGTAATGACATGTCCCTAAAACATCTCTCGAGTAGGACACCCACATGTCCTTTTATCAAATATTTTTCATCGGTTACATTATGCTCAACATCATGAAAACAAATTGTACATTTTCTTGTAAAGCCCTGTTTGTTTTTACGTTTTAAAAGCGCTTTTAAAAAAATTAATTTTTTTTATTTTTTTCTTTGCCTCAAATTAATTTTTTTTGGTGTTTTTAGATCATTTTGATGCGCCGATATCAAAAATAATTTTTAAAAAATAAAAAAATATTATTTTGATGTATTGTTGAGTGAAAAACACTTTGAAAAATAACCACAGCTACACTTAAAAGCGGTAGAAAAACTAGGAGTAGATTCTTCTATTTGAAAATAATCTGAACCCGAATGAGATGAAATTAGAAAAGACATCACTATGTCGCGACGTAACTTAGATTGAGATAAAAAAAAAACATTTTCCCTAAACTGTGCAACAATAAAATAACCCACTAAAAAAGAAAAAAAAATAGTTTACCCAGAAGCAGCCCAACTTGCTAAGAATTTGTTCTTGGATTTCAGCTAAGAAAAATTAAGGAATTAGAAGATCAATAACGTTAGGGTTCTAACACTAACAAAATCAAGGAAGTTTTTGTTCAGAAATTTAGCTGGAGTTTTTCTTAGTATTAGCTCTTGCTCTCTGTTAAGGTCTTAACACAACTGAATAAAATATATAAGCCATAAAAACTTTAGAATGTGTTAAAACAATGCGATTATATATCTAGATAAAGGTAAATGATCATACATTGTTAATATTTGCAGGCACACAGAGAGAAACACAATCAATAACATCCAGAAAAAAAGTTTCACAAGACAAAACAAAACTTCACGACTCTTTCTATGACACCTTTATACATACAGTGATATAAAAAAAATTACCTTGCTCGTCGTCCCAGATTTCTTATGACTATCACTGATTGTGATTTTTTATTATTATTGTTTTATTGATTAGTCATTGTGAAGAAAAAAATGAGAAATAATATATGAAATTTATTGGGTCAAGGGAAAAAATTGAAGATGCCGACTATTGAAAAATATGAGCTGTAGAGGTGATGGAAGGAAGTTGCAATGGAATGAAGGTGATGGAGGGAACACGTAGAGATGTTATTGGCACAGGCAAGTTATTATGCCATTAGCATACGTAGGTTATTGATTAGTTATTACTAGATACTTGATCCGTGTTTTGTCGTGAGTTAGATATTTTTTTCTTAACAAAAAAACTTTACACACAAGCTTTTTTTATACGAAAAAAATTATGCATACATGTAATCAAATAAATCGAGAACTATGTGTGTTAATAAGTGAAAAAAAATCTTAAACAATAACTAAAAATAGAACTTGAAAAATTAAGATATAAATGTAAATCAAGATATTTAATTTTGTTGGATAAAAGATTTATACGGTTGTATTTATTAAATTTATTAATTAAAATAATTTTTTTATTTAATTTAACGATAATAAAAATACGTGAATTTTTTATAAAAAATAAGTGAAAGTGATATTGTTGGACATGCTTCTTGATAGTAATTTATTAAAAAAAGTAAAAACACACTGGTAAAGATTTTATGCCTACAAAGTTGATAGTAAAAGTGATATGTTTGACTTAGCAAACTTCAACATATGATTTCTTACACTAGTCCAGATTCTTTGCTTACAAAGGTGTTTCTTTTGACAGTCAATTTTTTTCAAACTTCACAGTCAATTTTTTTCAAACTTCAATGTCATTTTTAACTTCAATCAAGATAATTTTTTAAAATTATTGCTTGAGTTACCATCGACACTAACTGTGGTAAAGATACTCGACTTATTAAAACTTCAACATTTCTTTTTCTTTAGTTCAAATTTTTTTTTTAATTTATTGCCCGTCGTCCTAGATTTACTGACTGTGTTTTTTTTTTTTTTTATTATCGTGGGTGTCCGGGCCAGCTTACGCGCACCTCGACTAATCCCACGGGCCCTGAAGTTAACGACCATGTAAGCTTCCAGTGGCCATCATATGAGCAACCACAAGGTTCGAACCTGAGATTTAAGAGGGAGCAAACCCCTTAGTCCTAAGCTCTTACCATAGTAGTTGTGTTGCTTAGTCATTATAAAAAAAAATAGAAAATAATATATGAAATTTATTGGGTTAAGAGAAAAGTTGGGAGACACCAACAATTGAAAAATAGAAAAGCTGCAGAGGTGATGAGATGAAGCCTATGGAGGTGATAAATGGAGCCTATTGAGCACAAATAGATTATTAATATTTTGTTCTTGGGAGTATTTAAATTAGTCAAAACAAGTAATTAGTTTTGTCTTCATTTTTTTTCAACTAAAACAAGGAAGTTTTTATATTTATAGGAGTTCAGTTGACATTAGTTTTGTCTTCAACTTCAAGCATGGCAGTGGCTTATGCATGAACCTGCTGTTACTCTACAACTGAATTGGATTCCTTGTCAATTTAGTAGCGGTGATCTTCAATATTTTGTTCTTGGGAGTATTTAAATTAGTCATTATTAGTGAAATATACTTTCCAATCCTTTCTATCTAATTACTTTTGGTAGGAATTGTGTTTGCCTGCTGTGTTTGCAAACTGCATCTTAACATCACAAAAGTACGTTCTTTGGATCACTTCAATTTTCTCCTTCATTTGGAGGTGGAGGAAGTCTGTTTTTATTTCACTTCATTATGTCTTATATTGATTGAGGTGACTTTAACAAGCCCTGGCCCTACTGCCTGCGATATATTTAGTTGCTTGATGGAGTTTAGTCGATGAACATGTGTCCAGAAACTTAATCGTATGGTATCTCAAGATATAATTTATATTATTTTCTAACATATCTTTTTAAATGAAATCTCTTTAGACTTGAAACTTGTACAGACCCATATTACATTGTGCTTAATTTTTATCAAATAGATGAGGATGGTAAGATTTAAACTCGTGATCGCTTGGTCATCAAAATTCTAATACCATGTCAAAGAACCATATCAACCTAATAGCTTAAGCTGTTAGGTGAGATTCCAAGATATGATTTATATTATTCTCTAACATACCTCTTTAAGTGAAAGTCTTTTGGTCGTGAAACTTACACGTGTCTACATTACCTTGTGCTTATATTTTATCAAATTAATGGGGATGATGAAATTCGAACTCGTGACTGCTTGGTCATTAAAACTCTAATACTATGTCAAAGAACTAATTTAATCCAAAAACTTAAACTATTAGATAAGATATCAGGATATAATTTATATTATTCTCTAAACATTTTGATATGGACGAAATGTATGTTCTTGTTGATGGACACATTCATTATTCAAAACCGTGCATATGTTAGCTCTTGCTATAAGGTATGGCTGTCAGAGGCTTGCCATGTATATGTAGTTGCTTGTTTTCACACATTTCTTATTTAAATTGACAAGTTTTTGAGATATGGCTGGTTGTCAAGCATTTTTGTGTAGGTTTCTTTTATTAGAAACAGATACTGAGCATCATCTGATACTTTGGATTTACGGTGTTTTTCAGGGCAGTGGCAAGCTTTGATGAGACTACATTTGGTTTTCAGGTCATGCTTAGAATTCCCATTTTCAGAGATATATATATATATATATATTAACGTGGGTGTTCGGTCAAATTGCATGTACCTCGACTAATCACGGGTCCTGAAGTTAATGATCATGTAAGCTTCTAATAGCCCTGAGATTTGTGGGACTCGAACTGGTGACTTCTAGGAAGTAAACTTAAAATCTAACCAGTTGATCTACAACCCTCAAGGTGCAGTTATATTATTCTTAGAGCTGGTTAAGTATGTGCTACTGGTAAAAACATATTTAATTTTATAGAACATGATAAGCATGATGGTTTTCTACTTTTCCTAAGACCTTGCTGCTGCACGCGTTATATGAATGAATGTTCATGCTGTGATTGAAACGAAGCTCAATATTTAATTTTCTAAAGTTTCTTTCCCAGTTATATGAGAAATTTAGTGTCCAAGCATGTGAGTTTTATATGCTTCTGTTGAGTTGTCTTGTTTTAAAAAAACTGAAGTTCTAATCGTCCCCGACCGTTAAAAAAGTTTTTGCCTTGGCAATAAGTTCAGAAACTTCTCTCAACTCATGATGCAATAATTTTTATTTATAAAAGGTTTATATCATTATTAATTTTAAAATTTATAGGATTATTCGAGATATATGTAAGCTGATTTTTCAAACACTCATATTAATAAAAATAAAAATATGCCACCATTCAATTTTTTTTTAATTAATATGGGTGTCAGGACTAAATTGTACGCACCTCGACTAATCCGACGGGTCCTGAAATTAACGACCATGTAAGCCTCAAATAGCCATCATATTAGCAATTATAGGACTCGAATCTAAGATAAAAAAACAAATCTTTTAATTCTAAACTTTTATCACTGAACTACCTACTAGTTAGTTTCTGCCATTCGGTTTTTCATTGAACTTTCTAGTCATGATAACAAATTTTGCTGCTTTGGATAGAAAAATTTATCGAATCATACGAGAGGAAGCCATGTTGAAGAAAATAAGAATGGTTTAGTGTATAATTCAATGGGATCAAAATATTTTGTATAAATATTAACATGCAAATTAATGAGTAGAATAATAAAACTGCAGAATTATTATGAGTATAAACCACACTACATCAATCATTTGCAGTAATGAAGTAAGCACTAAAAATTTAAAAATAATAAAACTAATTTTGAAATCTAAATAAATATTTACATAAATTTATTTTTAAAAATAAAAAAAATACAAGTATTATTGTCAAATTTCAAATATTACTATCTATCTTTTAAACTGTTATATTTTTCAACTAAAAAAAAAACAACAACAGGTTACGGGGTTCTCTGACACTCTTATAAAATATTTAGCAATGTGACATTTTTTATCTAAAATATTTTATGCTCAGTTTGTGTAACTAATACAAGGAAAAATACATGTGTTATTGTCAAATTTCATTTGTTATTGTCTGTCTTTTAAATTGTTACTGTTTTATTATTTAAGAGTTTCTACTTCACGTATTTTATTTTTTTCAACTGAAAGAAGGAAAGTGACAGGTTATGAGATTCTCTGTCACCCTTATAAAATATTTAACAATCTAGCACTGTTTATCTAAAATATCTTATGCTCATTTTGTATATTTAAAACAACAAAAAATACAAGTGTTTTTGTCAAATTTCATTCTTATTTTTTGAATTCTTATTGTTTTTTATTTAAAGATTTTTACTTTATGTATTTTAATTTTTTCAACTAAAATAAAAAAAATGACAGGTTATTTATTTTCTGTCACTATTATAAAATATTTAACAATCTTATATTATTTATCTTAAATATTTTATGCTATTTTTCTAAGAAATGGGTTATCTTATGCAAATTTTACATCACGTGTAGGAAAACTCATGCCAGATTAGATCGCTTGGATTCATCAGGGTCCATTTTGACCCGGATGACCAGATTTTTAATTCAAACCGACTGATGGATCCTCGGGCGATATAGAAAAACCATCGGAAAAAAAGAAAGAAAAAAACTAGAAAACAAAAAAGACGCACAGACCAAAATATTCCTCACTCAATCGATCGGATTCTGAAACCCTAGCAGAATCCGAATTGTAATGGCAGACGAGAACGGCATTGGCAGATCCGAGAGTCGACTAGCGTCGATGGACTCGGTGGAGTCACGGTGGGTGTTTCAAGACGACGACGAGGATGATTCACTGATGGACGACGATGACGAGGATGATTCACTGATGGACGACGACGACGAAGAACATAGTCGACTGCGGCGCGGTGGTGGATTAGACTCTGAGGAGGAAGACGAGGAGGACACAGCCGAGCAGCGGCTGATCCGAACTGGTCCCCGCATCGACTCCTTCGATGTCGAAGCCCTAGAGATCCCCAGCGCCCACCGCAACGACTACTTCTACGAGGTGAAAGTGAAAACATTTATTTATTTATCCTTTGATTGAATTTGACAAGTGAAAAAAGAAAAAAAATTGATCTGGAAATGGAAAATGCGTGGCAGGAATTGGGCGTGGGAAGGAGAATAATACTTGCATTTCAAACGCTGGGAGTTGTATTTGGTGATGTTGGGACAAGTCCTTTGTATACCTTCCATGTTATGTTTAACAAAGCACCTGTTAATGGGGAAGAAGATGTCATCGGTGCATTGTCTTTGGTTTTGTATACTTTGATATTGATTCCCCTTGTTAAGTATGTACTTGTTGTTCTTTGGGCCAATGATGACGGCGAAGGTACTGGTTATTAGTTATTATTGCTTGCCTCTCTAGTTAGTTACTGATTATGGCTTGTAACCATTGTACTGCATGTTATATTTACTGCATTGCAGGTGGCACTTTTGCGCTGTACTCTTTGATTTGTCGCCATGCTAAGGTCAATCTTCTCCCTAATCAGCTTCCTTCCGATGCTCGTATATCTAGCTTCAGGCTCAAGGTGCCCTCAGC
Source organism: Populus nigra (assembly GCF_951802175.1). Classification (NCBI taxonomy): domain Eukaryota; kingdom Viridiplantae; phylum Streptophyta; class Magnoliopsida; order Malpighiales; family Salicaceae; genus Populus; species Populus nigra. Next base: position 2,264,604 of record NC_084859.1, read on the forward strand.
AGAACTTGAGAGATCCTTGAAAATAAAGGAGAGACTCGAGACATCACCCCATCTCAAAAGAATGCTTCTCATGCTAGTGCTTGCTGGTACCTCTATGTTGATTGCTGATGGGGTTGTTACCCCTGCTATGTCAGGTCTGTTTTTGGAGTTTATTATAATTAAGTCATGGTTTATATGAGCAAAAAAGCTATTTTAGATTTTTTCATCTACTGATTTTTTTTTTTGTAGACCATGTTTGCTGTATTTTTCTTTGGTTCCTAGTAGCTAGTACCTTGTGATTTACCCAGGTATCTTTGTCTGTCTTAATGCAGTAATGTCTGCTGTTGGTGGCCTAAAGGTTGGAGTAGCTTCAATTAAGGAAGGTGATCTAACATTCTGTTAACCAATTTTTTTTCATTAGAGATAGGGTTTCTTCCTAACTTTTTATTCATGAATTATTCTTTTGATGACCGGACATTCAGATCAAATCATTTCCTTTCCTTCTTTCTTTTGTTTTGGAAGTTGGGTTCTGGATCTGGACAGCAGGTTATTGTAACCTGGACCACTGTCAAATTAATTAATTAATAAATAATCGTAACTTTGATAACCTAAAAACTTGTTTGTTGTGTAATTTATAGGAGATCTAAGATAGGGTAATCCTAGGTGGGGTTTGTAATCAGATTGTCCACTGAATGATAGAAGCTTGGGTTGTATATTTAGTGTTTGAATGCCAGAAAAAGTAGACTGGGAAGAAGATTTTTTTTGGTCATTTTGTAAATTATACGAACATAGAATGTCTTTGGAATAAATGCCAACCCAGCATCAAAAGATGGTGCAGGAATAAGCTGTTGTTGTGTGGATAGTTTATATAGCAAAATTGTGCGAGATCAGTTGCTGGTTATATGGTTCAGAAAGCGCTCAATACTACTGGAGCTGATTTATACTCTGAATTTTGCACTTGTCTTAGTACCTAGTAGCAACTAGGAGAATGAGTTTTTCTCTATACTAATGCCCTCTGCAACTTAATGATTGTAGTGCTCAGCTTGGGCATGAATCAAGACACTGGTTCAGTTTGGGCATGGGTGAACTTTCCTAATAGATCATCAATTTGAATTTACACCGTGGATGAATATTGTTGGGCAACAGTTTACGCCTAGCCCCCCTCCTCACTGCCAAAAAAAAAAAACGAAAGAAATTTCTTGCATGTTCCAGGTTTTGGAAAATATTTTGTTGGAAAATGATTGAAAATACTTCCTTTTTGAAATTAGTTTGACTGCAATCAAATTAGCAAACCTTGCATGCCTTCTACTACACTGGCAAATTTAAATGCCCTTGCCTTTTGTATTCTTTTTGTTGTGGAAAACTAGCTATAATATTGAGTTAATTATTTTGTTTTGTTTTGTGCAGAGCAAGTGGTGATGATTTCGGTTGCTCTTCTTGTAATTTTATTCAGTGTACAGAAGTTTGGGACCAGTAAAGTCGGACTTGCCGTAGGCCCTGCTTTATTCATATGGTTTTGTTCTCTTGCAGCCATTGGGGTTTATAACCTTGTTAAATATGATAGCAGCGTCTTGAGGGCATTTAATCCTGTTCACATTTATTTCTTCTTCAAGAGGAACTCAACTAAGGGCTGGCGTGCACTTGGAGGTTGCTTGCTATGTGCAACAGGTAACACATTAAAGTAGGATTTTTGGGTGCTTGAATGAGATGGTGCTTGCCTTTTTTGTTTAGTGGTACTACATTCTTATTGATTCCACATGTAAATTTGGTTGGCTCTCTATTTAGTTCACCAAATCATTTTCTTGTTTGTGGTTGGATAATACTCACACTAGCTGTTATGAAGTTCATCTAAGCTGAATAATGTTGGATAATTGGTGTATGAAGCCCATGAAAAAATTTAGGTTAATGTAGCAGGAATTATAAAGTTCATCGATAAATGGTGGTTGTTAGAGGATAACTGGATTTGATTGACCTAAAAAGAGTGATCTTTTGGGAGTTAGTGACAATACAGATGGGTTAATTTTCATCAACTAATTTAGGAGAGTGCTGGATAGCCTTGCCATTTCTCTTGTTGAATGGAGATTGCATTTGGAATAATCTTGAAAGTATGATGGAGTGGAGTTATGTTGCCAAAGAGTGGAGTCACTTAAACTACTGAGAAACAGAGGATAGATCCCCAAACCTCACTAAGCAGCATACTTTTGACAAATAAAGAAAGGAATTTCTATAAAGAGACAGGCTTGTACATATACCAAGGAAGGAGAAAGAAAGAGATTAATAGCAACCGTCTTACTGTCTTAGCTCCTCAGGTTTGCTTGGAATGCTTACTTCCTCTAAGATGATAACCTTATTTGAAGTTGATGGCACGTACCACTACTCCAGAAACCTTTTTCTTAAAGTAAACTGGAAAAAGAAAAAGTAAGGTTAAATATCTATGAACTATAAAAAAACTACCTCATTACAGGGTTTGATGAACTTCTATTTCAACTAGAGGAATGGGACTTTGTGGAATGAATTCTTTCTTCCTATTGCCATTGCTTTGGTCTGGAGATGGCTTGTAACTTGTATGGAGAGGAAACTGGCGGCAATGAAAATAGAGATGGAGGTGATTTGTTTTGGAGGGTTAGGCGAAACTCCCCTTTTCTATTGTTTTTCCATGTTTTTATCACCTATACAGTTTGCATAATGCTTCTATTTCTTGTGTTTTTTTTTTAAATGGAGGGGGATGGGGATAATATAAACTGGAATTTCAGTTTCTTTAGGAATCTAAATGATAGAGAATTGGAGGTTCTCTACTTCCTATTCTTAATTCTTTTGTTTGGCAAGTGATCTGATCACAGATGATGTTCTTTGGAAAGTCTGGTGTTTTCTCGTATAAGTCTTTTCTTTGTCATTTTCCCCATTCTGCTAACTCTTTACCCTCTTCTTTATCTCACCGTTTCTTGGAAGGTACCCTCTAAAGTCTCTAAAGTAAGGGCCTTGTTGTTGATGATTTGTTGCAAATAGGAAGGCCTCACAAGGTCTTATCTCTTGATATTTATGTTGTGGCAACAAATTGATGAGCATCACAGTAACTTATTTTTAAATTGCCCACTTGTGAGGATATGTGGTGCAGATTGTTTATAATGGTGGGGATTCTTGGGTTTCATGTGATAGTGTCAGATTTCATGTTAATCACTTTTGTTTCTGGAGGAAGAAAGATAGTATGATGATATGGTTTTGTGGTGTATGTGTTGTTCCATGCTGTACTAGGTTGGATCAGAATGCTAGAATTTTTTAAAACCAGTACATTTAAGACAATTCTTTTTTGGGATAGGATACTTTGCCTCTCTTCTTTATGGTGTCATGCTTCTGGTTCTTTTAGGGACTTTCCCTGGCTGATATTCAGCAGGATCGGGCTAGTTTTTTTTTTTTTCCATTTACTTTCTTTTTTGAGAGGATGATTTATTCTCCATCAAGCTTTTGTAAATCCCTTTTATGTTAGTATGGTTTTCTCTAATTTAAAAAAGAAAAGAAAAGGTTGAGATGGGGAGTAATTTGCATAATATGAATGACATAATGTCTACTGTTGCATGGGAGGTATGGGCCATACCTCCAATTCCAAATTTGACAAAAAGAAAGGAAGTTTAATTCTTAATGAATTGTCCTCTTTGATTGGAAAATTAGTAGCAAATGTAGCCTTCATGAGAAAAATAGGGCCTTTGCATGGTTATCTGGTGCTGGCAGGGATTGAGAGATCTTGACTTGAGGTGTTCCTAGCAAAGACAGAATAAATTCCAATACCAGTTTTGTCTATATAAGTTTTTTGCAGTTTAGCAGAGCTCTCTTAAAGCAATTGTTCTCAATCAATGGCACAAATTGTGTAATGTGGAACTTGTAAATAATTCACACCAATTTAAAGAATGTCCTAGTCTTAATTAAATGATGAACTTGGAAGGTGATGTTTGCAGCTGCACTGCTCTTTTATGATTGCTGCTGATGGCTTCTTCCTTCGCTGTTTTTTTAAGGATCTGAGGCAATGTTTGCGGATCTTTGCTACTTTTCTGTGAGATCAGTGCAGGTAAAGAAGCAAGAAAATACCTGTTTAATGTATCAGATGTTGAATCTCAAGTTTCTCTGATGTCAAGTGTCATGAAGCCTTTCTGTTTTTATATTCTTTGTTAGGTTATGATTGCTACGATTCTGATTTATTTAATAGTGATCATTTGCAGCTTACCTTTGTATTTCTCGTTTTACCTTGCCTTTTATTGGGTTATTTGGGTCAAGCTGCATACCTAATGGAACATTACTCTGATGATCTGGCTGAGCATGCTTTCTATTCTTCAGTTCCAAGTAAGCTTCACTTTTTATCTGTATTGATACAGTCTTATGTAATTTCTTAAAATAGAATCTAACTGCAACTTGCACAGCCTTGTGACATTTGTTCTTCTTACTTTGCATCGTGTATTGGGAAAAAAATTATTTATTGTGGTATAAAGTTGAATTTAGTCCTGTCTAACATTTGGAAACTGTTAGTTCATTTGTGTTGCAACAATTTTTGCTGTGTGTCTTGCAGGTGGTTTTTTCTGGCCTGTCTTCCTCGTTGCTAATTTAGCGGCATTAATTGCTAGCCGGGCTATGACTACTGCCACATTTTCGTGTATAAAACAATCAACAGCGCTTGGTTGTTTCCCCCGTCTTAAAATCATTCATACCTCGCGGAAATTCATGGGTCAAATTTATATTCCTGTCATAAACTGGTTTTTGCTGGTAGTTTGCCTGGTGCTCGTCTGCTCTATCTCAAGCATTACTGAGATAGGAAATGCATATGGTAATACTTGTTTCCTAGTTTGAGTTGGATTTTTTCCTAGCATTCTGATCTCAACTGTTCATCAATTATTGAGTTTGCTTTTTGTTTCCATTCTTTTTAATGACATAATGAATGTGTTGAAGAAAAAAAGTAAAGGATACCTAGGAGTATAGAATAAAGCACCACCAATGAAAGAAATAGGAAGTGTTTATATCTTACATTCTAGCAAGTAGAGATCGTAGAGGTCCAATAACACAATGTCCCAGTTTTAATTTCACCATCAGCATGCCTGTCGCTTCAAATGCTCTGGACTTAAAAAGACTTGAGTGGAACCTTCTGGCATGCAATCATGCTACTGCATGTCTTTGACAATTCCCACCAGGTATCTACTAAGCACTGTCCTAGATATAACCCAGTGAACACCAAATGAAGTATTGTCACCTTTACTTCAGCAGAAAAGAAAAGGAAAAGAATCAATTGGATGGAATTAACGACCAAGAAGGCATGTCATAATGCTTCCACCAACACTAAATGGAAATGCTGGTGCAAACTTCCAGTTTCTACTTCCATAGATATAACATAACTGGTGAATTGTACAACTTTTCAAAAAATATTTTGTCTTGAAGTGTCTACTTTTAGCAAGTCTTTTGACATAATACCCTTGGTATTCACATGAATTGTGTATGCTTGCACCATTGAGCAACGTTTCTCATAACTGTGATTGCCCATCCTGAATTGTGATAAAAGTAATAAGCCAGCTTTCAATGCAGCAGTTCTGTATCTCTTATTAGCTGTTTCTTCCCCCCTGTTTTACTGTTTCTCCCCCCTGTTTTACTGTTTGTCATCATTTGAATTAAATTTTTGTGGCCTGCTACTCAATTCCTAATCATTGTGTTGAATACCATACCAATTGCTATCTTTGCCTGGGAACTAATACTTTTTTGTCCACTGATACTCGAGTATCTTCTTTCGTAACTAGAGCCCGTTTGTTTTTGCATTTCAAAAGTGCTTTTGAAAAAATTTGAAATTGTTTTTTTTTTATTTGCTTCAAATTAATTTTTTTTTGGTGTTCTTAAATCGTTTTGATGTGCTGGTATTAAAAATGATCTTTTAAAAAAATAATAATATTATTTTGATGCATTTACAAGCAAAAAACACTTTGAAAAACAATGGCTATCATACTCCCAAACACCCCCTAAGCAAAAAAATGAGTAAGTAATGTTAAGCCTGGATTCTCACAATCTTCAAAAACTGACTCTAAAGTCCCCGATCAATAAATGAAATAGTTCTTTTGCCTTGGATAAATTCCTGCCTATCAGTTTGGTTGAAGAAAAATTTAAACTTCAGGGAGACAGGAGTGGAAGCTTCACAAGGAAATGAATCGTATCTTAATATTACTCATGTAGTTGATTATTTGCTGAAGTTTCAGTGGTTGGGTTTTTCTTGTGCACGGTATGTGGCAGCTACAATGTTGTGACTGTTGATCGCTAGTCAATGTTTTGGTGATAGTTTATCACTTCTGAATCATACTGTGAATATCTAGGAAATGAATTGACTATTGAGCTTCTTCCATTTATCTTTTGGCTTATCTTTCATCCTAGCTGAAAAGCTGTTACACTACTGCTATTCTTGAGCAGCCGATTCCATTTATAAACTGTTACATTGAACATTGTGCAGATAGTGAACCCGTGTTTTGCTTCAATTATTTTGGTGTTTATGCAACATGTTGATGCAATAATCTGCTCTGTGTTGAAAGAGTCTAGTCACTTCAAAGTTTTATATCAAATTATATGCTTTTTATTTGTACTTATTAATGTGAATGTTTAATTATTCCAATGGTAATTTGTTATTACAGGAATTGCTGAGCTGGGGGTGATGATGACAACAACAATTTTAGTAACGATTGTTATGCTTCTCATATGGCAGATAAACATAATTATTGTCCTGAGTTTTTTGGTTATTTTCCTAGGAATAGAATTGGTCTTCTTCTCATCAGTTCTAGGAGGCGTGGGAGATGGAAGTTGGATCATATTGGTCTTTGCTGTAGTTATGTTTTTTGTAATGTTAGTCTGGAACTACGGGAGCAAGCTCAAGTATGAAACTGAAGTTAAGAAAAAACTGTCAATGGATTTGGTGCGTGAATTGGGACCCAATCTTGGAACAATTAGAGCCCCAGGCATTGGTTTGATATACAATGAACTGGTCAAAGGAATACCAGCTATTTTTGGCCATTTTCTTACCACTCTTCCGGCTATCCATTCAATGATTATATTTGTGTGTATAAAGTATGTTCCAGTTCCAGTAGTGCCTCAGGGCGAAAGGTTCCTTTTCCGACGAGTCTGCCCAAAAAGCTACCACATATTTCGTTGTATTGCGAGGTAATGAGCTCGATTCTTGCAAGTGGGAAGATGTTTGATGCATGGAAACATGTGACTTTCAGTTAGATGACCTGGCAACTTCCATGATGATAATTTTATTGCTACTTGTCATTTTTTCTTGATTGTTTAGTGTGGGATTTTCATGGGCATTAATCTTCTTGTATTAATCAATGTTCTGTTTTTCTTTTTACCTTCTCACCCTTCTAATTTTATTGCTGAAACAGGTATGGCTACAAGGATGTTCGGAAAGAGAATCACCAGGCATTTGAACAGCTGTTAATTGAGAGCCTTGAGAAGTTCATTCGTCGGGAAGCCCAGGAACGTTCGTTAGAGAGTGATGGGGATGATGATACAGACTATGATGACGATTACTCTAGTACAAGAGTTTTAATAGCTCCGAATGGAAGTGTCTACTCACTTGGCGTGCCTCTACTAGGTGAGTACAAGGACACAAGCAAGTCCATTTCTGAAGCAAGCACATCTGAGGAGGCAAAGATAGGGTATCCCACAGATTCTGCTTCTGATGCAGAACAGAGTCTTGAAAGGGAACTGTCTTTTATTCACAAGGCTAAAGAATCTGGGGTTGTATATCTTCTTGGCCATGGAGACATTAGGGCAAGGAAAGACTCCTGGTTTATCAAGAAGTTGGTCATAAACTACTTCTATGCTTTTCTGAGAAAAAACTGTAGAAGAGGAACCGCAAATTTGAGCGTGCCCCACTCGCACCTCATGCAGGTTGGCATGACTTACATGGTTTGACAGTTAATCTTGATACCAGTGCTGTAATTCTGATACCACGCCACTGCTGTTGATTGGAAGCTGAACACTCTGGTTCACACATGGTTAGGGCAATTCCTCGTAGTGAGATACATCCATGCGTTCTTACATACTTCATCATCTTCCTGACCATGTCCAGCTGTTTGGATAGGATCTCCAACCCGCAGAGATCTTTAATTGGGAAATTTTGTAGTGTTGATAGTTTCTGCTTTGTTCAATGTAATTGATTTTTTTACTAAACTGAGAGATGAATTACCATTAAAGTGATGTGAATCTGATTTGGTGCAGAAATTCCTTTTTTAAGTGTCCCTAAAAGAATTGATTACCTGATTCAGTTCTTATTAAGTTCGATGATTTTCATACGATACTGCTTTGGTGTTAGTGTTACTCTCTCATTTACTCCATCCTTAGTGGCTTTTCGACGGTTTCAAAACGAGCACCAGACTTTAAACAGAACCATCGTTGGAAAAATTCCCAAAACAGGGTGGATTTCACTTGTTTGCCTCTTATTTTAATATAGAAAATGCATGTTACGGGAAACTATCATGTTATTATCTTTTCAAGTATTATTTTGTCCTCGATGAGGATTCACAACCAAAGCTATCGATACTGTTTGATTATTATTCCAAGAAAAAAAAAATATACAAGTAGTTAAAAAAAAAAAGAAGATAAAATTATGTTTAATAATAAAGTAAAAAATAAAATGATTATTTTTATATTCTATTTGGTTATGATAGACTAGACAAAACAAACTATTAAAAAATATATATTTTATCCTTAGTGTATTATTATTAAACTTATATATTTTAAAAAACAAGTATTTTTTTTTACTTTAATTTACATTGAATATTGAAATTAATAATATTATAATAACTATACTTATAAAACTAGGACTGAATGACGGGTTAACATGTGACCTAAATCATGTCTCAAGTCGATTCTCGAGTCAGGTTTTAAAACCGTGATAATAATTATTTTTATCTATACATTGACTTGGATCAACCCGTCTTGACCTCTTGACCTAAGCCTTGCCTTGATTGACCCCTGAGTCGAGTTTTAAATAACTTTTATACTTTCTTCAACCTAAGTTAACCTCTATTGATCTACTAATCCATAACCCGAGTCTTGTCCTAGATTGATCTCCAAATCAAGTTGTAAGACTATTATAATAACTACTTTTATTTTATATTCATTCAAGTCAACTTGGACATGTGACTTGAACCTTGTTTCAAGTTGGGTTTTAACATTATAATAATAACTATTTTTTTCATTACATTGACCTAAGTCAATAACTAACCTTACTTGTAACCTTAATCTTGCCCCAAATCCATTACTAAATCAAGTTTTAAAACTACAACAATAACTACTTTTATTCTTACATTAAATTAAATCAACCTAATTCAAGATTTGAGCTTCTTACATTAAATTAAATCAACCTAATTCAGGATTTGAGCGTTGCACTGAATCAACTCTTGAGATTGATTTTAAAACTATAATAATAACAATTTTTATTCTTATATATCTTAAATAAACAATTTAAAAATTGAATGTTTTTACCATAAATATTTTAGGGATAAAATATAATAAATAGTTTAAACTTTATATTTTAAAAGTACAGAAATTCACTCTAAAATTATCTCAAAAACAAACTTATTATTATGTTTCTATCTCTTTAACAAAACATATTTTTATTTCCATTACCTATATCCCTTTTGATTTAAAACAGTAACCAAACACTACTTTCGTAATTTAAACTCAAGAGCTGAATTTATTAGAGAAATAATGAAAAAGGATTAAGGATGTTGTTAGTCAATAATAAGGATGACGATAAAAGATTAAAAAAAAAAAAGGGAAAGAATGATTTGGCTGTTTAAATATGTTTTAAATATAATGTTTTCAATTTCCATAGCTGTTGGAAGTAACTGCAGACGGTTTGGACCAAGAGCCATTACTGGAAATCGAAGGATGCAGCTTTTAAACCCAGGAGAAGTATCGTTGTCACTGCAACATTTCAATGTCACCGAAAGTGCTTCTATTCAGCTCAACTTCATCTTTCAAGTTTCACATTAATGGACATTTTCTAGTTGCTTTTCTCACATCTTTTCATCATTTGGTCACCAAAAAAATGTCTTAATCTCTCCCAATTCCTTTTTTCTTCTAGTATTGCAATCTACCAACTCAAAATGCCAATGCTCGTGTAGAGTATGAAGAATTACCATGGTTTGAGTCTCTGCACTTCTATCATGCCTACCTCCATCGAGAATCTGACCAAGGTGGTTTAATTTTCTCCTTCTGGTCCAAGAGAACAGAATCCAAATAAATCTTGGGGTCTGGAAATGCTCCGTGGACCTTTTTCTGTTTGGAGGAGAATTTCAATCTCAGAAGCAATGAATTCATCATCACTCCAATAGAACTGAAACCCATGAGGGCTCCAGCAATTGACGGTGTCAGAATGGTCCCGGTTATTGGCAGTAACACTCCAGCTGCAATCGGAATTCCTACCTGCATGTAGTATACAGGCTGCATCAGAAAAAAACATTCAAGAAGAGCAACGTGAAAGCTGCTTGATCCTATTGAAGTCATAGGAGATGCATAGAGATTTGCTAAGCTTGTTTAATGATGGGAAAAATTGCCAATCTGAGCTACAAGACCTTGGAAATAAATTTACCTCACAATCAATTGATTCTATAATTTTGAAGGAATCAAAATGCAAAAAAGAAAAGGTGATGGTGTGTGCAGACAGTAGGCTGAGAAAGAGTTGAGCAAAAGAGTATGTTGTCCTCAACCTGGTGAGTGGAAAGGAGCTTCAGCGGAGTTTTAAGAGGTTAGCAAGGAATTCCACAGATGCAATCACACCGAATTGAGCAAGCAAATAGATATTTGCAGGTATGAACTAGGTCTTGGAGTTTAGTTTGAAAAGCAACAGAAGATTTTTAATTGCATCTGAGTAGAATTCTGGGATCAGGATAAGAAAGAAATATATAGTACGTAGTAGGTGGGGGTGAAAGTTTAATTCGAAACGATGCAGATGCAGATATCTAGTGTTTTTACACTCATTCAAAAACAGGGGGGAAAAGGAAATTGAAAGGAAAGGAAAGGAATTAAAAACAAAAAAGAAAACTCTGACATGATTTAATAGCACATTCACAGAGACAAGCAACTTGAAAATCCCTAACCTGGACCTTGTGTGGCTATGATAATCACAACAACCAGCAACAGGCATAAACATGCAACTGCTTGGCTTTTTATACCATACTAAATTATTAGGCTGAAATCAGCACACTTATACAACACTGATAAACTTGAGAATTACTGATTTCTCTTTCAAGGTGCATGCTTCCAGGATCTGCCATATGGCCCCTTCTCCCCAGAACTGCTATTATTATATATTTTTAGTACTGAAACATATGGCCATTGCTTGGATAAAGAACAAAACTTACGATGTTATATGCAAAAGCCCACCAAAGATTTTGCTTCACAGTTTTCATTGTTAGCCTGCTCAGCTCCAGTGCATCAAGCACCTGCATAAAAAATGATACTAGTCAATAACACAGCAGCACCAATAGGCTTATATATATACCGAGGTCAGACCAGCTAAGTCAAAATCTTTTCCAGCATCAGCTTAGAAAATCAAATTGTAATATTGGTTAGTCAAAGCAGTGCATGAAGACAATATAGCATGGAAAAGAAAGATGAAATTCAATATAGATCACATGACTACTGCTTTGATCCAGACCAAGGTAAAGAAGTTACTGCTAAGGCTGTTTCTAGTCTTCTCAGTCCTACAGGGTCTTCTGAGAATGCTGTAAGAGATCTAAGATTGAAATTGTAATATCATGTAAAGTAGTCCACCAGCACAAGATGGCATAGTTGAACAATAAATGTTGGATACAGACTGAACAAGGCAAGGACATGCAACTAACAGAGACATTCATTCTGTCAATTAATATGAGACAAGGCAAGGCACAAAAATTGGATTGCATGCTCTGTTAAGCTGAACACAACACAACCAATCAGAACATGAAGTTGTGTCCAAAAATAAAACTTTTCTATTTCAATATACTGAAATGGTAAATATATTTTCATGTTATAATGCTACGGCATCCTTTCTCAAGATCATTCCCTCATCTATATCACCTTTTCACTTAGCATGATGCTCCCATCCTCCCCATTTTACATCTCCCTGGAAATTAATATGTCTTGGAACTCCCACTTGTAATAAACTTAAATGACCATGAAGCTCATGATCTTCATTTCTAACTTTCTATTGTCAAATCATGCCACTTCCCAACAATGCCTCAATAAAAAGGCGCAAGGTCCAGATGTGTCTGATAACTTGTAATTTTTCCTTTCATATATGGCTCATATTCCCAAGATTCAGTTTCTATTTGCCCAATTTCACTTGGAAAGCCAAGGTACTTTCTCAGTACATTCTAAGAATTAGGCATTAATCCAGAAATGGTTCTCAATATCAAAACACAATTTGCTTTAGGTGAGGTTTGCTTTTGGTTTAGATCAACCTAAGTTAAATGAACATCAACCCAAGTTAAACTTCATACACCTTAAAGTTCATAATATAGGACGGAAACGCTAGGCATTACTCTCGATGTTCTTTTGATGTACTTTCTTTTTTTCATTTTATCATATCTTTTCAACTCTCTTTACTTTTTCCACTTACACATATCAAATTCTTCCAGGATATCATGGTCTTGGACATAAATAAAATTTAAAATTAGAGTTTTTATTTTTAAGGGAAGATCACCTTATGTTTCAATAATCAATGTAATATCTCAACTCTTTTACATTTATTTTGTAAACATTATTGAAAAATTGTATTTAGCAAAATTCTTTAAAGTTATATGAATTTATGGTTGTTATTTGCTACATTAGTCCAGGTGCATTGCGAATATTTTTTGTGTTGTTAATATATAGAAATTTATGTTAATTTGAGTTTTGAATGCTTTCAACCACCTTTACTAGATAAGAATCTTGTTATTTTGATTGAACAACGAGCAAGTGTTATCATGATGTTAATTTAGCAAAATTATTAAAAATACACAAATTATTATAAAATTGCTAAATGATCGGCAACATGTACAGTAGCCACAACAGCTATTTTACACCCTGTTGCAATTTTAAACTATGGTTGTCCCATTCTGTCCCTCCCATCAGCTCATTTAGGGAGAAAAACCAAGAAACTATATTTCGTTAGAGCAAATATCTTTAATTGTAATTCTAGCAGAGTAATTTGCAATAAACAGTGAGCATCAGCAGGATACTCTGACATTACAAAAGAAAAGATGTGCTTCACTTGCAACCACATATTTTCTTTCTTTGTGTGTAAAATAAGAATAATGGATTCGCATGTCACAACTCTGTGACTGCAGTTGTGCTTGAGACCCAAAAATTCAAAGGCTATCTGAAACAGGGATGGTAGAGGAGTAGAGCTACAAAAAACTGTGCTGTAATGTGAATTTCAATCACAGGCATATATTCTTTCTTTAGGCATTAAAGAGAAATGAAGAGTTCACATGTCAGCTCTACAGTGCTTGAGAACGAAAGATGTGTAGGCTATAGGAAATAGAGATGGTAGAGCCATGAAAAACTGTATGCTGGGTTAAATTTCAAATGGTAACAAAAGTCTTACAGCTCTGACTTAAGAAAAGAGAATGCTTTGTTTGAGGCTATTTGATGGAGAATAACTGGAAAATTTGCAATATAACGCTGTCACACAATGACAATAAATATAACAGGAAAATTAGAGGCTATATTTTATTTTATAGTCTATCTTAATTATACAATCTACTTATTTTAGGCTGTTATAATCTTTAAGAGTATTAGGGGTTTTATTATGTTTAGTATTTTATTATATTTGTTATTTTATTTAGGACTTGAATACACAAGGTATACCTATCATCATGTTTAAGGATAGCTGAATTATTATTCAGAATTGAAACTTCTTTCCTGCAGTTGTTTTTCTCCTCTCTTTCTCTCCCTATCTCTTCTCCTGTCTTAACTCTAATCCTGTCTTAACTCTACTCCTCTGCCCCTTGCTTACCTCTTCTCATCCCCAATTCCTCTGTACAAAGGATATGGTGTTTATCTAATAATTCACTATTATTACAGAACTTTCTCTAACTTCCTATAATAATTATATTGCAAGTCTTCCATTTATTCTCCATCACTATCTAATTAAACCTCTCATTTTGACTATCAGAAGGAACTTTTGGTATGTCTTCTACCATTTATATGCATTAGAAAAACTTAAAACTGTCCAGAATTTCAAAGTTGATATGGTAAAGGAGAATCATAATTAAAAGGAGTGTTATGCAGAAGAACTACTACATCAAGGACAAAGCTATAATTTTGGCAGCTACGAAGATGGATGGGGCATCATGAGAGAAGGCAAAGCAAAGCACTTGGGTTCCATATCGCTATGAGTCTATGCTTAAAAAAAAAACTGCCCCCTTCTCTCCTTGTGGGACAAGCAGAAGAGACAACATTTACTTCACAACCAAGGTTTAAGATTATCTACTTCTTTCAAATTACCTGTGATAACCTGTTGCCCATCAGCACAATGGAGGATACCTCACTGGCAGCTCCAACACCTTCTCCCATGGCTACTCCAACATGTGACTCAGCCAAGGCAGCTGCATCATTTATTCCATCACCAACCATGGCTACTATATTCTGATCCTTCTGAAGTTCACTGATGAACTTCTTCTTTTCATCTGGCTTAACTCCAGAAAGCACCTGCCATCCACAGCATGTTTTCAAAATCAGCAAGTAGGGATGCATGATGTATTATTATTCATACTACCAGTTTTTTAACATCCTATCAAATCAAATAGACAGCCATATGATCAGTTCTTCAAGCCTGGTCTGTTGGTTTTTAGTTTATCCTCTTCCAGGAACCTCCAGTCTTTGGTTTCGTATTCGAATGCTTGAAACTAAAACAGCCATAGTTTGACATTTGAATGCTTGCATCTCCATCTCATGATGCTCAAGTGTCCTAAATTCCTAATGTGGTTGCTTAAAAATGAAGCATGTATAACACATGAAACATAAAGAATCTCATGCTTCCATCATGGGTAGTGGAGATGCTGGTTTCTGTAAAAGGATTTTTGAGCTACATATGTGAGTGTTAGCATTCATGTGGTAACAAATCTCCTGCTCACAGCATGCATGCTTATATCAATTTTAAATTGGCATATGTCTAAAGCAAAGGCATTCCCAAGGTAAATTATGACTGGCATCACATTGTCCTGTCTCCTTGAAGCAAAAGCACAATTTGAGGCACAAGTGTTTCATGTCTCAGTCATTACAATTTCCTAATGGAAAGAACTACAAAAAACTTCAAGAAACAAGATTCAAATATGAAAAACTAGTGTCAAATTATTAGATGATTTGGACATAATCTTCCAAAGCAGAAGCCATCCTTTTTTTTCTTTTTTTCCTTTTTTTAGTAGGATAGTGAATAACCAACTAAGTTCTAACACCTTTTGATTTATATCAAACAAGTGAAAGTGGCAAATTCTATTCAGTAGTTGTTCAAGACAATTTGGGGTGCAAACTCTCACCCTTTATTTTAGCATATGAGAGAAAATTAAAGTTTTCTTACCTTCTCTTTTGGAATGCCAACAAGTGAAGCAACATACTCAGCATTTTTCTTTCTGTCACCAGACAACATGTACACATTTATTCCCTGACAGGACAAAGACTCAACAACATGGCGAGCATCTTCTCTAATCTGATCTTCGAAGTATATAAGTCCAGCAAGTGTATTATCTACTCCAACATAGACAACAGACTGATTCTTAATATCCTCCGCTTCTTGAAATGGATTCTCACAAACACCATGCCTGCAGAAGCAAAATGTCTCATAATTATAATTGTAATTTGTCAAAAATATCAGAAATGTATATCCCTCTATAGGAAGCGCAAGCATGCTAGATTTAATTAAGTACTCCAATGGCTATTCACGCCTCATTTGCTTTTAACCAGGTGAACTTTAGAAGAAGCTTCTCACATGTAATAGAGGGTTTATCTTTTGAGAAAAATGTTATATGAATTATCATGTAGCAAGGGATAAGGACGTAAAATGGCATTATGCCCGTTTGCTAGCTCATTGAAGTAGTCATGGTCAAGTTCAGAATCCTGGGTCAAGGTCATTTGAATATACCATATGCGTGTTACTGGTATTTAAATTGAAATCATGGCAGAGGTGCTACCACAGTTTGTTGCATCAGTAAAACTGTCCAGAATACCACAAACAGCCTTTTCCTATCACAAATATTGTTTTTGCCATTCTTGAAATTTTATGAAGTACAACTAATAAACAGATATGCAATGTGGACAGCATATGGAACTGACACTGATACGACAATTTTCAAAGCGAGAGATAAAAATCAAGATCGCTTCTATTTAGCACAACACACTATTTAGAATCATAGACTTATCTTAACTTACAGGCTATGGTACTTTATACAAAGCAAGGAATGAGTGGAATACCTTTGAATCCAATCCAGTGTTCCAACAGAAACCACCTTATTCTCAATGGTCGCTACAGCACCAGACCCAGGTTCCTCCATGAATGTTCCATCAGTCACCTGCTACAAATAGCTTTTCCATGAGAAATTTTGAAATACCTGTGAAGCAAAATACATCATACACCACCACAAATTCAATCTTGTATCCATATGCCCTGGCTGCACAGGGTCATTTATTGGATATGCAATGTTAGGCCAAAAACAGGAAGACAACATTTTAGGGATCCAGAGAAGATTAAACTTTTCAATGGAGACTTGTGAAAGGCAATACATATGAAATTGATGCTACCGGACTTGTGGAAACTGAAAGTTCTGAACATTCAAATAGAGATCTGCCACAAATAGACTGTGAATAGCATAACAAATGCTTTTATGGACTTACAAGATAGATCCAAGCCTAATAGCAGGCTTGATTGCACCAAACTTGAGTAATGGCTAAAAGAGGTCATAACAGAAAATCTGACCGTTAGATCGAGCTCAAATTTTTACAGGAGGTTCCCAAGGTCTAATTCCCAAGAAGTTAAAGAAGAAAAGGAGTTAAGATCTCATGAAACTTGGAACTAATTTTACCAGCAACCAACCATCTTTAGAGCAAGAAATCTCTTATCTTTGAATTTGTGATAAAGAGCCTGGTGTAAAACAAATAGAAAACATATAAGAACAATTTGAATGGTAGGAAGTAGAAATTGATAAAAGTTTTGGTAAAGAAGTTCATCGGGTGGAATTCTTGCACACAAATTTGGAGCATTAGGCTCATCATCTTGATTTCATTGTTCGTAAAAGCATTGCATTCAAGAAGTCAGTTTCAGCATCCCATTAAAATTGTTGGATGGACTTGAGACTTGGCAATTCAAATCGCATGAAGACCCGGTAGGTTATTTCAAGTTGAGGAATGAAGAATGGAACACTTCTTACTATGCAATCCTAAGAAATTGTGGTCTAATATGGGAAGAATAATGGAAAATAAGTGGAAGATTTTCAAAATATATGTCATGGGAATGATAGGTATTACATTATCTTTAATTGTCTCTTATTTGGAAAATCTAGTCATGATTTTTAGCGTTGATAAGTCTTTTCACATGGTCTATGAATTTGTTCATTTCTTGTTGTGTTATAGAGTTTCGTTAGTGTTTTGGTGCCTATATAGGGGCATGTATTATTATGTTCAATAGGCTAAAAGATTGTTGACTAACAAGTCATCTTCTCTTTTTACTCTCTCTTCCTGTATATATTCCCCTGCCCCTTTAATCCCCTTCTCATCCCTAATTTCTATATCTCCTTTCTTGTCCCACATCACCTATAGTTTTCAGAACTGTCATTCTTGATGTATCCATATTGCTCTAACACGCACATCTCTTATTTGTTTCCATGCTTTCCAAGAATAATAACGTGAAAAACTTCCACGAGATGCATATATACCTTCACACTCGTACAGCTAGCAGCCTGTGCAGCTTCTACTATAGCTTTTCCAACTGGATGAATGGTATTTGATTCCACACCTGCAGCTAACTTCAAAACTTCAACTTCAGACCACGTAGCATTTGGCTTTAGTCTGCATCAAAGCATGAAATTTTGAACTTCAAATGCACTAAAGCAATCAAATTTAGCATAATTTATGAAACTTTCATTATTGGGTTAGCCATACACTTTGCATGTATCACCTTCCACAGAAGTTTCTAATCACTCAAGTTTCACACAATTAGAATTTATCTGTATCTTCTAGATTCTTATAGCCAAAAACTGTTAAAGGATCAAAATTAAAAAATTTGAGATTTAGTCTTTGAATTGGTTAATATGGTCAAATCAAAGATAACCAAAGGAGGAAGTTGAAATCGCTCACTCTTTCTATAGTACATCAATAAAGAGTTGCTTAAGTGACAAAAAAAAGATTCTTGGAATACTCGAAGCATGACCATTAACACTTCAATTGGCTATAGCAGAATTCAACAGGAAAAATTTCTTAAAATGTGCACAGAATTGAAAGATAAGTAGTATTTCCAAGATCACTGAGTTTGACAGCTGGGAGACTGGCTGCAGTCAAGCAGATGCATTTGATTCACCAAGGAACAAACAACTTCCGCATGATATTTGATTTTTTAATGAAACGGTTGAAAATGCATAACAACAACTACTTAGAATGGGATCACAAAAATAAATATGCAGTCTGCTACAACTGATACCAAGACCAAAAGTGGATTACACCAGTAATTGTTAAAAAAAAGAAGAAAGAAAAGAAAACCCTGAATTTGGTTCATTATATTCCTACATTGACATGAATAAGAGTATTTAAGCACAAAAAACTGTTCATGATTGTAAGGTCAAAACTGCTCAAACACATTTATCAATATACATAAACACAACCTGGAGGTTGAAACAATGAATATGATCAAAGTTAAAAAAATAAATAGAACAGATAATCTACTACAGATTTTTCATGATGGAACTCTAACATACTAGCTGTGAATCAGAAAAAAAATCTCTCATAAATGTGAATTTGTTAAATTAGCATCACGAGCAGAAAAAATATTGATAAAAAAGATCAGATAATCCCTCAATATAAAGAAAACCTCTGCCACCACTTACTGTGAATCTGTAATTTCCATGCCTCCAAGAGAAACAACCTTCGTTACAACAGGTCTGCCAATTGTTAAGGTCCCTGTTTTGTCAAACACAACAGAATTCACCATTGAGAACTTCTCCAGAACATTTCCTCCACGTAAAAGCAGTCCTCTTGTTGCTCCCAATGAAGTTCCAACCTGGAAAGAATGAAAAAATATTGAAGTCCATGGTCAATCAAAGTCCAACAATTAAATGTGAAAACATGATGAAACTGGGGTACTTCAAGGAAGATACCAGTACAGCAGTGGGTGTGGCCAAGCCAAGTGCACATGGACAAGCAACAACCTGCATTCAGGATACGCATGTCACTATTGCATGGAAAAGAACAGGCAGAAGAGCGAAGCATTCCAACACCATGGAATCAATAAGAGATTAAAAACTCTTTCTATTTTAAAGAAATAATCAAAAAGATTTTTCTATGGAAGCTCCTGGATTGCACGTTGAAATGAAAGATAAGGTTGGCAGTCAAGATGTTGACAAAAGTTGTGCTATGCCTTTATTGAGTATCCATAGTGCACAATCATCATATCCATAGTTTTATTTTATGTAAGCATTGAAAGCACGGTCCTTTGATCTTTTTGAAATCAAATCTTTGGATCTTGTCACCATCCTTGGCATCATGATAAATAATGTCTCCATCAGCGAAACAAGGAACACATTATGAGCAATGTCTTCTCAGTTTTCATTGGGTAAAATAGTTTGCTCATTCTCCATGGCATAAATCATTGTTTTTTATTTGAGGAAGATTGTTGTAAAACTCAGGATAAAAAATTCAGACTCCAAGCATTTTCTTTGATAGAGTTTGTTATGTATATGTCTGGACAAATGCCCATTTAAACCTTACTAACCAAAGCCATAATAAAATGCAAGGACGTGACTTGAGAGGAAATTGAAACCAGTGGAAACCCCAAGAGAAGCGAAACAGAATTTGTTCAACCAAACAAAAAATAATTATAATACAAATGGGCCAAACATGGGTAAGTATGTTACGTGATAGCCATGAGAAGAATGTAGAGCTCTTATAAAGGGTTTATTGCTTACCAAAACACTGCAAGACAGCTGTAGAGCTAGAGAAACTGGATTTCCTTGGTTCAAAGCTGCAGGTAGAATATGTGTCCCAAACATGCTCCAGAACATAAATGTAGCTGCTGAAATTGCCATTACTCCATAAGTAAAGTGGCCAGACACCTGATGAAATGAAGAAAATAAAAGGAGAGTGAAGTTCCCGTGAATGCCAACATGCACACAAACACATCTCAAACTCCTGTATGCTTTCGGTACAAAAAGTAAGGCAAGGATTAGGGGAAAGGGGGGCGGGGGCGGGGGTAAAGAAAAAGCATCACTACCAACAATAATCTTAGAATTGGATAATAGAGGATGGTTAATAAAAAGAACACATGGGACCTGGTATCAAGCTTAAAAATAATCATATTAATTAATCTGACATGTGCATGCATGTATCAAAAACCAAATTTGTTTCTGACATCAGTTGGCCATAAAGATGAACTTCCCTCCAAAATTTGCAAACCATGTACGCATAAGCGTGAGTGTCAGCTTACCCAGAAACAGTGAATGCCATCATAGCAAAATATAACAAGAGTAACTTAAGATGCAGAAAAGAAACCTTGTCAGCCAACCGTTGTACTGGAGCTTCCCTGCTCTGTGCTTCTTCTACTAAACGGACAATGTCTCCCATGGCAGTCTCACCCCCTGGTCTTTTCACTTCAATTGTAAGAGTTCCATTGAGATTTATACTTCCAGCTGATACGTGATTCTAGAGCATACAAAAATACTCTGTTATTAGTAATATCAAAGCAGGTGCCACTGCTATAATTAATGTAGCACAGGAAGGGTGGGTGCATTTCTGAAACGAATCATCTTGCAAATGTGCAGCCCTGCTACATGACACTGTCAGAGAATACACATTATTGCATATAACTGGAGAATAATACCCCAGGTAGTTTGGTAACTGGCAATGGCTCCCCTGTGAAACTTGACTCATCAATGGTGCTTCTGCCAGCTCTGACTGTTCCATCTGCTGGAACACGATCCTAAAACAACAGAAGAATGCATGTCAGGGGGATCACATATAGCAAATATGTGACCACAAGTAACAAGTAACTCAAACTTTGCACCACCATTGAGAAGCCAGGGGAAATGGAGGGAAAAAGAAAAGGAAAAAAAGATTAATGAAAAGCAAGACGTGTCATAGAAATAGTATCTAGCGAGGCCAAATCTATGAAAGAGCAGGTTATTAAACAAGACTTTTAATGTGGTAACTCATTAAATAAGACAATTATTATTAATATTAAAGCTGCAGGTGATACATGAACAAAAATGGAGCCTTTACTTACACCAGGTAGGACAACAATTTGGTCTCCAACAGAAAGGCTGCTGCAAGGAACTTCAACAATTGAGCCCAGATCTGTTGCATCACCATTGACCACAAGACGAGCTTTTGTAGGTAAAACACTTAGAAGTCCAGTCATATCACTGGCTGCTTTAATTTTAGCTCTCTCTTCAAGATTCCTTCCTAGCAAGACAAATGCTATTAACATAATTGGTTCCTCAAAGAATGCCTTCCAACCCTGTTTATCAAAGAAACCATTAACATGATTAAAGTGTCAGCAGATAGTTTCTTAATAGACTAATCATCCATTTTAAATACAAGTATGCTGTTTCTTAGAAAATAAAATAAATAATATGGACTTCAGTTATGCCCAGGAATAGAAAAATCAAAAGCTTGACAGAGGACTCATTTAATAAACAGATCCCATGACTTGTAGTAGTATCTAGCATCTACACAAGTTCAGTGCATATGCCTCTTAAAAGTATATCTTAAAACATGATTTAGATGTTCAACTGGACCATGCATCTAAAATCATTTCTTACTGTTTGTTTACATATATAAATCAGGTTTCTGTTGACTTGTGTGTTGATCCAGAATGAGAATATCAGAATGTACATGTTTGAGAACAAAATGCAAGATAGTAGTAAATTAATTCAAGAACAATCAACCAGCAATTTGAAGAGAATATAATGCAGAGCAACTAACTGTGAATTTGAGTTTGAAAAATGCCCTACATTTCGGTCACAAGTTCACCATTTGGTAAGGAAAACAAAATATAGCAAGAACTTGTTTTGCACATATATTACACTCTATTTGAGATGCAATACGCAAAAGAACCTCAGCAACCCTTTGCGATCATGTAGGGATATGTGAAAACTGAGCTATCCCATTATTAAGGCTTTCTAGATAGTCTGCAACCCTACATTGTTATGATATGCTTTGTTATCCCTTATTAAACTTCTAGAGAAGAAATGTAGTGAAGAATGCTGTCTAGTTGCAAAAGACCCCCCTTTTTCTCCATTGAAACCGAGAGTGTGCAGAGAGAAGCAACATTGCACTGAGAAGTGGAAATGATGAACAAGCTCGCCAATGATGTCAGAACTTTTTATATTTGTATAAAATTTCTTAATCAATATGTTCTAGAACTGGATCCCCGAATGTAATATGTCCAAAAATTTAATTAATTACCTCACTCAAGGCACATCAAGTCCTAATGTCATCAGGTTCATTATAGAGTTTTAGAAAAAACTATGACCCTATCAAAAAAATTTTAAACATACAAAAAAAATCCAGGTATTGCCAACATTTTTCTAGTAAAAAAATATATTTAAACCGTATGGAGAGTGACTTGATATGACCTGATGGGTCCAAAGATAATCTAGACAACCGGTAAATACGTAGTTTGATTCACAAAAATTCAAGAATCTTTTTTTTTTAAATAATATTGAAAAAGAAGCATATCGGATTGATCCAGGTCAACTCAGGTTAACCTGTCAAATCCATCACTCGGATCATAAGACCATGATACCCCCATATAAAGCAAATAAAAACAAATTATGAAACTTAATTCTTAATCAATATAATATTGAAGAATGGAATTGAAAAAAAAAATGAATTTTTTTTACCAGAGTTAACCTGCTAAAATCGTGACCCGAGTTATGAGATTAGGATAACCTCATAAAAAGAAAACAAAAAAAAAAACTAAGTCAACCTGGATTAATCTGTCAATATATTCTTCTTTCCTTATTTAGTTTCTTTCATAGTTGTATATCCCTTGATTATCTCTTTAAAATTTTCATTATTGTTCTATATATTCTTACTGTAATCCTTCCTATAATATGCCTAGGATTAAGGGATCTGATTATGTTTATTAGACCCTATAATTAAGGGATTTGATCATTCTTGATGTATATATATATTGTAACTCTCTTAGTGAAAGATACACAAAACATTTCAGAAATTCTCTTGTATTATATTGTCATGGTATCAGAGCCAAAACTCTAAAATCAATTCATCTTGTGTCTGGTTCCTTGTCTGGTTTTTCTATTCTGTTTTTCTTGGACCTGATCTCTTAGTTCTTTGGAACAATCTGAACATTTTCTTGTTCGATTTAATGGTAAGAACTATTCTACTTGGGCATTCCAATTTTAGATTTTTGTCGAGGGAAAGGAATTATGAGGTCATATTGCCGGGACAATTCTTGCACCTAACAGCGAGAAGGAGAAGCAGAAATATGTGAAATGGGAGGTGAAGGATGCTCAAATTATGTCTTGGATCCTTGGAAGTATGGAACCCTCCATGCTTCTCAATCTCAAGCCTTACAAATCCTCTAGAGAAATGTGGGATTACCTGAAGAAAGTTTACAACCAAAGCAATACAGCACGAAGGTTCCAATTGGAACTTGAGTTGGGTCGACTCAGCTAAGGCAGTATGTCAATACAAAAGTTTTATTCTTCCTTTGCAAATCTTTGGACTAAGTACACAGATATTGTGTATGCAAGTGTACCTCCTGAAGGACTCATTGCTATCCAAAGTGTGAATGAGACTAGCAAGTGTGATCAGTTTTCAATGAAGTTAAAGGGGGGATTTTGAAGCAATCAGGTCCAACCTGATGAATAGAGAACCAGTTTCTTTATTGGATATTTGTGTAAGAGAGCTTCTCAGGAAAGAACAACGGATCATTACACAGGCTGTCTTGAAGCAGAAAACTCAAAATTCTACTCCAATTCTTGTTGTCACTGCTCAAGGGAGATCTAAAGGAGGCAGAGATATATCTAATGTCTAATGTCTAATGTCTAATGTCCAGTGCTATAGTTGCAAAGGATTTGGGCACGTTGCCATAAATTGTATTAAAACATTCTACAATTATTGTAAGAAAACAGGGCATATCATCAAAGATTGTTCCATCCGGCCTCCAAAGAAATCTGAAACTGCCTATAATGTCTCGGTTGGTTCCTCAAATGCTCCTAGTCCTGGTTAGTCTTCTATTACTCCTGAAATGGTCCAACAAATGATAGTTTATGCCCTTTCTGCTTTAGGCCTTTCAGGTAACAGAATTCTATTCCTAAGCCTTGGTATTTTGATTCTGCTGCTTCTAATCACATGACCAACACTACCTTACCTTTAAATAATGTTAAAAAACATAGAGGAGATCTTCAGATTCATACTGCCGATGGTAATCCCTTGCCTATCACAGCTGTTGGTGATGTTTCGGCCCTTTTGAATACTGTTTTTGTGTCTTCTAAGCTGTCTACTAATCTTATATTTGTTGGCCAATTAGTTGACAACCGTTGTGATGTTCATTTTTCAAAATCTGGTTATCTTGTGCAGGATCTAGTGTCCGGGAAGATGATCATGAAGGGACCTAAAGGGGGACGTCTATTTCCTTTGCTTCTATCTCCCTCTCCTGTGTCAAATTATGTTGCCTGTAATGTTGTTCAATGTGATAATCAGGCGTGGCATAAACGTTTAGGACACCCTAATTCTCATGTACTTCGAGTCTTGCTTAAATCTGGTTTACTTGGAAATAAAAATTCAACTTCTTCTAATAATGATATTGTTGATTGTGCATCTTGCAAACTTGGTAAAAGCAAAACGCTTCCTTTTCCATTGCATAAAACCCGCACCAGCAAACCTTTTGAACTCGTACACACTGATGCATGGGGTATTACACCTGTAATTTCTCATGAACATTACAGATACTCCGTTACATTTATAGATGAATTCACTCGCTTTACTTGGGTATATTTTTTTCGGTCTAAAAGTGAGGTCTTCTCTATGTTTAAAGCCCTTCTTGCATTAGTTGAAACACAATTTTCGACCAAAATCAAAATTCTGCAATCTGATTCAGGTGGTGAATATATGTCAAATGAATTTCAATTTTTTCTTCAAACTCATGGAATTATATCACAACGTTCTTGTCCTTTCACCCCACAACAAAACAGTGTGGCTGAAAGAAAGAATCGTCATCTTCTTGATGTTGTTCGAACTCTTCTAATTGAGTCTTGTGCTCCTTCTCATTTTTTATGTGAAGCTTTGTCTACTGTTGTTTATTTGATTAATAAATTACCATCTCCCAACTTGAACAATGATTCTCCTTGCTTTCGTTTGTTTGGACATGCACCAAATTATTCCAATATTCATTATTCCAATATTCATATTTTTGGATGTGTTTGTTTTGTTCACCTTCCTTCACATGAAAGAAATAAACTTACTGCCCAATCTGTCAAGTGTGCTTTCTTAGGATATGCTAGAACCCAAAAAGGATTTCTTTGCTATGATCCACATGCATGTTGAACTCGTGTCTCTAGGAATGTCATTTTTTTTTAAAATCAGCCCTTCTTTCATACACAATAGACTTCAGAATTTCCTTCTCTATCTGTTTTACCACATTTTCCTGAGTCGCCAACACCAATACAAAGGTTTACACCTGGTTATGTTTATCATAAACGCACTCCTCCTGCATCTGATCCTTCTACAAATCTCACTGAGGTCCCTCCAAATCTTCGTGCGGCATCTGATCCGGTTCTACCCATTTCCTATGATCCACCTCCTCTTCGTAGAAGCTCTAGACCTCACAAACCTCTTGAAAGGTATGGTTTTTCCAACTCTTGTAGCTACGTCTACTACTTTGTCTTCTATTTCCATTCCCACTTGTTATAAACAGGCTATAAGACATGAGTGTTGGCAACAAGCA
Source organism: Populus nigra (assembly GCF_951802175.1). Taxonomy (NCBI): domain Eukaryota; kingdom Viridiplantae; phylum Streptophyta; class Magnoliopsida; order Malpighiales; family Salicaceae; genus Populus; species Populus nigra. The sequence continues at coordinate 2,290,741 of NC_084859.1, forward strand.
ATGAAGGTAGAACTTCAAGCACTTGAGCCAAATCATAGGGACATTATATCTTGTCCTCCACATGTTAAGCTCATTGGTAGTAAGTGGGTCTATACTGTGAAACTCAAGTCTAATGGCTCTTTAGATAAATACAAAGCTTGATTGGTTGCTCTTGGCAATCAACAAGAATATGACTTTGACTATGAAGAAACGTTCACACCAGTTGCTAAGATTACCACAGTGAGAACAATTCTTGCTATTACAGCCTTTAAAGCTTGGCCTTTACATCAAATGGATGTAAAAAATGCCTTCTTACATGGGGATCTTAAGAAAGAGATTTACATGAAACTTCCACCTAGTATGTCCACAACGGCTTTTGATTAAGTTTGCAAGCTAAGACGCTCTTTGTATGGGTTGAAATAAGCACCTAGAGCCTAGTTTGAGAAGTTTCGCAACACTCTTCTCACCTTCTCCTTCACACAAAGTCAATATGATTCATCATTCTTCTTTTACAAGACCACCACTGGTATGGTCTTTCTCTTAGTCTATGTTGATGATATTATCATCAACAGTAATAACAATGGGATGATCACTAAGTTTCAACATATGTTGCATATTACATTTCAAATGAAAGATCTTGGGCATCTCATATATTTTTTTGGGGCTGGAAGTTCACTCTAGAGATCATGGTTCTTAAATCAACATAAATATGTCCAAGATCTCATTGAGCTAGTTGGTTTAAAAGATACTACTGTTGTTGATACGCCAATGGAGGTGAATGTGAAATTCCGAAGAGATGAAGGCAAGCTTTTGCTTGATCCTTTTTTATATAGGCAACTCGTTGGTAGTCTTACAAGGCTTGATATCTCCTATATTGTCCATATAGTTAGCAAATTTATGCAATCACCTCGACATCTTCATCTTGCTGCAGTTCGTCGTATTGTTAGATACTTAATTATGTCACCTACTCGTGGGTTGTTTTTTCCTACACAATCTACTCTTAATTTGATTGCATATAGTGATGCAAATTGGGCTGGCAGCCCGGATACTAGGAAGTCTACCACAGGCTGGTGCATTTTTCTTGGAGATGCCTTGATTTCTTGGAAGTGTAAGAAACAAGACCGTGTCTTTAAATCTTCTACAGAGGCCGAGTATACAGCCATGTCTATAGCTTGTTCTGAAATTGTGTGGTTATGTGGTCTTATTTTTGAACTTGGATTTCCTCCAACTGATCCTACTCCAATTCATGATGATAATACTAGTACCATTCAATTAGCTGCGAATCCAGTATATCATGAACGCGCAAAGCACATAGGGGTGGACTGTCATTATATTAGGGCGGCCTTTACTCGAGGTATTATCACTCTTCCTCATCTTACTACTGATCTTCAAATAGCTGATGTCTTTACAAAAGTTTTGACACGCCAACAACACAAGTTTCTCAGTAGCAAATTGATGCTGATAGACTTACCCACATCAATTTGAGGGGGGATGTCAATATATTCTTCTTTTCTTATTTAGTTTCTTTCATGGTTGTATGTCCTTTGAATATCTCTCTAAGATTTTCATTATTGTTCTATATATTTTTACTGTAATTCTTCCTATAATAGGCCTAGGATTAAGGGATCTGATTATGTTTATTAGACCCTAGAATCAAGGGATTTGATCATTGTGTGTGTGTATATATATTGTAACTCTCTTCGTGAAAGATACACAAAACATTTCAAAAATTCTCTTGTATTATCTTGTCATAATCTGCCAAACCCGTGGCCAAGATCATGAGACTGCAATAACCTCATAAAAAACAAATAAAAAAAATTATAAAGTTCAATTTTCAATATTCATTGTTAAAAGTTGAAAATGAAAAAAAAAATCAATCTAAAAACAAGACACAATAAAACGATCTGAGTCTACTCGGGTTAACCTACAAAACACATGACCAGAGTCATAAAACCGGGATAACCTCATAGAAAGCAAACTAAAATAAATTATGAAACCTAATTTATAATCAATCTAATATTGAATGATGAAATTGAAAATTTTCAAATTAAAAAAAAACAACTTGAGTCACCTAGGTTAACCCGTCAAATCCATGTCTCAAGTCATGAGACTAAGATAACCTCAGAATGCAAACTCAAATAAATCATGAAGCCTAATTTTCAATCAACCTGATGTTAGGATGAAATTGAAAAAAAAAATTGTCAATTAAAAAAACTAGTCAACCTGTCAAACTCGTGATATGGGTTATGAGATCGAGCTAACCACGTATAAAGCAAACCACAATAAATTATAAAGCCTAATTTTCAATAAATTAAATATTAAAGCTTGAAATTAGAAAAAGAAATATAGATTCAGAAAAAAAAACAAAAACAAAAACAAAGACAGACAAAAAAAAACTATTAAGATGAATAGTGTTTTGTGACGTGGTGCACTGTAAAAGCACCATCTCTTTTAGTTTATACCATAAAATAATTGCTTTAAAATTAAGTGCTCTTTTTTAATTAGAAAATTTCATTTTGTTAGATTTGGATGCTTTTGTAGGCAAGGTCAGATGCATACTTCAAGTCAAGTCTAGGGCCTCTAAGAGAGTAGTTTCTAACTCCTTGTTGGATAGGGGTTTAACTAGGATTAAATGTTACTCAAATATCAAAAATATTTGGACTGGTTGTTAAAGCTTAACCCCAAACATAGGGCGGTTAGATTAACGAGGGATAAGGCTACCATCACCAACTCAGTGCTGTCACTTTCAACATCACTTCCACCAGTAGTGCCATCACTGCTTCCACCACAGTAGTACTGCTGTCAATTCAACACCATACAACCATAGCTTCATGCTAAAACATTTCATGCGTTTAGCACTCTCAATTATCTTTCACAACTTTAGTCCACGAAATTCACTCCCTTAATATATATTTCTGTAGCATGATGCCCCCTGTTATATAACCTCAAACCAAATGGTATTTTCTGTGGGTTCAAGCTAGTCTTAGATTTACTTTCGGTGATCTAGCAAACCCTTGCCTATGCAATTTTATTGTGATCACAATCCAATAACATTACACACCCTAACCATGTATATTTTTTCGAGCCTTGTCTCCTTGGCAAACCAAAAGCATATTACATACCTGATTCTGTGCCAGCAAGACAATTATCTCAGCTACTAAATAGCCATTATTTTCTTCTCAAAATTTACCAATTTCATTCCCAGTGCAAAAGAAAAACCCTAAATCTCTTATTTATAGTGGGCAGATTATCTATAAGGAAGCTATATATTGAGGACATATTATTCAAATTTCATTCTCAATTATCATTGGTTCAATTGCCCACCTTAAAATTCAGAGGGAAGAACTGTGAATATAGCTTTTAAAATAAAACTCCCAGGGCTCAAGTGTGTGATAGTTGATGCCATGGCATCCCATCCATTCAAATGATGACTTTGAATAGTCCAAGTACCCTTGTGCCACAGAATCATATTCTATGGATAATGAAACAACGATTTTCCCACCACAGCATTGCTTTTGAGTTGAGTGAAGCCTCAAGCACCCTTCACTCCTGGGATTACTTAAGCCTCCCAACTCATCTGGTGATCATTTAGCTTTCTCCTATGCCATACAAAATTCCTCCTAATTCTCTTTATCAAATAGCCATAAAGACTGGAATCTTAAACAGTGACAAATAATACAAAACGATATTAGATAATCGTGACTGAATAAAAGTAATCCAACCCCCAGTGACAGAATCACCTTCCCACCAGTCCAATCTCTTATTGACTCAATAATCAGATCCTGAAAAGAAACAGGTGCAGCTAGCAAACTCACCCAAGGAACCCTCCAAAAGGAATCCCAAAATGCTCCAGTGGCCACTCCAAAATCCACACCTGGCATGGCTAGCAAACTCACACACAAAACTGTGCCAAATATAATCTTGCCACTCTGCTCTTAAACATGTTAAGTATTCTTTTTAAAAAAGGATAAAAAACGTGCAAAATCATCAGCACATCCTCAAAACATCCTCCAAGATAAGGATGGTATTATCTATAAATTGCAAGTGCGAAATATTTGCTTCCTCCACTCCCAATTGCAAGCCTTTCACAAACTCTTTCTCCACCTATCTATCACCGTCTGAGTAAAAGTGTCCTGCACTACTTGTGGACAGCTAGTAATAATTTTACAGTCCTTTTTTAGAAGTCAAACTTGACTCTTCATTACTTTACTAGGTAAGCAGACATTTCAAGACACCTCAAGCCTACACATAGTTTAGGCTTCGAAAATAAAAGGGAGGCAATGTTTCTTTCAATAAAATAATTTAAAATGCTTTCCTGATAACTTACTTATGGATCCAAGAACTCTAGGGTTTTGATTTGTGGATAATGCTATTCATTCATTAGCTTAGCACTACATCCATGGAGAGAAATATTTAGCATCACCAAACTTCTATAAGTCATATCTCAATTTCAAGAAAAGTTTAAAACAAAAGGAGATATCTGAGAAGGCAAAAAGAAAAAAGAAACTAAACTGCATATACTCTTTACACTAGAATGAAAGTTTTTCACTACCTTCCAAGCCACCTACTTAACACTGCAACATAGTTCTAGATAAAACCAGACACGCAACAAGTCATATGTCATGAAGCACATAAAGTCAAAAACTTAATGAGTAACCCGCATGGCTTTCCCATTAGAAAAATAAAGACAACCATTGAATCCCAAATGAAACTAGAACTGTATAAGAATAGGGAATATGACTTACCAGCTTTGGTACTAATGCAGCAAACGAGCTAACAGCAAATGACGATAATGCCCCAAGACCTACTAAAGTGTTCATATTTGGAGCCCCCTTAAAAAGGCTTTTGACACCATCTTGAATAAGTTGCCGTCCAGGACCAAGCAATGTAAACAAAGACAGAGATAGATGGAATCCTACAGAATGAAATACATGGATCCATGAAGCCTTAGTGGCAAAAATATGAGAAACATGGCCAAGGAGGCATACAGCACAGAGAGCCCAAGAGACAGCAAGCTGATGACCTACAAAAATACACGAGCATTTAGAAAGATTTCTGCATAGATGAATAATCACTATATAAAGCTTTTAACATAATTATTTAATCTAACCAGTAAGGTGTATGAGGATGTGTACCACTTTCTTTTAGGCGATCACGCTTTTCATCCATTTTCTTTTCAAAAACTTTGAAGACATTATCCCTTCCTTCATCTGTACAGAAGCAACCATCAAAGCCACGAGGATGTTAAGCATATTCCACAACAAGGGTAGAAACACGTTGAGAAAATGAATAACAAAACTAATCCTCATAGTAGAGATTGAAGGCTATTGAAATTAATTGAGTATGATAAATGAAGCTCTGAGTTGGTATAAAAATTTGGTCACTTGAAAAATAGTAGCAAAGTATGGAACCTGGAACAGGTTTCATCAAATTGGACCTAAGAGACAAACAAGGTAGAAAATGTAGAATTCATTGCTAATCAATATGAAAAAGATTAATAAACTTAGAACCAGAAGAAAAACAGAAGCCCAGAAAAGGACTAGTGCACCCTGCACAAGTGAAGAACAAAACAGAGCACCTAAACTGAAGTAAAAATATGTTAAAGAAGCAGATTCTTATCCTCAAGCATCAAATGACAGTTGAAAAAAACCCCTAAAAATCACATTACTGGATCTACAAACCCACAGAACAATTTACTCAATAGAATCATATTATAGTTTACTGGTACTTCCTTATAAGGATATTTCCCTTCAGAAGATCTTGCATTTCTCTCTAACTACAGGCTCAAAGAATAAAGAACATCTAGCAATTTTACAACCCAAACCAGACACCCCTCTCAAATAAACTTGCACAAAATGAACCAGATCAATTGATGATAGAAAAAGTCTCCCATAGAGCCACCAAACAACGACTGAGTAACTGCACAACTCATTCTGCAGAGTTGTAAACATATTACAATGACCTTTGTCCACACCAAACGAGGAAATGGGAAAAGCAGTCTGCCACGCAGATCTTCCAATGGAACATGCTGCCTTCATAACTACAATACACAGAAGGTTTAACCTCAAAGCAACCATTTTCTGTTCAGCCACTAATATAGCATATCTTCCCTAAGGCAGCACCACAGTTATAAATGGCAATGGAAGCATCCACCAGAGCCATTACGCAAGACATACTATACTGTGAGGTATAATATTGTCTCATTACCCTAGATAAATTTGGCAAGGATATTGATTTTCCAAGTATTTCAAGTATTTTTACATGGTATGTTTATGTATTTTTAGCAAGAGAGTGGATGTGGCACAGTGTCTATTGAATTCTTAAAGTATAAACCAACAAATTAAAGGGTCTCTAAAAAATCATATAGTATCTGAAATGATAGAGAAGAAATACTTAGCATCCTAATCTCGAGTTAAGAAGATGCAATCAACTAAAACCACATTAACATAGCAATCAACAAGAAGGTGTAATCTTAAGATGAAACTGTCGTGTTGATTAAGAGAAATCCTAGATCAAAAACATCTAAAAATTAGAAGTTGAAGATTACAAGCTGTTTAAAACTAAATTGAACATGGGGGGAGGAATATATAGAAATTATGATTAGTAGTTGTAACAAATTTATGTTCTAACAACTCTAGGTATCCATTTATTTGCTTACAAAGTTTGTCTAGCAACTGTAAGCAAATAATATTCGAGATCTCGTTTTCTGGTCATGGTTACAAAAATCCTCTGTCAAGTAATCCGCAATTCCCTGCTGTGCCATCTCTAAATCAACAACAGTGAAAGTGGAATGAAAGATTCAATTCCTTAAACCAAAATTTTTACCGCATTCAGCATCAACAACCATGAACAAATTATTTGTATTTATTATCAGTCATAATTGTATTACAAAGTATGATAAAATGAGATGATGCACTCAGAAATTTTACTACTATACACAGTAGAATTAGTGCAAGGAAAACTCTCCACTAACCCAGCAATCTAGATCACATGCTCAAAAACAAATGATGAAGGGGAATTCAAGGAGCTCTTTACAAGGCTAAACTAAATTTCAAAGTAATACTTTCATTGGCTATAATGTAAAACAGCATTTTCATAACCTAAAACAATTAAATAGGTGAATGAGAGGCTAACACCTGACATTTAACAAAGCAGAATAGCTAAAAAAACAGCATATTCACAAACTACAAACATATAGAAGCTGTCCGCATTTCTGAAAATCTGTTAAATGTTCTTAAAAAGGTAATCTGAACAAAGATGAAATGCTTGCCTACTGAGTCTTAATACAGGTGTTGGTAAAATTATATTCTAAACAACCCAGTGTAAAATGTCGTTTCCACTTTCCAGTGACTCCAAAGGCTGTTTCCACAAGGAAAAATAATAAAAAAGAAGTTTTTAAAGGCAAAGGGGAGAAAACAATTACTCTACAGATTGTTTTGCGTTTCATTAGCATGATTATGAATACAAAAAACTGAAAATAGAACAAAACATTACCACATTATTCTGTACAAGATATGTCTACAAGTTGTGAGAACAAATAAAATCAGGCAGACTAACTTTCTGACAAAGTAGAAATCATATATTGAACAGGAATGCAGTTTCCAGATACACAACTAATCCTTTGCAAGATATAAGAACTCTGTCAGACTTTGCAAAGTAACAAAGATACAAGGCAGTGAGCTTTCCCTCTGATTCTGGGTAAAATATATTAATATACCAAGATGATATGTTCCCAGAATAACACACATGACCACTGCAATGTCACTTTCTCTTAAACATGAATACAATCAACCTTTATAAATGAATATCCTAGTTTCCTGAGGTTAGTTAAAGCAGTGACAAATTCAGATTGTGCAATAGCAAATCCTCCAAGACAAATGGCTCTCCAGCACCAGTGTTTTTCTCTCTTCAAAAATCCACCACAAGCTGTCAAGACTCACCTATTGAAGGGAGAAATCATAATATTAATAAACACTTTTACGCGTGTCCTTTCTCATCCACTATAGTGGAGAAGATTTCTGTAAGATTCTTCTCAAGCAAGCAAGTCACCACGAAATTGAAAACTCAATGAGTTAGGGACATACCATAAAGAATTATGGTCGCTCCTCACAAGAAATCTTTAGCTTTTCTACGATGAAATATCTCCTTCAGTAGCTTCCTGACCTGCCACTAGCCCACCAAACTTCACATGAATCACATTGAAACTCGGGATGTATGGGGAGTGTCACGCTGGTTAAGAGGGTGTTTGGGAGTGTGGTAGCAATTGCTTTTCAAAGTGTTTTTCACTCGGAAAAACATTAAAATAATGTTTTTTTAAAAAAAAATTTGATATCAACACGTCAAAACGATCCAAAAACACTAAAAAGAAATTAATTTAAAGCAAAAAATTATTTCAAATTTTGATGAAAAGTAGGTTGAAACTCACTCCCAAACACCCCTTAGAGGTCTTCCTGCACTATTCAAGCATCCTCTAGCTGGTATGCTAAGTTTAGTCCTACATCAGTTTGGGAAGCTACTTTATAGTCCTTGGTTTGGTTTTTATCGTAGAAATGGATAGTTGATTGTTTCAAAGAGAGGAATGTTCAGCATACACTTTTTTGCAGCTTTAACACTAGGAAGAAAAAATAATTTAATATCCTTTACTTCTTGTCATGTTTCTTGATTCCTCACAATTTTCTTTGATTTTTTTTTAAGAAAAAAAAAATTGCACTCTTGTTATTCCTGCCAAAGGCAAACTCTCTTTTGTCATCTTGAGCACTTGGGTGATACCAAAACATAGAACATATTTTCATACATTATACCACTGTCAGAATCTCAAACACCATACACAAGCTTATGAGCAATATGGCAAAATTAAAGTATAGTGGGTAATCTAATAGTTAAGTTACAACACTGACTAATTATTAACAATCATAAAATGCACGAACAGGGCAAAGTACACATATTCAATAGCTCTTTCACATTTCAACTAGAGGGAGGAGTGTAATCACAACAACAACAATGATGGTTGTGAGAAGGTTTACCTCGGAGGTTCGATATGAAACCACAACTGGTCAGATGCTTTGCAAGTGCCTCACCCAGTTGTTTCTGCCAGTTGGGCACAACTTTTGCTTCAGATACTGGCCGCACTATTGCAGTCTCCGTAGCAAGATTGACACTAGCAGAAAATACTTGTGACTGTTCATCAAACAACATAGATGGTGATTACATAATCAGAGCACAAGCTACAGAACAAATTAAAAGCAGAAAAGGAATTCATTGATTCTTTTGCGCTTTGTTTCTCAGATATTTCAAAAACAAGGAACAATTATTAGTCACATTCTTAGGTTTGCGGCAAGCAAATGAAGCACCAAAAAATAATTTCATTGTCAAATAAATTAAATAAAAGAAAATGATATCTTACTTGGCTTTCAAGAATTCTCTTCACACTAGCTGCACATCCCCCGCATGTCATTCCCTGCATCACAGCCGTGGCGTTTTAGCTTCCTTTTTTTATAGATAATTTCTAAAATTATTTAATGATAATTGAAATAATAATTTACAATTAAAAAACAAAAAAGCCAGAGCCTGTTTTAGACTTCTTACCCCAACATCGAGTACTATAACATCCTGCGCCAGCACCGGAGCCTCCTCCGCGCCGACCGCTTCCGCAACCGAATTCGATTCCGCATCTCCGCCATTCGATCCACCACCTCCGCCACCGCCGCCAAACTCGCCGCCGCCACCTCCGCCGCCGGACGTGGTACCGAAAGACGCCGCAGAGCTGGAAACGCACTCCAAACGGAGGCGTACCAGTGGCACACCCGCCCTCAAGCCTTTCAAAGAAGGAGAAGAAGGAAGTAAGTCGTTGTTGCGGGAGTAGATGGAGCTGAGTCGGCGAGTGACGAGTTGAGTCGAGGAGATGCGGAGTAAGGAACGGGTGGTGTTGGTGGTGAAATGACGGTTAAGGGCTTTAGATAGAATGAAGAGAGGCACTGTCGTCGCCGAGATAGCCAACGCAGACTCCATTTTTTTTTTTAACAAATCCTCTCTAATCTTCTCTTGTCTTTGTGTATCTGTATTTATATATGTATATAAATTATAAATTACAATATAGTTCATCTCCGCATTTTTCTTATTATTATTTTGGATTAATTACATACAAAACCTCTAATTTACTCCTTTTTATTATTTTTTTTCACTTTGCCACTTTAACTCCGTTTTGATAATATTTTACATCTTCACCGTCACAAAAAAAAAAATCAATAAAAAAAATCACATTATTTATAAGATTTTTATTATATTTTATTTTATAAATAAAAATTCCTTGCAAATATAATAATTTTATCATTAAATATATAATTACTACTCTTTTATCAAACTAATATTGAAAATTTATTAAAAATTATAAAGAGTTAAAACTTTTAATACAAAATCATTTTTATAATTGAATTTGTTGTTCCATTCTCTCATTGATATTATTAGAAGTTTGTTTGGGAGTGTAATTGTGATTGTTTTTTAAAGTATTTTCCATACTAAAATATATTAAAATGATATATTTTTATTTTTTAAAAATTATTTTTAATATTAGGACATCAAAACGATTCAAAACATATAAAAAAATTAAATTTTTGTGAAACGTGATTTGCACCGCGTTCTCAAATGGTGCCTATTTAAACCAACTTGAGTTGATCTAGATAAAAAAAATATTGAGATCAAAAATTGTTTGATAGAAGTTTATGTCAAAAATTATTTGATTTAGTTTTCTAAATTTATGGTTTGATTGAAAAAAATGAAGAAAAAGAAGGAAAGGGAAGATATTGATAAAAGAAATTGATATGTATTTTGAGTTATATTCTTTTTATTTTATTTTAAATTTAGAATTGATAATTCTGAAAAGAATAAATACAAAGTGAAAAAAACCAACCATACATTTCATGATGAGTGCCAGCACGACATCCACATTTGAAACATGCGGTGACTAGTGCACGAAACCAATAATTTTAGCCCCAAGGCTGCCTATGCTTTTAAGCTATTTCTTATCTTTCCAGCCAATTCGTTGAGTTCTACTTCATTTTCTTAAATGATTTGAACATTAACGAGTTTTGGAAATGATTTTTGCATGCACAATTTAGATTCGACAAATCCATATGCATGCAGTCGTCACAAGTTAAATTTGTTTTTTTTAATGTAAAAAAAATATCTAAAACATATAATTTTTTGATGATATTATTAAACCTGATCAGGTGAATCAGTTTTAAAATCTCTTAAATCAAATTATTATCTAATTCGAGTTTTTAATTAAATCATATAAAAGCTAATTTGACTAAAAATAACATATTTTTTAAAATCATGTTAAGGGTCTAAAGATAATATGAATAATTAATAAAAATATAATTTAACTTTTAAAAGTACTTTAAGATGATTTTTAAAGAAAAATTAAAAGAACAAGGTGTATTTGAACTGCCACATTGCACTTACAAATTTAAAATTAATTTTTTTAGATTTTTAAATTATTTTAATGTATTAATTTTAAAAATAATTTTTAAAAATAAAAAAAAATATTATTTAATATATTTTTAAATAAAAAAAAACTTTAAACCAAAATTATTACCCTTATTCTCTAACAATACATTACAAATTGCATCCCAATGTGCTCATGATAAAAAGGAGGACGGGGAGGGACCCGAGTAATTAAATTATTAAACACGTTGAGGAATTGAAAGGCGAAAGGGCCCCGCTAGAAGTAATGTGGAGACGTTACTTTCTCATGTTGGTGCCCGTCCTTTTGTCTTCTCCGAACAATTAAAAGGAAGCCAAAAGCTGTACCTATCGAATGCACATATAAAAGATAGATGTTCATTAATTAAAGCATCAATCCTACATTGGAATTGATATTTATTTGAGAATGTGATTCCACTGTAAAAACCGAATAAAAATAAATTATAAAGTTAATTTTTTTATTTAATTTAATATTTAAAAATGAAATTAAAATAATCAATTAAAATAATAAAAAACAAAAAAATTATAAGTGGATAAATCCATCAAACCCATAATTTGAATAACTAGAGTCAATATGCTAAACCCATAAACTAGGACACAAACTCCATTGAGATTAATAATTTAAAAAAAAAAACTATTTTCTATTTAACTATATTATAACAAAAATAGATAATTGTAAAATCAAACATCAACCCAATACCATGACTTTTTTTAGACCACAATAACCTCATAATAAGTGAAACGAAATAAATAATAAAATTTAATTCTCAATTAATCTAATATCAAAACATGAAATAAAAAAAAAAGTTAAACCCACCAAACTTCTGAATCGGGTCAACCTATGAACAAGTCTATAAACTTTCTAAAGCTTAATAATATGGTTTTTTTTTAATATAATTTTGTTAGCTATATGATAAATAAAAAATAGACAATTATAAAATTAAGTTTAATTAAAAAAATAAAAATAAAAAAGTACATTGCCAAACCCGTGAATTATGGCAACATGAGTTATCTTATCAAATTCATAATCCAATGTATTGACTCCGCAAAGTTTAATAACCTGGAGTTTTTTTTTCAAAATACTTTTTTATATAACTAAATATCAAGTAAAATAGACAATACCACAATGTCATGATATTGTTTTTGGATATCAACCCTATATCATGATAATTTTTTGATACAACGATAATTATATAAAAGAAAAATTTTAATAAATTACCAACTTTAAATCATAATAAACACATAGTATAATGACTAATTAAAAATAAAAAAATCAATGATAAAAAAAAATCAAAACATAAAAAATAATAAAAATCACATAACATCGTGAATTAATGTTATGATCCACAGTGTTAACGAGAGTGTAGAGAAACAATGATTTTACACATCATTTAAGTTTTGTTGTAAATTGTTTTCTTGTTCATCAATTAAATATTTTTTTTTATCAATGTGATAAAAAAAATAACAAACATAACCATTAAAATGAAAATATTCAAATTTAATTATCATTAAACTCATGCTCTCTTGATTATTTTTTTTTAATGAACTTACTGGTTCGTGATAGGTTTAATTTTAAGTATTTAAAAGAATTTTTTATACAAAAATTATTCATGAAATAATTGAAAAAAAAAAGAACAACTATAGTATTAAAGAAAATGACGGAAAAGGGAAGGTATTACATTTGATATCTACACATTTAACCCACAATATTTATTTATAAAAGCTAATTATTAAAATATTTTATTTAGAGTTATTGATATTTAAAACATAAGATAGAAGGATAACTTAGATAAAGTGGAACTGATAATTAATTAACAAAACTGGATGAAGTTTGAGTTACTGTTTATTTGTACAATACTTTTTTAAAAATAAATTAAGTTTTTTTTCTTTTAATTTTATTTTTAACATTAGATTTATTAAGAATTAACCCTTATAATTTATTTCAATTTGCTTTTTATGAATTCATTTTAATCTCATGATCCGAGATCATAAGTTTTGTGAGTTAACTCAGTTGATTAAGTTTTTTTTATTAATTTTTTCCTTTAATATTTAGGTTATTTCATAATTAATTTTTATACTTTATTCTGATTTGCTTTTTAAGAGGTTATTCTAGTCTCATGATCCTAGTTAAGGGTTTGACGAGTTAGCCAAGTTGATTTGAGTTTTTTTAGGCTCTTCTTTTTTCGTTGATTTTTTTTAAAATTTTATCATTCAATAATGTATTAATTGTAAATTATACTTTATAATTTGTATTAATTTACTTTCTATTGAGTTATCCCAGTTTTATGATCTAGGTTTGACAAGTTAACTAGGTTAACTCGAATTTGTTTTAGTCATTTTTAATTGATTTTTTCAAATTCATTATTTAACATCGAATTGATTAAGAATTAGACTTCAACATGTTTTTTATGAGGTTATCGTGGTCTCATGATATGGATCGTGAATTTTACGTGTTAACATAGGATGACTTGAGTCGATCTAATATGTTGTTATTTTAGTAGTTTTTTTAAAAAAAATATTATCTTGAGATTTTTTTAATCAAATTATGTTTTTTTATTATATAGGTTGTTTATGGACTTCTTAAGTTGACCGAGTCACTTCGAGCTAATTATTACACAATTTAAATTTTTTTCTTTTTAAGAACATGTTAATAATGTTTAAATATTTTTTCTAATATTCTTTTTAAAAATTGATTCAATCCATAACACAACACAAATAAATAACCTAGTTATGTAACTATAATAGCACCTTAAATGATAAGATATTAGAAATGCTTAACGCTTGTTGGGCATCAGCTTCTTTTTTTTTTAAAAAAAAAAACGTGTTTCAAAATTTTCACTGGCCATCTTCGGAGCACTTTTTTTTAAATCTTTTTGAAAAAATAGTATAAAAAACGAATTTTAAAAAAGATTAATATCAGGAAAAAAAAAACCAAACGAGAGCATTGTTAATTTTTTTTTGCTGGTCCAACTAGCGAAGCTAGAAAATGCTACTGAGATCAGCGTTTATTTTTAGTGCTCTAATTTCCATGGTTTTGTTCTATAGCAATTCCTCGTTAGGATAGCGTCATGGAAAATTAAGAAAAATAACCTTCGAGCATAATGTTATTCCTTGAGACACGTAATGTCATCTGCCCACTAGTAACTAATCAAAACAATTCCCCTTCTCCCTTAAAACCCTCTAAAGAGCCATTTCCTTATTCCTTTTTGTTTTTTTTTCCAATAAAAAAATAGCAAATCACCTTAACAATCATAGTTTTGGACCTGTATTTCGGATTTTGATCGGATATTATTTTTAATTAAAATGATATTGTTTTAATAAAAAATAAAAAAAAAATTTAACGAGTTACAACCGAGTTTTTAATCAAATTATATCAAGTTTTTTTTTTTTAATCTGATGTGATTTTAATTTTGAATCAGCCAAGTTTAGATCAACATATCTGACGGAACTGAACCGAATTTTAAAATTATGTTGGCAGTTTTCTCTCTCTCCCCCTTAAAACACCAGCGTATCTTTACTTTTTTATTTTTTATCTTTAAGCATTCTTCTCCGGCTGCTAAACAAATCCTCTCTGTGCATGTTTCAGAATACAGTAGATGTTGAATTTTAAATTATTTTTTATTTAAAAATATATTAAAATAATATATTTTTATATTTTTAAAATCTAATTTTAACATTATTATATCAAAACAATTCAGAAATAATAAAAAATTACAAATTACAAATCAGTAGTCCGACTGCAATGCTAAGTTGCGAAGTCGCTAACAGACCTAGACTCGCCTTTTCCATCAACAATGACACGTCACACATCCCTATAATTTGCAATGTCATTGTCGTCTTCACGTTATCTCCTCGTTTGAATTTCAAAACAAAAAAAACGTGTCGCACTTAAATCTATAAAAATAATTTAATTTATATAATGTAAAATATAAGTTGCAGATTTAATAATAAATTAAAAAAGAGAGACAAATAAACAAACTACCTCCGGAAGAGGAGACTAAGAATTTTCAAAATCAAGCCCTCTTCACGTCTAGCAATTTTGCTTCTAATGTTCTCCTAAATATTATATTTTTAATTTTTTATTCTTCTTTTCTTTTCTTGTCCAGGTGACATTTGACAAAATCGTCCCCGGATAGTTGTTTTTGAATTTATTAGAAGGTGCTATGCTTCTGACTTGTAACCTTCGTATTATTTTCTTTGACATTTCAATGCATACTATTCCTTTTAGACAAGAATTCAACAGATATTATAAAGAATTAGTTAAATTAGTGAACTCTAACAATATTCCATCAACTATTAACATTACAATTACAATTATTAAACCCGATTTAATTTGATAAATTAACTCAAGATTTCATTTGCCATCCTCAAACTCAATTGAACGTAAAAACTTAGAGTTAAAAAATATCCCTTAGGTTACGTTACCTTTTTGTTAGAATTTTTCTCTTAGTATATTAGCAAGATAGTATTCAATTACAGTTGTGCTCGTTGTCTGGTTTCTAATAAGTTGAAGAGTCGAGTATGTTTTAGATTGTGGTAGCGGTTGCTTTTCAAAGTATTTTTATCTTGAAAATATATTAAAATAAAGTTTTTTTATTTTTTAAAAATTATTTTTGACATCAATACATCAAAATAATTTAAAAATATCAAAAAATTATTAATTTAAAATAAAAAAATTATTTTTTTAAAATATAAAAACAAACATGCAATTCTCTGGCCCTAACTTCCATAAGAATTTTGACTAGTGGTGAAGGCATCTAGAGCGATCGATACAACTACCAAAGAAAGTCAACTTACGCATATATTTTCAACTCATGCAATTAATTTAAGCAAATTCCAACGACCACATCTGAAAATAACAGCGAGCCTCTATGTCTATCCTGACTCGTGATCGGGCTCTCGTCGTACTCGTTATTATCCTCCTAAAAGGAACACTGTTTCATCCAGGGATGAATCCATGATGTGGCACTCAGGGGGGCAAGATTATATAATTTTTCATTTAGAGGGACCATTTCATAGAACTTATTTAAAATTATATACAACATCTGGAGAGATTTTGAAAATGTCTACCACTTAGACGGACTAAATGTGTGTTTCATAATACGATACATATAAAAATCAGATAATTAAATTCAATATTTTTTTAATATTTTATAATATATAGTTTTATGTTGATATATAATATTTAATTCAACTGTTGAATTGAGCTGAAAACTTACTAGAAATTTTTAAAGATTCTTTTATATTAAATTAAAATTTCATCTTAATCAATATTTTAAAAAACATTATGATACATATTAAAAGTTGTTATGCAAGTTTTGTTAATTGTTTTTTTTTATGACTTCCGAACTTTTTATTTAGTAAAGAATTATTTTCTACAAGGATAATATTTATGGTAGCAAAATATTCATACAACTTAACAATTTTTATATTTGGAGTGGAAATAAATTCAGCAACTTTTCCTAGTGATACTAGGAATCTTAGAGGCGGCAACAATAATCCTAGCTCTCAAAGAATAACTATTATCTTTGTGATGTTTTTCTTAATTATATTTTTTGTTTGTGATTTTTTATAATTATTAGATAAAATTTTTATTTTAATAATTTCAGTACCCTCGTTTAAGTAATTGTTATGTCGAGTATTTATCAACAAAATTTGGTTTTAGTTTTCTTAGATTTCCTCTTTCTTGCATGTGAATTTTAGGGTTCTTATCTTCCGGGTTCGTATTATATGGTGCTTTTGCAAAAAAAAATCTTACAATTAAAAATATATCAAAATATTTTTTTTTAGATTTTATTTTATTTTATTTTATTTTATTTTTAACATTAACACATTAAAACAATCGGAAAAAATTAATTTAATGTTTTTTCAGAAACTATATAAAAAAAACCTACTAGTATAAAGGTATAAAGAATAATTTGTTGATTTACATTCAGAAAATAATCTTGCTTAATTAAATATAAAACAATAATTTACAACAACTATAATAAAATTATCCTAAATTGAGCTATTTAAAAAGTAAATAAACTAACTATTATTACAAAATGTCAACAGTTTTACTTCTATCAAAGTGGATATATAGTAAAACATTCATGAATATTATGTTATGTACCTAATAGAAAAGGTTGTGCAAGTATTAGATAAAACAAAAATAATTTTCTTTGATTACTTTAATACCACTCCATTAATTGTTACCACCATTCTAGCATTATAATGTGTGATGGAATAAGAATTTAAAATAAGAATTTATATTTATCTGGTGTTTAAATGCGAACTAAAAATAATAATTTATATTGGTTTATTTTTTTTATTGCATATTTTATTCTTTTTTAAAAAATAAATAAATAAGTGCAGTTGAATATTGAAATACATTACAAGTACTACTGTCTTGCAAAAAGATATTACAAGTATTTATTAATTATTTTCTTATGTACAGTATAACTATTGAGTCTTCAAAATATTGCATGTACCAATTAATTTTACTATGGCCAAACTTCTAAATCCTAGAGTATCTTTTGAGAAAACTTAATATTGATTAGTAAAATAAATAAAAAAATTGCCTTCATTTCATCCGAGCCGATCTTGTATAATTAGGTTTCCACTCGTAACTAAATTAGGCTACATGTATCTATTTAGATACCAACAGAAGTATTTAATAGCTTTATAAGATATTAAAGTAATTTTTTTTAACATTAACATATTAAAACAATAAAAAAAATTAATTTAATATTTTTTCATCAAAAACTATATAAAAAAACCTACTAATATAAAGGTATAAAGAATAATTAGGTTTCCACTTGTAACTAAATTAGGCTACAAGTATTTATTGAGTATATATATATATATATATATATATATATTGAAGCTTAAAAATATAGAAAATTAGATGCAACAGGTCTTTTTTAATTAGAATTCGATGCAAACTGGCTTTTATTTAATTTTTATGACACTTTATTAAGAGGTGATATTAAATTAGGTAGATATGTTTTTCATATGAAAATTAGATATAAAATTCACAAAAAAAGGAAATATTATGAGTTTGCGGATACAATGACAAAGGAAAATGTCTTTGTTGAGGTCTCTACAAAAATAGCCATAAAAAGGGAAGAAAGAAATAATATTATTTGATTTTTATAGCATGATTTTTTACTTTCAAAGATAAAAGAGGAATCTTATGCATAGAAAATGTATAAAAATGAAAAATCATACTTTGATTATTTTATTTTTTTTCGTTTATTATTCTAAATTTATTATATATAAAAATGAAAAATTATATAATTATAATTTTATTTGTGAATATTGAAAGATATTGTAAGTATCGAAAGACACTATATATCTTTTAAAGAAAAAAAGAGAGAAAAAGATAATGATACTAAGTATTTATTGAGTATTGTTATATATATATAATTGTTTAACATAAAACTTAAATATTGTTATTCATAGTTATTTAATTATGAGTACGGAGCTTTATAATTAAGACACTACATGTATCTATTTAGATACAAACAGAAGTATTTAATGCAATTAAATTTTTATAATGTTAGCTATAGATGTCTTATTTATTAGTTCAGTTACAATCTTTTCTTATTTTCTAACAATTTAATTACTTATTTGTTATTTTAAGGTCCATCATTTTTCTCATTTTATCTAATTAATCGTTAAATATGCTTAAAATTATTACAATTATAATAACTTCAAGTTCCTCCATCAAGCACTTTGTGTTTTAACAAACCTGTTTTGAGAAAAAAAAAATTACGTGGAGGAGGCGAGCATAGATAGAAAATGGCGTATGCCTAGTGGTTTTTATATTGATAAATGACTAAAATATTGGGTTGCACCAACAATTTTTTTATATATATAAATAGTCATGCTTGGAGGAATTTCTTGGCATTATTACTGATTTAATGGATTAACTTTAAAAACTCTTAATTCTATTTTTTATTTGGTTTATGTATTAAACTAAATTGTATGAAAATTATTTTATTGTGATTCAATTGACTTGGTGGATTCAAAAACAACCCGGATAATTATTAAAAAGTGTGGTTTGGCTTAGACTTTTTTTCAAGATGACATCTTTCTTTTTAATATTGGGATGATAATATATTAGAACAACCCGAGTTTTACGACTTAATCTGCCAAACCCACAATTCTGATCATGAACTCCAATGGGCAACAATTTTATTTTTTAAAACTATTTTTACTTAATAATATAATAACAAAAATAGACATTCATAAAATTAAACACCAACTAAATATCAGAACGTTTGTTTGAGACTGTGATAATATTTTAAAAAGCAATAAAAAAAATGGAAAGATGGATTTTTAAAAAAATATTTGGCATTGTTATTAAACTAGTTCAATAGGTACCTTGAAACCTTTTGACTTGACTTCTTACTTAGCCTATGTTTAAAATTAATTTGCATGAAACTTGATTTTAGATAACTCAATTGACTTGGCAGATTAAAAAACAACACAAACAACCTATAAAAGAGTGGTTTGACTTTTATTTTTCAAGATGATATTTTTTATTATTATTGAGAAGACAACATATTAGATCAATCCAGACTTCGTAACTTGATTCGCAAAACCCATGACCTGAATTATGGATTGCATTAAGTTAAAATTTTTTTAAACTATTTTTTTATTTAATGATATAATAAAGAAAAATATACTTAGAAAACTAAGCACCAACAAAATAATGAGATATTTTTTTAAAATTGCGATAACATCATATAAAACAAGTCAAAATAAATTTCAATAATTAATTTAAAATTAATATTAATAAAATATTAAAAAATAAAATTAAAAAAACCATCCCCATAATTATTTTTAGTAAAGCAATAGTAATTAATTTTTCAAAGTACCGTCGATGGAAAAATATAATTGGAACATGCAAGCCACACTCATTTATTAAATTTTTTTTTTAAAAAAATGATTTAAATAAAAAAATACAAATTCATCCAAAATTCTGTTGTTTAATCCAAGTTTATATAAAAAAATAAAATTGCTGAGGGTTTTGAGGGATAGAGAAAAAAAACACTAGAAACCTAATTACATCAATTTTAGACCCACTTCATTCCAAATCCTCTTTTAATTTCAAAATCTTAAAAAAACCCATGAATCTTTCATTCAATCAAACCCAACAAAATCATTGATGATGGTTAAAGTAATAGAGCTTTTGATGCTGGTGGTATTGGCACGTGTAGATGGAAGCATGGTGGTCATGATTTTCGGATGATGGAACGGCGAGGTTATGGCTGATGGTTCATGATGTAGTGGAGGTTGTCGGTGGTGGCTGATGGCAAACCTAGATTAATTTATTTAATGATAATATAAATTAAATCAAATAATTTGTTCAGGGAACATTTATGAAAGAATTTTAGTTTAAAAACTAGTAATACTTTTGAGTAATAGCTCTGTAACTTTTTTAGCCTTTGATAAATTGACGAATTATTATTTTTTTCTTTTTTATAAAGGCTCTGTGAAAAATTTATTCAATAGAAAGAGAGAGCGCATCGGATTCAACAGCAGAGATCAAGAAAGGGGGGCTCGTAAATTTGAAATAAGCTTTAGCAACAATTAATATTTAAATTATGAATAATGGTAAATAATAATAATAAAAAATAACACCTAATAGAGGGGAGAGTTCAAATAATTACAATTATCAACATTAAATTGATTTGATGTTGCAATAATACAAATTAAATAAATGAATATACAAATGAAACAATTAATTAATAACAACATGGAAACAAAAATATATAATGTACATAAGATATGCAGAAAGGGAGATCTAGAGCAACTGGATCATCATCATCATGATGAGGTAGTGTTGAAAATATCAACGTGAAAGATGCGGGCGCATTGATAAAATGAGCAGAACACTTCCATGGCCATTAAGAGAAAGAGCAAAATGGCGGCCAACATGGTGAGATATTGCCATGAAGAGAACACAAACCGCTTCATGAATCTTTTCATCTTCACCATCCATAGGCTATCATAATACTTGTTCACGTCTTCAATCACCTTATCTAAGAATGGAGCTTTCGTCAATCTAATGCACTTGCAGTTGCTCATCCCATTCAGCATATTGGCCACTTCTTCATCACTCTTCAAACGGTTCAAAATAATGCCGCTTTCTCTAAGCAATCTTGCATCCTCCTCCGTGTCGACGATCCCATTCATCAGTTCTATGTATCGAGTAAAAAGCAAGGGCCCTGATGCACTTGATATTTCATATGCTACCAAGTTTCTGAACATCACCTCACTGTTTAAATCTAAACTAATCGTGGGCAGGTGAAATGCAGCCTTCTCTTTGTCGAAAGCAATGGTTGAGATGTTACCCTTTGTAGGGATGAAGGAAACACCATATTTTGAGAGCTGGGTGACCGAAGGAATTGTGATCTCTTCTACCAGTGGTGGCTTGTTCGTGCTTGTACTGGAGTCCTCATTTTCACGGTCATCAGGATTTTTGAGTTTAGATAGGATTGTCCTAGACAATTTCAACTTGATCGCCATAGATGATGAAATGTTCTTGAGCAAACGTACTGGGGCTATCTTTAGTTGTGAAACCATATTCCAAGTCACGTTGAGGAGTTGTTTCACGTAACTTGAATCTACCCCAGATCGTTCTTCTTCTTGCTGATTATCGCTTTCGATCTGATCTGCAACTTCTTCAAGTACTATCTCGATCGGTCCTTCCACTTTGGGCACGATAATGTCATACAAGAAGTCTAGCAAGTGGGAATGCTCCAAGACTTCCGTAGTCTTTGGCAACTCGATCATCTTGAAAGGGGAGAGCTCTTTAGCTAATCCTATAACCATGGACAGCAGCATTTCATCAGCTAATTCAGCCGACATGTATTGAAACTCTAGCACCTTTCTCAATATAAATTGTGGAACTTGATTCTCGAGCATCACCATATCTCTGAGAATAACATGATGAGCCGATTTCCTCTTCGAATAATCAAGCAAATGAGACATTCCTGACGGGGCCCTCGATAACATCTTAGTTTCTCTGACAGAATAAATTTGAAGAAACTCAAGCAAGAACGAAACATCCAAAGCCATCATCCACGCTAGCGTTTCAGCATTAAAATCCAAGTACTTGTGGTAGCATGCCCTAATCTGTGGTTCAAGCTTTATCAACTGCTCGACAAGATTTTCAAATCTGTGGCTTTGAAGTTGGTTCTGCAGTTTCTTGGCTGCTGACAGCTTATACCTCTCCATCTCGTGAAGACCAGCACGCCGATAATGGTAAGGGCCTAGTGAAAGTTGTTGTGGAGTATAAGAGTCGGGATCGGAAGACATTAAGGTCTTGGGGACAGTAAAAATGCACACCGGGCTTTCATCATCATCCTCTTCAAGCTCTTTTTCGAGTGCTCGTCCAATGTTAATGACCCATTGATACTCGTCGAAATCCGAATTCGAACGAGTACTGTATGGCATGGTGGACTGGTGGGAAGCCATGTCTGTTGATGTTGTGATATAGAGGGAACGATTGCCTAGGTTTTTATACGGTTTTATGAGCACCACCGCCACTGATTTTGTTCTTATCACGATGCCCATGCAAGTTCCTTCGAAGTTTCATACAAGATGAGTGTCAAAAGGAAATTCTCAAGTCCACATTGGCTTTGAAAGTCAAGATGGCCTCAATTTCTATTGGCAAGCAACCACGACGGCAGCACGCAATGGGTTTATCTGTGGTACACAGATATATTCCATTCCTCTCCTCTTAATGATTTTATATTAATTAAAATCAAACCCCTTTTGTATGATAAGGCTGCAGGTGCCCTGGCAGGAAAAACCCTAAATGAAAATACACGAATTGAATAATCAAGGGAAAATAATATAATCTTAATTAGTGACGCAGGGACTTCACTGCTAAGAAAACAAGAGTAAAGGGATGAACTTAACATCAATAAAATATCTAGAGTGAACTTGGGGTTGGGTGTGGAAGCGTCTAGACCCAACTTGGGTTTGGACGAGAACGCGTCTAGATTCAATTTTAGATTGGCCATGAAGGTGCCTAAACTTTTAATTAAAATAAAAATAAAAATAATTATAGCACAAATAATACTATTTTTAATATTAATACTTTTAATCATAATAAAAATAAAATAAAATAAAATGAAAAAATGATACTATTTTTAATATTAATACTTTTAATCATAATAAAAAAAAATTATAACACAAATAATACTCTTTATAATATTAATACTCTTAATCATAAGAAAAATAAAAATAAAAATATTATTTTTAATATTAATACATTTAATCATTATAAAAATAAAAATAATTATAACAAAAATAAAATTTTTTAATATTAATAATAATAATTTTTTTCAAATTTAACAACAACAACAACACAAATGATAATATTTTTAATATTCACACTATTAATTATAATAAAAATAATAACATAAATAATACTATTTTTGACTGAACACTTTGAATTATAAGAGAAAAAATAATACTTATAAAACACATTATTATATTAATACATGTGGTTGGGCACGAACGTGTTCAGACCCAACTTGAGGTGATGTGTGGACGCCTCCTCGCCCACCTTGGGGTTGGGCATGGGTGCTCGGGTTTGGGCGAGCACGTATCCAGACCCAGCTTGGGGTTGAGCGTGGATGCATCTAGCCCCAACTTGGGTGTGGGCGTGGCTGGATGCCCCAAGTTGGGTGTGGACGTGTCGAAGCCCACTTTGGGGTTGGGCATGGACGTGTCCAGACTCAATTTGGATTTGGGCGTGGCTAGGGCCAGACCCACCTGGGGATAGGCGTGGACGCCTCCAGGCACAACTTCGGCTCTGCAAAGACAATCAAGTCTTTTGCCAGGACCCAAGCGCCAAGTGACATTCAGGTTTAGCCTATGCAAGGGCAGGGCTGCCTATGCCCCATGTGGCACTTGGGTTTGCTCTAGTGCCACATGGTGTTTGGGCTGCCATAGCCAACTGAGCAGCCTAAGCGCTAACTGTCCTTGTGTGGGCAGCGCCAGCGCTAGGTGCCCGCTCCCAATGACCTGCAGCTCTACCAAAACTTGTGCTGATCATTTTCTCCTCAACCTTCCATTTAATGCCAAATGCACCCTAGCGAAAAGACAACTTCATCCCTCACCTGCTGCCCTTGCAACTCTTTATGTCAAAAGCTTGACTGTCATTACACTGCTCCAATACACAGTGCTTTGTGTCTATGTAAATAGTAACAGGGGCATTGAGCTCTTTTAGTATATTACTTAATGTTTTGCATTCGGGTAGAGGAGTTCCATTTAAGTGTTTTTAAGAGCCTAACAAAACCAGATATAAACTCAGGAAGAGTTTTTGTTTCGTGTTGATTTCAAGTTTTTTTTTTTACGGTTTTTTATGAATACTTATGAGTTTATCAAGATGTTTAGAGTTTTTTCTAGATGGTTCCAAATTTAAGGTGCGAAATGATAGGTAAGAAAAAAAAAGGACCAATATAATAAATGATCAAGTAATCTAATGAAAGATCAGATAAATGAGAAAAAAAAAATAAAAAGGGATCATCTTTTATAAAATAAAAATTCAAGAAAAATCATAGAAAAAAATCTTGCACATCCAAGAAAAGAAAAGAAAAGAAAACAAAAGAAATCAATTGGAGATTCTTATATAAAAATATTCTAATATTTTTTTAGTTTTATTTTTTATCTATTTAAACAAGAACCCCAATGATACAAGGATTATGGCCTTGTTTGTTTGCTAGAATGCAGTTTTTTTTTTGGAAAATGAATTCTGAAAAAGTGAATTATTTTTCGATGTTTGGTAGTGTAATAGAAAATAAGTTGGAAAATATTTTCCAGTATTTGGTTATGTCACGGAAAATAACTTATTAATGTTTTATTTTTTTAAGTTTATTAAAATAATGAGGAACAAATCTTACAAATTAAAAAGTTGAATGAGATTGAAATTGAAAAAAAATATAATTTCATAAATTATCTCAAATAAAATAAATAATAATCAAAATAATAGAGATCAAATCTAAAAAATAAAAAAAATTAAAAGGTGAAGAAATTAAAATAATAATAATAATTAACATTTCATAAATTATTTCAAATAAAATAAATAACAATCAAAAGAATGAGGACCAAATTTGACAGATAAAAAATTTTAATTAAAAAATGATAAAGAAAAAGCAAATAACAATTATAAAAATAAGGACCAAAATTAATATAAAAATTAAATTCTAATGGATGAAATTGAAAAATAAATATTCAAAACAAAATATACATAGCAATCAAAAGTTTAAGGATCAAATTTGATATAATGAACAAATAATATAACATTTGTAATTTTTTCACAACTTCCAGAAAGTGTTTTCCATTCAAAGGAAAACACTTTTTTGGAAACTAAGCCAAATTTTTCTTTGATCGAAAAGTGTTTTTCGTTGACCAACTTTTCTAATAGCAAACAAACACATGAAAGTTTTAAAAGTGATTTTCCAAAACCAGTTTTCGAGAAACAAACACAACCTATATGTATCACCCTATAATTTAAGTGCAATTTTCATCTTTCTAATTGCTCTTCACGTGAAAATTAGGGGTATTGTTTTTTACACAACCGACCTCAAGAACTACCTTAATTGAACATTTAATAATTTCATTAAGAAATATACTGGTATACAATTTCTTTTTATACTTTTGTGTGAATACATCCCTTTTCAATTTATTTACAAACATTTTCCAGACAATATTATAACATATTCAATTTAAAAATATTAAATAACTTCGATAATGCTTAAAAGAGATTCTGTTTGTGGCAACAAAAATTGAATTGATAGGGAATTGTTATGTTTCCAATATTTGTAAAGACTCCAAGTATAACTTGGAAAGTAAGAGACGACTACAAGAGGGATGAATTCCTTGTCATTATTTTTTCTTATTTTGCATGGATTTTCTAATCTAGAAGGATTCTTATGAAAAGCTATTTAAAGAGATCAAGCCAGCCTTATTTTTTCTTAAATTTCAGAGGCTCAGGGGCTGTAAACAAAAAAATAATATCAACTAATTAATTCAAAATCTTCCGTGTAGAGAAAGGAATTTAAGGGACGACTAAGACAACCCTAAATTTAGATTTTGGCTACAAAGAACTTCTAGGAAAAATCGATGATTTTTAGGCTGAATTATTTCTTTGTATTAATCTGAATTATTTAAAGATTTTATTTGTTGTTTAATTTTATTATTTAGATAAATACATTCGGTTTAAATCTTGTGTTTTAGTTTGGGTTTGTTTTGGTTTAAAATCAATGTTTTAAAACTGTTTTAGATATTAAACTTGTGTTAGCTAATTATTAGCCTAGGCCCATTGATTTGTAACCAAATATAGGTCCATAATGATTATTTAGGAGGACTCGATCCATAGTTGTCAAATTTTGACAGCATCTTATTATTGAATCATTCAGGTTTTACTTGGTACAAATCATGTTTTTTGTTGGAACAAAGATCACCAACTGACTTATTAAGATATAACTGACATTGTGACTGATGTCTTCGTATACTTTGAGTTTTTGTTTTGCTATAAACAACGAGTCCAAATTCTTTTCCAATACCTTTGGTTATTAGATATAAGATTATCTCTAGGTTAAGGTTCCATTTCAAATTTGATTTTTGGTTTTTCAGGATTGTGTCGATCTTAATTACTTGTGGGTTTTTGAATTTTTATATTTATCGTGTTGGCATCACCTTAAAAAGGGTATTTTAGGATGATTTTTATTTTTTTTAACATAATCATACCTTTATCTAGAACCTTTAAAAAACTAGATAGTGCTCATTTTCTAATTTTACCCCACCAATCCTAATCACTTCACCAGAATATCCCCTGCAACAAAGATGAATAACAATAATGAACTAAAATTTTCTTAATCCTTTTTCTTATATATTTTTTTAAGTATTAGTAAAGTTTGTCAAAATAAATAATGTGTTTCTGACAAATCGTTTGATTCAAAGGAGTTGAAAAGTAATGCAGCACAATGATTAAAATTCTCATATAAAAAAACAAAATGGAAGATGCAATTTAATATTTTGATAAATTATAATGTAATTATATTTTTTATATTTTCATTTTATTAATTTTTATTGACTTGTTTTTGAAGTGTTATTAGAGTGTTGATAGTGAAATAAAGTTTTAGTAGGGTACTACATGGGTTATGAGATTTAGAAAGGTTATTTTATATTATTTATAGATTTACATACTTATAAAAAAGAATAAAAATCAAGATTAAAATAACGAAGAATTTAAATAATTTCATTAATGTTGGTATTTTTTATTTATTAAGTATAGGTGAGATGGGATTTATATATATTAGCATTGGGATATTGTTATAAGGTTAGCCTTATATTAAGGTATGATGGGCTAGTCAATTAAATGGTTTCAGATTTAAGCAAGTCAATAACCTGCCGTATATGAATATACTAGATTATTTTATGGTCTTTATTCTTTTTAATTATATTATTAATGCTGCTTAATTTATAAGTTATTATTAATGCTGCTTAATTTATAAGTTTTTTTTTATTATGATATATAGAATGATATCAGAGTTTTTATACTATTCAAATAAAAAAAATAGAATTGGAACAAATTGAAATTTTGAGAGTAAGATATGAATATAGTTTTGATTTTGTGATATGATGAGAGTTTTTTTAGATAAATATATGGTATGATGCAGATGTAGTAAGGAAAGTCTTGATAATATTCATAATTTTAATTATATATTAATTTCTATAATATAATATAGATTTTTTTTAATTTCTTTTAATGTATATACAGAGGATGTGCTTTTAAAATTATTTAAAAAGAATATTTAAATTGTATTTGGATAGCGTTCTAGTGAACAAGAATATGTTTAATTGGAGGGAGAAAAATATAAAAATAAATCTATTTCTTAAAAGATTTTGAAGTAAATTTTTATATTTTTGAAATAAAAAAAATATAAATTCCCTCTATTCCAACTATTTGTCTCTTCTTATTTAAGATAATAAAATACAACACTAAGTTGACGTGGAAAAAAAAATACATGTATCAAGGTTTTCATAAGTTATTTTTATAACCTATCCTCTATCTTTATATAGAAAATAACATAAGCTTTATCTTAGCAACAATTAAAAACTGTCGCTGGTTTTTTTTTGAGGTTCTATTTATTGATTTTTTGTTTAAAATTAATATATTTTTAATATTTTTAAATTGATATGCTGATCTCAAAAATGATTTTTAAAAAATAAAAAAAAATATTATTTTAATATATTTTAAAGTAAAAAATATTTTAAAAAATAATCACAACTATATTTTCAAAAATAAACTTTTTCATCAAATGTAAAACAATAATTTACAACAACAACAATAAAATTATATTATCCTAAATTGAGCTATTTAAAAAGTAAATAAACCAACTATTATTACAAAAATATCAACAGTTTTACTTTCTATCAAAGTGGATATATAGTAAAACATTCTTAAATAATACTTTTGAGTAATAGCTCTGTAACTTTTTTAGCCTTTGATAAATTGACGAAATGTCTATGAAAACTTTATTCACTGGAAAGAGAGAGTGAATTGGATTTAGTGTTATTTGAAAGTGTGGTTGTGATTGTTTTTTAAAATAATTTTTATTTAAAAATATGTTAAAATAATATATTTTTTATTTTTAAAAAATTATTTTTAATATTAACGCATTAAAATAATCTAAAAACACAAAAAATATATTAATTTGAAATGAAGAAAAAATAAAAAAATTTAAATTTATTTAAAAATATTTTTAAAATCCAAAAATAAACAATATATTAAAAAAATAGGCTTATAAATTTGAAATAAGCTTTAGCAATAATTAATATTTAAATTATGAATAATGATAAACAATAAGAAAAAAAACACCTAAAAAGGGAAGAATTCAATTAATTACAATTATCAACATTAAATTGATTTGACGTTGCAATAATACAAAATAAATAAATGAATATACAAATGAAATAATTAGTTAACAACATGGAAACAAAAATAATGTACATAAGATATGCAGAAAGGGAGATCTAGAGCATCATCATCATGATGAGCTAGTGTTAAAAATATCAATGTGAAAGATGCGAGCGCATTGATAAAATGAGCAGAACACTTCCATGGCCATTAAGAGAAAGAGCAAAATGGCGGCCAACATGGTGAGATATTGCCATGAAGAGAACACAGACCGCTTCATGAATCTTTTCATCCTCACCATCCATAGGCTATCATAGTACTTGTTCACGTCTTCAATCACCTTATCTAAGAATGGAACTTTCGTCAATCTAATGCACTTGCAGTTGCTCATCCCATTCAGCATATTGGCCACTTCTTCATCACTCTTCAAACGGTTCAAAATAATGCCGCTTTCTCTAAGCAATCTTGCATCCTCCTCCGTGTCGACGATCCCATTCATCAGTTCTATGTATCGAGTAAAAAGCAAGGGCCCTGATGCACTTGATATTTCATATGCTACCAAGTTTCTGAACATCACCTCACTGTTTGAATCTAAACTAATTGTGGGCAGGTGAAATGCAGCCTTCTCTTTGTCGAAAGCAACGGTTGAGATGTTACCCTTTGTAGGGATGAAGGAAACACCATATTTTGAGAGCTGGGTGACTGAAGGAATTGTGATCTCTTCTACCAGTGGTGGCTTGTTCTTCGTGCTTCTACTGGAGTCCTCATTTTCATGGTCATCAGGATTTTTGAGTTTAGATAGGATTGTCCTAGACAATTTCAACTTGATCGCCATAGATGATGAAATGTTCTTGAGCAAACGTACTGGGGTTATCTTTAGTTGTGAAACCATATTCCAAGTCACGGTGAGGAGTTGTTTCACGTAACTTGAATCTACCCCAGATCGTTCTTCTTCTTGCTGATTATCGCTTTCGATCTGATCTGCAACTTCTTCAAGTACTATCTCGATCGGTCCTTCCACTTTGGGCACGATAATGTCATACAAGAAGTCTAGCAAGTGGGAATGCTCCAAGACTTCCGTAGTCTTTGGCAACTCGATCATCTTGAAAGGGGAGAGCTCTTTAGCTAATCCTATAACCATGGACAGCAGCATTTCATCAGCTAATTCAGCCGACATGTATTGAAACTTTAGCACCTTTCTCAATATAAATTGTGGAACTTGATTCTCGAGCATCACCATATCTCTGAGAATAACATGATGAGCCGATTTCCTCTTCGAATAATCAAGCAAATGAGACATTCCTGACGGGGCCCTCGATAACATCTTAGTTTCTCTGACAGAATAAATTTGAAGAAACTCAAGCAAGAACGAAACATCCAAAGCCATCATCCACGCTAGCGTTTCAGCTTTAAAATCCAAGTACTTGTGGTAGCATGCCCTAATCTGTGGTTCAAGCTTTATCAACTGCTCGACAAGATTTTCAAATCTGTGGCTTTGAAGTTGATTCTGCAGTTTCTTGGCTGCTGACAGCTTATACCTCTCCATCTCATGAAGACCAGCACGCCGATAATGGTACGGGCCTAGTGAAAGTTGTTGTGGAGTATAAGAGTCGGGATCGGAAGACATTAAGGTCTTGGGGACAGTAAAAATGCACACCGGGCTTTCATCACCATCCTCTTCAAGCTCTTTCTCGAGTGCTCGTCCGATGTTAATGACCCATTGATACTCGTCGAAATCCGAATTCGAACGAGTGCATGGCATGGTGGGTTGTTGGGAAGACATGTCTGTTGATGTTGTGATGTACAGGAAACGTACGACCGCCTAGGTTTTTATACGGTTTATGAGCACCGCTTCCACAGATTTTGTGCTTATCACAATGCCTATGCAAGTTCCCTTGAATTTTCATACAAGATGAGTGTCAAAGGGAAATTCTCACGTCCACATTGGCTTTGAAAGTCAAGATGGCCTCAATTTCTATTGGCAAGCAACCACGACGGCAGCACGCAATGGGTTTATCTGTGGTACACAGATATATTCCATTCGTCTTCTCTTAATGATTTTATATTAATTAAAATTAAACTCCTTTTGTATGATAAGGCTGGTGCCCTGGCAGGAAAAACCCTAAATGAAAATACACGAATTGAATAATCAAGGGAAAATAATATAATCTTAATTAGTGACGCAGGGACTTCACTGCTAAGAAAACAAGAGTAAAGGGATGAACTTAACATCAATAAAATATCTAAAGTGAACTTGGGATTGGGTGTGGAAGCGTCCAGATCCAATTTGGGTTTGGGCGTGGACGCGTTCAGACTTAATTTCAGGTTGGGCATGGAGGTGTCTAAACTTTTAATTATAATAAAAATAAAAATAATTATAACACAAATAATACTATTTTTAATATTAATATTTTTAATCATAATAAAAAAAATAAAATAAAAAATGATACTATTTTTAATATTAATACTTTTAATCATAATAAAAAAAATTATAACACAAATAATACTCTTTATAATATTAATACTCTTAATCATAAGAAAATAAAAAAATAATATTATTTTTAATATTAATACATTTAATCATAATAAAAATAAAAATAATTATAACAAAAATAATTTTTTTAATATTAATAATAATTGTTTTTCCAAATTGAACAACAACAACAACAACAATAACACAAATGATAATATTTTTAACATTCACACTATTAATTATAATAAAAATAATAACATAAATAATATTATTTTTGATCTGAACACTTTGAATTATAAGAGAAAAAATAATACTTATAAAACACATTATTATATTAATATATGTGGTTGGGCACGAACGCGTTCAGCCCCAACTTGAGGCTAGGCGTGGACGCCTCCTCGCCCATCTTGGGGTTGGGCATGGGCGCTCAGGTTTGGGCGAGCACGTATTCAGACCCAGCTTGGGGTTAGGCGTGGACGCTTTCAGCCCCAACTTGGGTGTGGGTGTGGCTGGATGCCCCAAGTTGGGTGTGAACGTGTCCAAGCCCATTTTGGGGTTGGGCATGGACGCGTCCAGATCCAATTTGGATTTGGGCGTGGCTAGGGCCAGCCCCACCTAGGGATGGGCGTGGACGCCTCCAGGCACAACTTCGGCTCTGCAAAGATATCAAGTCTTTTACTAGGACCTAAGCGCTAGGTGGCGTTCGGGTCTAGCCTATGCAAGGGCAGTGCTGCCTATGCACCATGTGGCGCTTGGGTTTGTTCTAGTGCCACATGGTGTTTCGGCTGCCATAGCCAACTGAGCAGCCTAAGGTGTAACTGTCCTTGCGTGGGCAGCGCCAGTGCTAGGTGCCTGCTCCTAATGGCCTGCAGCTCCACCAAAACTTGTACTGACTATTTTCTCCTCAACCTTCCATTCAATACCAAATGTTGTAACGATGCATCTCTACAAAAGGGTTTATGGAGAATTACCAGTGTTGGTATGTATACGGAGAAGTATTTGTTAGTAAGAGGAGAATGGGAGAAACGGTGGTTGGGTCAACTTCTAGTGCTAGCAACGTGCATGAAGCGGCAAATGATAACACTAATTCTTACAGGAATATGGTTATGGATGCAATGAGAATGAATCAAGGTAATGTCAGTCAATGTCCAATTATAAAAGAAGAACCTAATGTAGATGCAACAAGGTTTTTTGATTTGTTGAAAGATTCTGATGAACCATTATGGGATGGTTGCACGAATCACAGTAAATTATCGGCCATAGCACAAGTGTTCACCATGAAGTCAGATCATGGGTTGAGTTTTTGTTTTGAGTTGATTTCAAGTTTTTTTTTTTACGGTTTTTTATGGATACTTATGAGTTTATCAAGATGTTTAGAGTCTTTTCTAAATGGTTCGGGTCAAAATAAATTGAAAAATAGGTTTCAGTAATATTCTCATACTAGCTTATTTATCAACTAAAATCAAGTTCCCTCTTCTTTCCATATGATCTTAATAATGTACCATCTACACTAGTCTAATGCATCCAAAGGTATTAAACAAACTTATGTTTCAATCAAAATAAATTGTTTTAGACGCTAAGTTTTAAATTAGAAAAGAGAAAGGAAAAAAAGCAAAAGCATTATGTTATGTGATGTTTTTTTTTTAAAAATTTGGAAGAGTTCTTTTTATTTATATGTCAAACTAACAAAAATTTTGTTAACTTATTTTTAACCTTTCTTTTTATGTATTTTTATTTTTTTAAAAAAATATCTTTTTCAAATGATTTTTGTTAATTTACAGTAATTTCATGTTTTTTTGACACTTTTATTTATTTTGTGCAAGTTTTTATAATAAAATAAAAACATAAAGAGAAAAAAAATTTTAGGTGCGAAATGATAGGTAAGAAAAAAAAGGACCAATATAATAAAGGATCAAGTAATCTAATGAAAGATCAGATAAATGAGAAAAAAAAATAAAAAGGGATCATCTTTTATAAAATAAAAATTCAAGAAAAATCATAGAAAAAAATCTTGCACATCCAAGAAAAGAAAAGAAAAGAAATTAATTGGAGATTCTTATATAAAAATATTCTAATATTTTTTAGTTTTATTTTTTATATATTTAAACTAGAACCCCAATGATACAATGATTAAAATTCTCATATAAAAAAACAAAATGGAAGATGCAATTTAATATTTTGATAAATTATAATGTAATTATATTTTTTATATTTTTATTTTATTAATTTTTATTGACTTGTTTTTGAAGTGTTATTAGAGTGTTGATAGTGAAATAAAGTTTTAGTAGGGTACTACATGGATTATGAGATTTAGAAAGGTTATTTTATATTATTTATAGATTGGCGTACTTATAAAAAAAAATAAAAATCAAGATTAAAATAACAAAGATTTAAGCAAGTCAATAACCTGCCGTATATGAATATACTAGATTATTTTATGGTCTTTATTCTTTTTAATTATATTATTAATGCTACTTAATTTATAAGTTTTTTTTTATTATGATATATAGAATGATATCAGAGTTTTTATACTATTCAAATAAAAAAAATAGAATTGGAACAAATTGAAATTTTGAGAGTAAGATATGAATATAGTTTTGATTTTGTGATATGATGAGAGTTTTTTAGATAAATATATGGTATGATGCAGATGTATTAAGGAAAGTCTTGATAATATTCATAATTTTAATTATATATTAATTTCTATAATATAATATAGATTTTTTTTAAATTTCTTTTAATGTATATATATACAGAGGATGTGCTTTTAAAATTATTTAAAAAGAATATTTAAATTGTATTTGGATAGCATTCTAGTGAACAAGAATATGTTTAATTGGAGGGAGAAAAATATAAAAATAAATCTATTTCTTGAAAAATTTTAAAGTAAATTTTTATATTTTTAAAATAAAAAAAATATAAACTCCCTCTATTCTAACTATTTGTCTCTTCTTATTTAAGATAATAAAATATAACACTCAGTTGACGTGGAAAAAAAATACATGTATCAAGGTTTTCTTAAGTTATTTTTATAACCTATCCTCTATCTTTATATATAATATAACATAAGCTTTTATCTTAGCAACAATTAAAAACTGTCGCTGGTTTCTTTCTTAGATTCTATTTGTTTTTTTTTTGTTTAAAATTAATATTTTTTTTGGTGTTTTAAAATCATTTTGATGCATTAATATCAAAAATAATTTTTTAAAAATAAAAAAATATTATTTTAATACATTTTAAAATGAAAAATACTTTAAAAAACAACCACAACTATATTTTCAAAAATAATCTTGCTTCATTAAATGTAAAACAATAATTTACAATAACAATAGTAAAATTATATTATCCTAAATTAAGCTATTTAAAAAGTAAATAAACTAACTATTATTACAAAAATATCAACAGTTTTACTTTCTATCAAAGTGGATATATAGTAAAACATTTTTAAATAATACTTTTGAGTAATAGCTCTGTAACTTTTTTAGCCTTTGATAAATTGACGAAATGTCTCTGTGAAAAATTTATTCACTAGAAAGAGAGAGCGCATCGGATTCAACAGCAGAGATCAAGAAAGGGGGGCGCTCCTAGATTTGAAATAAGCTTTAGCAATAATTAATATTTAAATTATGAATAATGGTAAACAATAATAATAAAAAAATAACACCTAAAACAAGGTTATCAATTCCGTTTTGGTAGGTATTTTTTTTTTAATTGGAATGGAATGTTTCAGTTTTGGAGTGTTTTGGCGCGCCGTTTCGGGGTTGTACTATTCATATATATATATATATATATATATATATATATATATTCAACAAACATAATTCAAATTCAAGATAAATTAATTATAAATTATACAATACAAACAGAATGCCAAACAAATATAATTTTAAAATTTAAAATATTTCTAAATAATCAAGATTAAATAAATCTTTAACTTAAAGTAATTGAACTTAAACAAAATATCAAAATATTATGAAAGTAAAATATTTTAACACAAATATTTTAAATATAAAGTTAGGTCAATGTTATTAAGGCTAATGAGATCTAAAGCATCTCTTGTTTCACTACCAGAAATTCGCTTAATACCAACGGAATTATTCTATGGGCAATTTGAGGTTGCCATTACCGACCGAATTTACTCTGTCGGTAAGTTCGTTGGTATCTACTAACAGAATTACGGATGGAATGTTGAGAATATAAAAACAAAAGGCGGTTTGCTGACGTGGAGGTTATTGCGGGTATTTTTTACCGACAAAATCACCGAGGGATTCAAAACGGCAGCTCCGTATGGTGACGTGCCCTGTTTTTCGTCTGACGAGCCGATGGAATCACAGACGGAATATGTTCGTCGGTGAAGCCGTCAGTAAAAGTTAATATATCCCCTCTCTACCGACCCTCTCCTCCCCTACTTCTTCTTCTTCTTCCCCATCTCAACTCTCCCTAACTGCAAACAATCAGCCTCAAAAAAAAAAAAAATCTCCCTCTTCTCAGCACAACAAATTATATTTCTTGAAGTCTTCTCGTCATAACATCCGTGTTCTGATTTACAAACGGATTTTTATCAGTTTTTATAAGTAATTCTATCTTTTTAAATTTTAATATTTAAATGTGAATTTTATTATTTTTTTAGTATATATATTTTGTTAGTAGATGTTCATGTTTTATTGTTATTTCTCAATCAAACTTGTAGTATATGAATGTATAATTTTATACTTGTTATGGTTTGTTTTAGATTTTGTAAGATTGTATTTGCTTGTAAATTGTTGAAACTTTATTGAATTACCGAATTACATGTGTTGTTTTGAAATAATTAATAGCTTGTTTAATGAGTCCGTTTTAATTTTTATCATCAATGGTATTGCGGAGTTGTAATTTTTGTAAATTGATATATATGTATTAATTTGTATGGACGTTGATAATTGATAATGAATATTTAATATTTATAAGAAGTTGTAATTGGTTTATTGGATAATCTCGAGGTAAACTAATATTTTTGCAAATTTATTAACCTAACATAGTTAATTAATACATGTTGTCATCATAATTTTATAGAGGTTCGATATAAGTCATGGATGATCGTTCATGGATGTATCGAGATTCACCCTAAGGATTGCGAATGATAGATTATTGTAACGGGGTTCAGGGTTTTATTAATTTTGCAATATCTATTCCTAGAAATTTTACTGGAGGCGGTATTAGGTGTCCATACAGGAAGTGTCAAAATAAAAAGTATATGCATCCAGATGTTGTAACGATGCATCTCTCTACAAAAGGGTTTATGGAGAATTACCAGTGTTGGTATGTATACGGAGAAGTATTTGTTAGTAAGAGGAGAATGGGAGAAACGGTGGTTGGGTCAACTTCTAGTGCTAGCAATGTGCATGAAGCGGCAAATGATAACACTAATTCTTACAGGAATATGGTTATGGATGCAATGAGAATGAATCAAGGTAATGTCAGTCAATGTCCAATTGTAAAAGAAGAACCTAATGTAGATGCAACAACGTTTTTTGATTTGTTGAAAGATTCTGATGAACCATTATGGGATGGTTGCACGAATCACAGTAAATTATTGGCCATAGCACAAGTGTTCACCATCAAGTCAGATCACGGGTTGAGTGAGGTCGGGTATGACAAGATTATTGAATGAGCGAGAAGCATTTTACCTGAAGGGAACATGCTGAAAGAGAACTTCTATGCTGTGAAGTCCATGACGAAACCCCTCAGTTTAGGATACTAAAAAATTGACATGTGCCCTAACTTTTGCATGTTATATTACCTTGAAAATGCTGAGATGACTGAGTGCATGACATGCGGGCATTCCCGTTACAAACCCAGAACTGGTAGAGGAAAGACTCTAGTGGCATATAAAAAACTTAGATACTTCCCAATCACATCTAGACTGCAGAGGTTATTCATGTCACCAAGGATTGTTGAGCACATGACATGACACCAATCACATGATGCGGTTGATAGAGTGATGGTGCATCTTTCTGACGATGAAACGTGGAAACACTTGAACAGTGTGCATCCTCACTTTTCAGCTGAATCAAGGAACGTGCGTCTTGGGTTGTGTACAGATAGATTCAACCCATTCGGGCCATTTATTGCTACTTATTCTTGTTGGCCGGTCATACTAATGGTTTATAACTTTCCACCGGGGATGTGTATGAGGCCGGAGTTCATGTTTTTATCTATGATCATACTAGGTCCGAGCAGCCCGGTCCAGAATGTAGATGTTTGTCTTCAACTGTTGATTGATGAGTTGTCGCAGTTGTGGTCTTTTAGAGCTTTGACTTATGATATATCGAGGAAACAAAATTTCCTTATGAGGGCGGCTTTGATGTGGACTATCAATGATTTTCCAGCTTATGGAATGCTTTCTGGTTGGAGCATGCATGGGAAACTAGCATGTCTATACTGCATGAAAAATAACAAGGCATTCACGCTAACAAATGGAGGTAAAGCTTCTTTTTTTTATTGTCACCGTCGTTTCTTGCCACATAATCACAGGTACATAAAGAACATAAAAGATTTCTTTGTTGGTAGAGTTGAAAATGATGTTGCACCCCCGCGTCTTTTTGGTGAAGAATTGCATGATGTTGTATCAGAGTACGGTGACATTGTGTTTGGTCTCCAATAAGGTAAGCAGAAGTTTCCTGGTTTTGGTTTGACCTATAATTGGGTAAAGCGAAGTATCTTTTGGGAGCTTTCTTATTGGAAGACCAATTTTCTCCGCCATAACCTTGACATGATGCACATTAAAAAGAACGTGTTTGAGAACATTTTCAACACCGTCATGGATGTGAAAGGGAAGACAAAGGATAACATCAAGGCTAGATTGGATGTAGCTTTGTTCTGTAACCGTCAAAATATGGAGTTGGTTTGTGATGAGTCACAGGTTGCAAAACCAAGAGCAAACTTCATGTCAGAGAAAAATGCATAACTACTAGTCTACAAATGGCTTAAGAGTCTGTGTTTTCTGGATGGACATGCCTCGAACATATCAAGACTGATTAATATGGAGGAATGCAGATTGTATAGAATGAAGAGTCATGACTGCCAGATGTTTATGCAAACACTCATCCCATTAGCTTTTCATGATTTGTTGCCAAAGGGGATATAGGATGCACTCACGGAGATCAGTCATTTCTTTAGAGATTTATGCTCCAGCAAGTTGAATGTTGATCACATTGAGAGGCTTGAAACGAATATCGTCGAGACACTATACAAACTTGAGATGATATTTCCTCCATCATTTTTTGACTCAATGGAGCATCTCCCTATACATCTACCGTTCAACACAAAAGTTGGAGGGCCGGTCCAGTATAGATGGATGTACCCATTTGAACGGTTAGATATTATAGTTGCAATGTAATTCATATATAAAAGTATTTTCTTTGTTTTTCTTCATTGAAAATATTTGAATTCAATGCAAGTACTTGTTCAATCTCAAGAAAAAGGTTAAGAACAAGGCACATGTTGAGACTTCGATATGTGAGGCCTATATTGTTAAGAAGATCTCAATATTTATCTCGTACTATTTTGAACCTCATCTAAGAACGAGAATCAATCGCGTTCCACGATATGATGATGGCGGTAAAGTGTCTTCTAGTGGGAACTTGTCAATATTCTCCAATCTTGGACGATCCACACCTAAAAATGCCGTAAGAGGAAGATCTTTTTCAGAAATAGAGTTCAAACAAGCATACAATTATGTTCTATTTAACTGTGATGAGCTGAAACCTTTTATTCAGTAAGTGTATATATGTGTAATACTAATTAAACTTTGTCAATAATATACTGTTAATTATATATTATAATATAATACACTCATTACCACTTGCAGGGAACATCAACAATATTTGCTATCCAATAACTCACAGTTGACCGAATCCCAGATCTTTCAATTACAAGATGAACAATTTGCCACATGGTTCAGAACACATGTAAGCACTATCACAAACTCATTCTCACTTGCAAAATTATTGTAAGCATGTCATTACGTGATTCTCGTTTACTGTTCATTGATGTATATTATATACAAGGTTTATCAAATGAGAAGAAGTGCTGCTAAGTCATTGTCTTCACTAAGCCTGGGCCCTGAAAGAAAAGTTAAGTGCTACAACGGGTATTTTATCAATGGATATGTTTTCCATACTGAAGAATGCGGACATGGAAGAAAGACATACAACAGTGGTGTTTGTGTTAAGGGATCGACTAGTAGTGAGTTAGAAGTTGACTACTATGGTAGATTAGAAGAGGTCGTCAAACTGCAATATCATAGCGAGCAGAATGTAGTGTTTTTATTCAAATGCTATTGGTATGACACGATTGACAAAGAAATCAGAGTTGATCCGTATTATGGTTTGGTCGAAATAAACTCAAAAGCTAGACCCCGCAACGTAAATAATGTCTTTGTTTTCGCAAAGCAATGTCAACAAGTTTATTACACATACACCCTTTCTTTTAGAAAGGATCGATCAAGAGTGGATTGGTTGTCCGTTTTAAAAATGAAACCCAGGGGTCGTGTCGAGCTTGTTCAGGATGAGAACGAAGACACAAGTATGCGAGATAAAATCTTTCAAGTTAATGAGTTGGTTGAACCATATCGAGTTGCTCCCTCGTTTGACTTGGAAGAGAATTTAAATTTTCATGTTTTCGATGATAGTCTTGTTGATGTTGACGCAGAGGATTTGAATGTTATTTTGAGCTTTAGCGGACAAGAAAATATCGATGAAGATGATGATATCCATATTGAAGATTATGATGAAGGTGATGACTATTTAATTGACGACTAAGAAGAAGAAAATTCGGACTAACTATTAGAATGAAGCCTTGTGTAAAACATTTTTTTTCATGTAATATATATTATGGATGATATATTTTGTAATATGAAATATTTATTTTATAAGTTTATGTATTGTTTAAGCACTGTTGTTATTGTTTTGTGCAATGGACAGTTTAGCAATCAAAATAATTACTTGAAATGCCACTATCACCGACGTCCATACCGATGGAACAACTTCCGTCGGTATTTCATAGAGAATTAGAAAATAATTACTGGAAAATGCCACATTCACTGACGTCAATACCGACATAATAAGGTCCATTAGCATTCCACAGAGAGTTGGATACCATAATTATAACATAATTTATGAACAACTAATCAATATTTCATTAATTTAATTTATTTTTA
Organism: Populus nigra; assembly: GCF_951802175.1. Taxonomy (NCBI): domain Eukaryota; kingdom Viridiplantae; phylum Streptophyta; class Magnoliopsida; order Malpighiales; family Salicaceae; genus Populus; species Populus nigra. Next base: position 2,331,802 of record NC_084859.1, read on the forward strand.
GGTTCACAAACATTGAGGCCACCCGGGTACTATCATCGGCGTTTAAATCGTCGATGGAGATTCCATTATTTCAATGGAGTCAGGTATCCAGACATCCTGAATGAATACCTCAAATCAATGTATGGTTTAACAGATTTAAGGTTGGTGTTAATTTCTAATTTCCAGCTTATTTCTAATAATTTATTAATATAATTGTAAATAAATTATCATTTTTATTTATCTAATTATTTATACACAACACAAATTCACCTGGGATAGGGCGCATGACAAAGTTGTGAGGAAGGTGTGGGAAAATCACGCGGCAACTAGGTAACATCGAAAACAATACAAGATTTTTTTAGAAAAAAATTTATGTTTCAACGTCTAATTTCTCGCTATGAAAGTAGGTTGCGTGATTTTTGGTATGAATCATAAAAAAGGCAAAAAAAACACGAGAGACAGGGGTTTCCAAGGCTGGAACGACATGGCGGTTTGGCGGGATTTCAAACCGATATACATTCCGGAAGATATATGGCCGCACTATCTTGAGCACGTGACGTCTGAGCGGTTCACACGACGCTCACGGTCCAGTGCTAGCAACCAGAATCGGCCAATTCATGGCTCGGTGACAACGCACACCGGCGACTCCGTTCTGTTTGGTGCACATGCGAAACGGATGGTAAGATTAATTTAAATGAAATATATCGTTAAATTAATTTGTTGTTAATTAATCTTTTTTCATTATAGGCTACATCTCTTGGACGTGAGCCGAGCCCGATGGAGCTGTTTGTGGAGACGCACATGCGAAATCAAGACCGCCAAAAGGGGGCGCAATAATTCGTTGACAACCGTGCTCAACACTTCATGGTATGTTTGTTCAACCATTTTATTTTGTAAATTATTATTTTTATTGAATTGAATATGATGATTACTTTTTATTTTTATTTTCAGGAGACCTATAATAGCCAGTTGAGGGAGAGATATGAGGATGATCCTTTGACCCATCTGGAATTCAATTCGGATTTGTGAATGGAGGTTGGATCGTCTGATGGACCCTATAAAAATCGGGTTTACGGGCTCTCCAACACTACGGTCGAGAACTTGTAGGCGGCTCGTAGTGTTTCAACCGTTGGAAGCTCCTAATCAGTATTGAGCACCCAATCTGCGGAGTTCGTGGCCTTGCAGCAACACACGGCTCAGCTCACCGAAAAATACGACCACCTATCAGCGGAGTATGCACAACTCAAAGTGGAGCATGCACAACAAAAAGCGGAGTATACACAACAAAAAGCGGATTATGAACAGCTTCGCGAAATGGTCATGAACATAGCATCACATAGTGGTGATACATGTGCGCCACATTCTTTTTGGCCGTATAACTACCAGCCTCCTCCTCCATCTCCACCTTTATATTAATTTGGAATAAATATTATTACCTTTAATAGTTCATTTAATATTTTTTTTTAAACACATTTAGTTTGTAATGAATATTATTTAACTTTATTTTTTTTTTGTTTTTGATGTTTAATAAAAATTTTATTTGCATAATTGGTTTTTATTACCATTAATTTATATAATTTTATATTATATATTCTAAATAATTTTTTAAAAACATATTTAAAAATAATCACAGAGGGTTTTACCAACGGAATATATCCATCGACATTTGATAGTAGCTGCCACAGTCACCGATGACTTTACAGACGAATATATTTGGTCGGTATTTCACACTCACCGACAAATTTACCGACGAACTTAATCCATCGGTATTTGACAGTTGCTGCCACAATGACCAACAAATGCACAGACGAATATCTTCGGTCGGCATTTTAAACACTCACCGATAATTTTACCTATGGTATGTATCCGTCGGTATGTCACACTATCACCGACGAGATAAATCCGTCTGTATATTTCAAGCGAGAAACTTTTTTTTGGCGCCCAATTTCCGTCTGTAAAACCATCGACAAATGTTTTTTTGTTTTGCCGACCGATATAGCGATGGACGGTGGTATTACCGACGAACAGAAAGCCGACGGACGTATTCTTTCGGTGAAGACGTCGGTAATGAACTCTTAATCACATACCGACGGAATATTTTCGTCGGTAAAACTGTGAAATCTTGTAGTGTTTTGCTCAAATTCCTAAAAAGTATAAACATTAAAAAAACAACATGAATATAAACCATATATATTAGTGATAAATCTAATTTTAAAAAATTAATATCACTGTTAATGAAAATAGTAATAATAATTTTCAATATTATTATTAATATCATTGTTATTGAAAATAGTAATGAAAAAGAGCTTTTTATACTTGGGTGTTTTAATTAATTAAATTGAACTAGGTTCAATTTGATTCAATGGCTTTTTAAGACCGGAACGGAACATGTGGAATGAAACCGGAATATTCCGACTGAAATTTAGCCGAAAAATCCGGAATGGATCAAGATTTAAAATGAGATGAAAATTGTTCTGTTTTATTCTATTTTTTGAATTGGTATGAAATGTTTCGGCCATTTCGAGTGAAACAAAACGAAATTAACAACCGAGAATTCAAATAATTACAGTTATTGACATGAAATTGATTTGATGTTACAATAATACAAATTAAATAAATGTATATACAAATGAAACAATTAGTTAACAACATGGAAACAAAAATTATGTACATAAGATATGCAGAAAGGGAGATCTAGAGCATCATCATTATGATGAGGTAGTGTTCAAAATATCAACGTGAAAGATGCGAGCGCATTGATAAAATGAGCAGAACACTTCCATGGCCATTAAGAGAAAGAGCAAAATGGCGGCCAACATGGTGAGATATTGCCATGAAGAGAACACAGACCGCTTCATGAATCTTTTCATCCTTACCATCCATAGGCTATCATAATACTTGTTCACGTCTTCAATCACCTTATCTAAGAATGGAGCTTTCGTCAATCTAATGCACTTGCAGTTGCTCATCCCATTCAGCATATTGGCCACTTCTTCATCACTCTTCAAACGGTTCAAAATAATGCCGCTTTCTCTAAGCAATCTTGCATCCTCCTCCGTGTCGACGATCCCATTCATCAGTTCTATGTATCGAGTAAAAAGCAAGGGCCCTGATGCACTTGATATTTCATATGCTACCAAGTTTCTGAACATCACCTCACTATTTGAATCTAAACTAATTGTGGGCAGGTGAAATGCAGCCTTCTCTTTGTCGAAAGCAACGGTTGAGATGTTACCCTTTGTAGGGATGAAGGAAACACCATATTTTGAGAGCTGGGTGACCGAAGGAATTGTGATCTCTTCTACCAGTGGTGGCTTGTTCGTGCTTGTGCTGGAGTCCTCATTTTCACGGTCATCAGGATTTTTGAGTTTGGATAGGATTGTCCTAGACAATTTCAACTTGATCGCCACGGCTGAATTAGCTGATGAAATGTTCTTGAGCAAACGTACTGGGGTTATCTTTAGTTGTGAAACCATATTCCAAGTCACGGTGAGGAGTTGTTTCACGTAACTTGAATCTACCCCAGATCGTTCTTCTTCTTGCTGATTATCGCTTACGATCTGATCTGCAACTTCTTCAAGTACTATCTCGATCGGTCCTTCCACTTTGGGCACGATAATGTCATACAAGAAGTCTAGCAAGTGGGAATGCTCCAAGACTTTCGTAGTCTTTGGCACCTCGATCATCTTGAAAGGAGAGAGCTCTTTAGCTAATCCTATAACCATGGACAGCAGCATTTCATCAGCTAATTCAGCCGACATGTATTGAAACTCTAGCACCTTTCTCAATATAAATTGTGGAACTTGATTCTCGAGCATCACCATATCTCTGAGAATAACATGATGAGCCGATTTCCTCTTCGAATAATCAAGCAAATGAGACATTCCTGACGGGGCCCTCGATAACATCTTAGTTTCTCTGACAGAATAAATTTGAAGAAACTCAAGCAAGAACGAAACATCCAAAGCCATCATCCACGCTAGCGTCTCAGCATTAAAATCCAAGTACTTGTGGTAGCATGCCCTAATCTGTGGTTCAAGCTTTATCAACTGCTCGACAAGATTTTCAAATCTGTGGCTTTGAAGTTGGTTCTGCAGTTTCTTGGCTGCTGACAGCTTATACCTCTCCATCTCGTGAAGACCAGCACGCCGGTAATGGTAAGGGCCTAGTGAAAGTTGTTGTGGAGTATAAGAGTCGGGATCGGAAGACATTAAGGTCTTGGGGACAGTAAAAATGCACACCGGGCTTTCATCACCATCCTCTTCAAGCTCTTTCTCGAGTGCTCGTCCGATGTTAATGACCCATTGATACTCGTCGAAATACGAATTCGAACAAGTGCATGGCATGATGGGCTGGTGGGAAGACATGTCTGTCGATGTTGTGATATACAGGGAACGACCGCCTAGGTTTTTATACGGTTTATGAGCACACCGCCACTGATTTTTTGCTTATCACGATGCCCATGCAAGTTCCTTTGAATTTTCATAGAAGATGAGTGTCAAAGGGAAATTCTCACATCCACGTTGGCTTTGAAAGTCAAGATTGCCTCAATTTCTGTTGACAATCAACCACGACGGCAGCACGCAATGGGTTTATCTGTGGTACACAGATATATTCCATTCCTCTTCTCTTAATGATTTTATATTAATTAAAATTAAACTCCTTTTGTATTATAAGGCTGGTGCCCTGGCAGGAAAAACCCTAAATGAAAATACACGAATTGAATAATCAAGGGAAAATAAGATAATCTCAGCGATGCAGGGACTTCACTGCTAAGAAAACAAGAGTAAAGGGATGAACTTACATCAAGAAAATATCAAGAGTGAAGGACGGGTCACACGTACGAATTGTTTTTTTTTTTTTTTTTTTAATTCTGGCCACAGTCAACGCAAGCATGATCAAGCCCACATGGTGTATTTCTCTCCACAAGCTCCATCTTCATGAAAGTTCCTAGTAACAACAGGGAAAGGGCTGTACTATTTATATTTTTCACTCTTCTGGGGTCAAAATTAATTACTTACTGCTTCCTCCTCCTCCTCCTCTTCTAGGATAAGGTTTCTTTTACTTTTAACAACACATGCTAATTATTCGAATGACTCTTCTTTATTTATTTTATTCCAGGATAAGATTTCCTTGACTTTCCACAGCACAATACTAGGATTATTTAGAATGAAGATTCTAATTTACTTCCTTTTTTTTATTGTTCATAATTCCTGGCACACTTTATTTGTCTCATCTAGGGCAAATGAACTCGTTTTGATACTATCAAACTTTAAAATTGATATACTAAAAACTATAACAAGGCAGATGCAAGTGGTATAAAGTTCATATAAAATTATTTTTTAAAATCCCATTAAATTCTCAAATTAAACTAATTTTTTTAATATAATATTAAAATTTTAATAATCAAATAAATTCGGGTGTAGACTAGTCACTTAAATGATGATCATTAAAAACTTGATAAGGGTTGAATGAATAATTATTTAATTTAATGTTTGTATATCCAATAATTCTTTTAATAGAATAAAATTCGAGTCTCATTGAATTTTATTTTTCTTAAAGATATAATTATGTACGGAGAGTAATTTTCTATTGCATAGCTCAAGACTTGAAGACCTAGAAAAAAGATTGTTGAATATATATATATATATATATATAGATAAACAAGCAAGTAGTTTCCTATTCATGAATTTGTCACATATAGCAATTATTCTCTTCACCTCCTCTTCATGAATTTGTAAATTCGTGTCGTTTCAACAATCACCAAGTACGTAGTTTCCTGTTTATAGATTCAAAGTAAGTTCCTGGTATCCAAACACTTCTATAATTGAGACAGATTAATTTACTGGATCACTGCATACGCATGCAAAAATTTGTGTTTTAACACGCAAACGAGGAAAATCATAAAGCATTATTTATTGACTTAATTTGTGCTCTACATTATTGTTTCAGCTCATTTTTCATCCTTGATTTTTCAATACTTTACCTAGCAACTTAAATAATGATCATTAAATACTTGACAAGGATAATAGAATTATTTAACTTAATGATAGTCCAATATTTCTTTTAATAAAATAAATTTTGATTCTCATTAAATGTTATTTTTTTTTAATTCTTTGAGACAAATTAATAAATATGATGTATGATTGGTTCTATAGTCATGGTTACATATATGTTTTTTTTATGCAATATCCTTAATAGAAAGCATAAGAACATTCGCAGAATTAACTTATTTTTTTGATAAACAAGTAATTGATGGAATTATCAATAAAGTTGGTTTTATGAGTTTCATTACAGGAGAAGGCATAAAATATATAAGAGGTGGTAACGTTTCTTTTTATGTTATATTATATTTATTTTATGTATTAATCTTTTTATTAATTTCTTCATTTATTTTTTCTTCTTTGTAATTTTTTTCTATTACTATTGGAAAGAGTCCCTTTAAATTGAAACTTGATTTTGTAACAAATTCATTAATTAAGTTCAAGAAATAACCCATTTTTGTTGCAAATAATTTTTTATTATTTTCTATTAAATGTATCCGTTTTTTGTTCAAATTCTTGATAATTAGAAATAAGAAGGATATATAAGATAAATTTTATTTATTCAAAGTATCTCTATGTAATTTTTTTATGGAAATTTTGTTTATGATTGAGGATGAAATTTTTTTTTGACTTTTTCATGATAGAGCCCACTCAAAAAAAGATAATATATTTTAGGTAATTATTCTTTTTTAATTTCATCATTACACAATCTAGTTTTTTTCTAAGTATATTAAAAAACAAAACCATTTATCTAGAATTTCTACTCTATTTATAAACTTGTTACTTAGGTTTTTCTTTTTTTATTTATTGTTATAATTCCAATTATATACAATTTATCATAAGAGAGTTTTTTTTTTGTGAACAGAGACATCTTTTTTTGTATTATTTTCAAAAAAATTGATAAACTAGGTGGATACATAAATGATATTCTTTCTTTTCCATCACTTCGACATGAAGAAAAAAAATATTGTAACATTTCCTTTCTTACAATATTCTTAAATTGATTGTTTTATATATATATATCAGCTGCATACTCTATCCTTAATGATTCCTGTGAGCAAGCTATGAAAATGCTTTTTATTTATTTATTTATTGTTTTTTTTTTATAAACCAAGCAATTACAAGCGGATATTTACAAACAATAAACAATATAATATTGTAAAAATAAAAATTATATAATTTTTGTTTTTATATTTAAATTTTATTTTATTTTTTTAGGACTCTACGGACTAAGTTATAATTATGTACTGGGAGAACGTTTCTATTGCATAGCTCAAGACTTGAAGACCTAGAAAAAAGATTGTTGAATATATATAGATAAACAAGCAGGTCATATATAGCAATTATTCTCTTCATCTCCTCTTCATGAATTTGTAAATTCGTGTCGTTTCAACAATCACCAAGCAGTTTCCTGTTTATAGATTCAAAGTAAGTTCCTGGTATCCAAACACTTCTATAATTGAGTCAGATTAACTGGATGACTGCACACGCATGCAAAAATTTGTGTTTTAACACTCAAACGAGGAAAACCATGAAGCATTATTTATTGACTTATTTTGTGCTCTGCATTATTGTTTCAGCTCATTAATTTTTCATCCTCGATTTTTCAAATATTTCTAAAACAAATACAGAATTTTTTCTCTAATTCTTCAAAACCTAACCATTTTCTATACTGTTTATATTCTTAGTATTTTTGTATATTTTATTTTTATTTTGGGACTTTATATTTATGCATTGTCTGTGGTTGTGTTAGTTCTCTCTCTCTCTCTCTTTTTCCTCGTGAAAATCAATTTTTGTAGCTGAAGATTTCAAATTCAAAATTGCTCAATTTAATGTAATTTTATTTCCAAAATTAATGAAAATTAGCTTTTATGCATGAGTTCTAAATTTGAAATAACTTTTTTAAATTGCCACTAAATTTGGTTTTATGAGTAAAGTTAGAAGGTGTTTGAGAGTGTGATAACAATTATTTTTTAAAGTGTTTTTCGCTCATAAATGTATCAAAATAATATTTTTATTTTAACAAATTATTTTTAACATCAGCACATTAAAATAATATAAAAACATAAAAAAATATTAATTTAAAGTAAAGAAAAGAATTAAATAAATTTAAATTTTTTCTCAAAATGCTTTTGAAACACAAAAATAAATAAAGATAGATTTCTCTCATGACACAACTCGAAACTCAAAAACTTATTTCTCATATAATTTTGATTTTGATTTTAATTTTGATTTTGATATTCATATTTGGAGCAATTTAATTCTCTTCAATGTGAAAATTCCTCTTCGAATCTTTTATCTTATTTGTTTTGTTTGACAAATATACATGATTTGTGTGCTTGTATTTACTCATCAATGTTTTGCCTGCAATTATTTTCTTTAGATCTTATTGTTTGTCATTTGTGTGTGTTCTGTTGTTTTTGTTTCTTTGCGTTAATATTTTCAATTTACAAACATCCATGATTTGTGTGCAACAGTGCTTGTATTCCATGCACGCACGCGTGTGTAATCAAATAAAAAACTCAAAGAGATGGTGAAGACAGATGATGGTGGTTTGAATGTGTGTTCAAATGATTGAGTCATGAAGTGAAACCGACTCTGTTGTGATAATTTAAAGCTTTCTATATGTTTGGTATTATATTGTGTGTGTCATAACTCTAAGAGTTTTCTTCAAAATTATCTTCTTTTTTTTTTTAATTTTAAAAAACCGGCAATGTGATAAGAGCAATTTGATAAGAAGGATTTTAAATACATGGAGAAACCAAGCTGAAATTTTAAACAAAATTGAGAGTTTAATTATACTCTATTGTACCTGAAATTGAAAGGAAATGCAAATTCGAGGTTAAATTAAATGATTATCGGATGAATTTGTATAAAAATTAAGTCTGAGGATTTAATTAAACTTTTAATTGGCCAATTTGATTTAATCATGAACCCAATTAAAGGTTTAATTAAATTTTAGAATTAATTTGAGTCAAATTAAAAGAATTAATTAAATACAAGGACTTAATTAGACTTTTAATGAGTGAAATTAATTTATTATGAACTTAATTGGTGAAAAACTAAGTTTAAAAGCTTAATTGAGAAGATTGAAATTAAACTTAAGGACTTATTTGTTAAATATACCCTTAAGGTACTTTTAATGCCTTTGATATTAGGCTAAAGACATGTTTGATAAACACGTCTTAAGTCATTTCTCTTGGATTTTATTTTATCTTTATTTGTGTGTATAGCCAAACAGACCTTTAAAAATAAAAAAAAAACCTGAAAAAATTCAAGGACTATTCTAAAAATATTTGTGGGCCTGTAAGATATGAATCTAATATTAAAAATACTTGATTTTCCTCAATTTGTTTTTTCAATATCCTAAAAACTAAAAAAAAATGTTTCTTATTCTAGAAAACACGAAAATAGGCTTTTTCTCTATAATTTCATTTAATGTTGGGCTATAAACTTACACTGTATGATACAAACCCGATATTAAAATACTTGATTTTTCTATGAAATTTTAGAAAATCTAAAAAATTAAAAAATATTCCCTCATTTCAAAAACACAAAAAATATGTTTTCTTCTACGCATATGACCAAATCATAAAGATTATTCATGCATATTTTCAAACAAAGACAAAATCATATTTTAATCATGTTTTATAAATGCAAAATTAATATCATAACTAGTTTATAATTATACGTTAGGGTTTGATGAAAATACCAAAAATCCCTCAACAATTATTTTGTTTAATTAATATACAATGTTAGGAAATAACTGTGGACTTTTATTATCTAATGGTATAAAAACACACTATAAAGTATACCATCAAGTATTAAAGATACAAAATAAAAAATAAATACGATGCTAAAATTTAAGCCTTATAACAATTAAGATTTAACCCAATAAAGTAAAAACTTTCTCATGAAGGGAGATTTGTCTCAAACCGTAAATGGGAATGCTACTTAATCTTGTATTATCTATTTATTTATAGAATGCTTCTATGTTGTCACGAACCAGTTTTAGGTTTCAGTAAAATTATTATTTTTTCTTTTATGCAAAAATAAAAAAAGGGAAAAGGGTTGAAAATAAAAAAAAAATATAGGAAGACAAGCAACTTTGTTAGCAAGAACAGGTTGAAGAGGGATTTACATGTATAAATAAGGGATGTAGAGACCAAATTGGGTCTTCGACAATATTGAAAACTCAATTGCACCCTTGAAGGACCTAAATGTGAAAGACAATGCAAATTCAGGGTTAACTTAAGTGGATATTGGATGAATTTGCATAAAAATTAAGTTTGAGGACTTAATTAGATTTTTAATAGGCTAATTTGATTTAATCATTGATTTAATTAAGTTTATAAATTAATTTAGGCCAAAATTAAAAGAATTAATTAATTGCAAGTACTAAATTAGACTTTTCATAAGTCAAATTAATTTTATTAAGGAATTAATTGATGAGAATTTAAGTTGGGAAGCTTAATTTGAGCTTAATTGAGAAGATTAGAATTTTGAATGACCTTAATTAATTTTTACAAGCTTAATTGGATGAAATCAATGGTGAAATCGCATGAAAATCAAAGTTTAAGCGGTCAATTAAAGGCCAAATTGAAGAAATTCAAGATTATAGACCTGTCTAAAAAAGGTGTGCAACATTAGGGCTGTACCAAAATTTTGCAAGGACTAAATTGAAGAAAATTAAAGTTTAAGGGTTAATTAGGGACTAAATTGAATAAATTAGAAAACAAAAATTGCTTTAAAAAAGACATTAGCTTTGAGGGATCTCAATTGATTTTTGACAGGGGCTAATTGCATAAAATTAATTAGTTTTGTCTTAATTAAGAATATTTAAGCTTAATTTAAACAATAAGGGTCAAATTAAATTTTATTAAACCCTAATTAGAAAATCTTAATTTTTAGAGTTTAAGCAGATGACATGTCATTTATTTTTAATGAAAGAGCATAGTTACACGTTGTATATCTTTGTTTTATTGTATTCTTTAGCTGAGAAGATTGATCGAGATACCACATTTAGGCGAATGAATATAACATCTCCGATCACTTCAGAGGCTCTAACCACAACTACATGACTAATAAACATCTCCTCTATAAGGATAAGCTATCTTTATCACACATTTATACCTCATTTTTCTTAATAAACTCAATAACATCTTGTCTCTGATCAACCTCCCCAGCATTTGATAGATTCAAGCTGATCGATGAATCACCTTCTAATCAAGAAATGTGGAGTTTTAGACCTCTGAATCAGATGAGATTTGATCCCTCTGTTAGATATACATCCATTTTACAGGATCTATATCTTGGTTGGCTTTAATGATCTTCTATTTTTCATAATTAATTCATGGAAAGGTGCACCCCTGGTCAGTCATTTTTTGCCAGATTTTAGTTTTAAGGTTCCCAATATTTTTTAGAAGTTCTAAGAGTTTGTTAGGGATCTAATGAGAAAGAATTTCCTATGATCTAGTTTTGAAAAACCACTTTTAAACCCATAGATTGTTTCATAATCACCTACCATTTTGAGACTATAAAAGGAAAATAAACCACAATGTTATAAGAGTAAATAGGAGGATAGAAAAAAGAGAAAGCTTAGATAAGATTAAACCACTAAAGCTTCTTGATAGAAAGTCTAGGAAATAATGATAAGAAGTGGAAGGAAAGATGTAGAAGGCAAAGCTTTTGGATCCAAGATTGAAAACAAATAAACCAAAAGATTTGAAGTTTAAGGAATGAGCAAAATATTTTAAACAAGGGAAACAACATTGGTAGCCAAGTTATTCTTTGAATTTTGATGAGGAGGTGGAGCTTAATGAGCACACCCCCTTCCTTTTATTTTGTCTTTTAAATTGCTGCTCATAATATTGTTAAATCATGATTCTTGTTTTAAGATGTTTAAGCATGCCTTGAATATAGCTTATATATGTTTAAGTTTTGCTTAATTGCCTTGTTTTAATATATTAGAATGTGATCATGGTATAATATTGTTTTGTACGCTTGAATGTTTATGTTTGGTTAATCATTTGTGATGCCATGACAAGTTATGTCAAGTTTTGATGTTGTTGTGGATTAAGTTGTTTTAGAATAGCTTACTAGGTTTGTTGAAGTTGTAGGTATGTTGTCTAAGTTTCAAGACAATAAATTTAATCAATAAAACATTGTTTATGTATAGAGAATCCTACTTTGCTTGCTGTCATCATGGACTTTGTTCATTGTTTTTGCTATCCATTTTTGTTTTTTTGTTGTTGTTTTGATGATTCAAACAAGTTGTTTTCAGCATGCTTAAGATTTGTTTGCTAGGTTTAGCTTGTTTTTTTGGGTTACATTTCATTTTTTTAATAGGCTTTGTTGCTACATTTCTGGGTTTTTAGGTTGGTATTCTTCAATTAAACATTGCCTTAGGTCTTTGATTTCCGTGTCTTTTTGATTGATTGTTCTTGTCATAACCCAATTTTTTACTATTTTATTTTAATTATTATTATTATTTTATTTACTGAAAAGTAATAAAAAAATGATGAAAAAATGATGTTGAAAAACAAGTAAAAATGAAATAAATGAAGAATGAATTAAAATTTGGGTTAAGGGCAACATGATTGGAAATTTAAAGATTTTAATTAAACTCTTGACTAGTTTAATTGAGTTTGAAATTAATTTAATTAATCAAATCAAGGGTTTAATTGGAGAGTTGATAAGTTTTAGACTTAATTGAGCTTGGAATTAATTTATTCAGGGACTTAATTGAAAAATTATCAAAGTATAGGGCTGATTCTGGTCACATTTGCAAGAAATTAAAATCCAAGGACCAATGTGTAAATGGCGCTGATATGCAGGGGTTCAATTAAAAGTTACCCAAGGACTTGACTGAAAACATTCAAAATGTCAAGTACCAAAACGCAAATGGCCATTAACATCAACACTGTTCATCTTCTTCACCCGAAAAAGAAGAAGAAAACGGATGCCTTTACTCCTGCATTAAAATCCATGCACGGTCGCCTCATTATCTGGAGGCGACCGCATGACATTCTCTGGTTATAAAAACCAGAGAAGGAAAAAACGCCGGGGGGGTGGGGGGGGGGGGGGAGGAACACGAAAAAAAGCCAGGAGAACGAACGAAACAGAGAAAGGGGAAACAGGGGGGAAGGAGAAATGTAAAGAAGAAAAAAAAACCAGAAGAGAGAGAGAGACCGGGGAGGAGAAAAGCAAAAAAAAAAACAGAGGAGAGCATACAGAAAAAAGAGGGGAAAAAAAGCAAAAAAAAAACAGAAGGGAGCGGGAACAGGCAGGGAGACGAACCAAAACAGAAAAGAAGAAAACCAAGAAACAGAACAAGGGGAGTTGGAAAAACAGAGAGACTGGGAGGGAAGAAACGAAAAACCAGAGAGGACGAACGAGCAAGGGACGATAGAGCAAAAAAGACAAGAGAAGAAGAAACAGAGGGCAGGAAAGCAAAGGTAGAAGGAGGAATTCCGGTTTCCTAGCAACGAGCGCCTTCACTGATCTTCGCCCAAAACGCTAACACTCCAGCAGACCAATCTGCGGCAAGGTAAGCTTTCTCTTCCTTTTCATTCCTTTTGAACCTTCAGTGCATTTAGCACTGTGCGAAGGTAATTAATTACGTGTACTGTGCCATGCAGGCATGAACAAGTTCAAGCGTGCTTTGCCCAGCCGGGTCACTGGCTTGAGCCAATGATCGGGCCGGGCTGGTTGGGTCCAGCTCAGTTTTTATGGGCTGAGCTGGACCCAACCCCAAAAAATAAAAAAATAATAAAAAATAATAATAAAAAATATATGCATACATAAAAATAAATTTATTTTATTTGTTTATTCACTGATGTTAGAGTTATGAATAAAAATACTGAGTTAAATTTATAACTACGTAATATTTACCAACGCTAGAGTTGGAAGTATTCGTAGTTAAATATTCACTAGCGCCAGGGGCAGGAATATTACAAGTAAACCATTATAGCACAATCAACAATTTTTTAGCAATTTAAGATAAAAACAACAATGCAGCTTACCTCAGGTAGGGTGCGCTAAGGGTGCTAATACCTTCCCTAGCCACAACCAGTCCCATACCATAGAATCTCTATTGACCAGTTAGGGTTTCTAGTGACCGTAATACTAGGTTACGACTCCTCAAATGAGACCTTTCCCCATCAAAGAACAGGATGTCAAAAATCCATTCTTTTCAAAAATTTATTTTTAAGGCCGCCGCGATGTCCGGTTGCGACAATTCTTATGCATGCACACATGACTTTTTATCACTAATCTTGGGTCCTGATGGTTTAAAAACATTTAAATCCTATCATTTAATTTTTGGTTCTTCTTCTGTGTTCTTCACAAAAATTGAATAATCATTATAATTGTTGGATTGTTGTCTTAATCCATAATCTTGCTTGAATATTAATTTCATATACGTCTGTGCTTTTAATTTGATGTAATCTGGTCTGCTTTTAAAATTATGTTTCTGGGTTCATCCTTCTTGTTCATCATGTTCTCGGCAGAGTTTAAACGTTTTTTCATGTTTGGGATAGGAAGCCCAGCCCAAGTGGTCGGGCTGAGTCCATTTTCAATAAGGTAGTGTTTGGCATGTTCAATTCTTATAGAAGAAAAAAAATGCAATATTTTGTTTTTAAAGCATGTTTGCCAAACATAGTTTTAAAACATTTTTTAAGCCTCTAATTCTTAGTTAAGGGTTGTTTGATAAACATGCCTTATTGACTTTTCAACAATGTTTTTTTTCTTATTTTTGTGCTTTTGCCAAACATACCTCAAATATTTTCCAAAAAATTCTAAAAAAATTAAGGGACCATTTTAAAATTATTTATGGATCACTCGAGTATTTTTTTAACCTTTTCACTTAATAACATGACTGTAGACTTATACTGTAAGATACTAACTCGATATTAAATATACATGTTTTTCTTCAAAATCTTAGGAAAAAAATAGAAAAAATGAAAAACTCCCAATTTTGAAAAAATTACAAAAAAAAACATTTTTATTTATGTTCTAAAAAATAAATCATTTTTGCACAATTTAGCATACTAAAAATTACAAAAGAAATAGTCTTTTTATTTTGCATGCATTTTGGATTTAATAACTAGTTTATTAAAACTACAAGAACTTGACCCACATTTCAAAAAACCTAAAATATTATTTTTTTTCTTTTAATATACAAGATTATGAACTTATACATAAATATATTCTCAATATTAAATAAAAAGACATTTGTTTTTTTTTCTTTATGTTTTGATTTTAGAACGGTTAAGATTTTAACATTATAAGATAAATACCTCTTTACCGAGAAAGACTTTTCATAAACCTTAGACAAACTAACAATTAAAAAATATAACAATACTTTAGTTTATATTAGTCAAATAAATAATGTAGCTTATTATATGTACGGTATACCGGGGGTAATGAGTCTTCCCCGTGCATAACTAGTTATTTTACCTAGATTTTTACAGACCATTAAATTTTCTAGTGATTATAATACTAAATGATAAATCTTAAACTCTTTAAATTATATATTTTATGATTTTTCAAATATATCCAAAACCCCCTTGATCCAAAAGCTATACTTGCCATCCGGCGCCAAGCACATCACGGCATATGTTATTATGTATCTCAACACTATGACCCTTGATTATCATGTCCCTCGATGCTACGACCCTCAATCATCATGTCTCTTAGTTATTTGGTCTCTCGTTAATTATGTTCCTTAATAATTATCTCATGGATTTATAAATAAATAATGCACTGTTTTATTTTGATTAATGTTTTTAACACTATACTATGATCAATGTATCTAGATACATGTGTTCTAGGATGTCTCTAGTAATACCCTTTTGAGCTGCTCATTCAGTTTTCCATCCGGTTGCCATTTAGTTAGCTAGGTCACTTACATGGTGACTTTATTTATTTTTATCATTAATTAACACTTTGACATTTTACTTTATTTTTTAATTTTTATTTTTAATTATCATTTTTAATTTTTATATTTAATTTATTAACACATATAATTATTAATTTATTTAATTACATATATAGATAAATTTTTTAATTTTTACTTAAATTTTTTTACAACAAAAACATGTTGAGAAAACTTGTATATATCTTTTTATTTGAAAAAATATATCTAACCTGCAACAAAGTACGAATCAAGTATCTAGTGTAAATAAAGGTTTCGTTTGTTTTTATGTTTCAAAAATATTTTTCAAAAAATTTGAAATTTTTTTAATTTTTTTAATTAAAATTATTTTTTTGAATGTTTTCATATTATTTTAATGTGTTTATATTAAAAATATTTTCTTTTAAAAAATTTATTGGAGGAGAAGGGACATAGAAGGAATTCTGAAGTTGTTAATATAAGAATATTGTAAAGAAAGCAGTAAATAATACAATAAATCAAAAAAGCATAATTGAAAGTCATAAAGGTAAAAAGAAGGGTAGAACATAATTGAAAGTCATAAAGGTAAATTTGAAGAAAAAGTTAAACCATAGTGGAAAAAAATTTAAATAGAAATATGAATAATTCTAGAATTTTTTTTTTCTCTTGTAAACATTAGTTATCCTGGAAAAATCTCACTGGTGTTAACCGTTATCCAATTATAAAGAAAATTGAGTTTTTTTCCCCCTCTTTAGTATTGTTTGTTAAAGTTTTGAATTTGATCCCTAATAAATAAAGCATTTTCCAATTTAGCCCAATTGCTCATAATTAATTGGAAAATATTTATTTTAATTTATTGGGTTTAGTACTAAACTATCGTGTCTATTAAATTTATTTATCATCGTAAATTTTCCATGTTTCTTATATTAACTAAACTTGTACTTCATATGTGATAATAAGCCATATAATATATATATATATATATATATATATATATATATATATATATATATATATAAGAGGAGAATATTTATTGTATATGAGATTTTTGAGTTAGAATAAAAATAAAAAAAATCCCAGACAAAATCTTAATAATAATTAAAATAGTTATGTTGTTATTAACTTAACTGCTATGGAACATTATTTAAAGTAGTAGTATATTGAAAAGTATAAATGTAGTTGTTTTTTAAAGTATTTTTATTTAAAAATACATCATTTATAATTTATTTTTATTTTTATTTTACTTATTAAAAATAGAATAATATTTTTAATTTAACCTTATATAATTTTTTTATATTTATATTATGTATATAATCTTTTTGATTTATATTAAGAAATTTAGAATAAAGAATTTCAGTTTTTTTTTTTTTTTTTTTTATGTTCGTTTATGTTAATCTAAATTAATTTAACAGCACCGGACACCGGAACTAGTGAGAGAAAGCTTCTGGGAATTCAGCAAACCAGAATCATAAATAGAAAACATCTTCATACTACTATAATACTATTAGAACAAACACTAGGAAAACATGATAGATTGACACAAACTCCTTCGTGCCATCAATCTTAGAAACAAGAAAAGAAAAGCCAAACGAGCATAGATATGTATAGATAAATAGATAGATAGACAGCACTCAAACTAGACATTTGAAGCAATTTTGTCCATGATGTTTCCCAGGACATTGCTGGACTCCCTCAGTAACTTGATGCTCACATTCAGCTTCTCACGCTTAGCAGCTACCGCTGGAGATTCCTCTAACATTCTTTCTATCGCACCATCATGTCTACCGACAAGCTCCTGGACGATCTCCTCTTGCAATTCCTTGTTCACAAGATTTCGAACACAAAACTGCAAATGCAGAGCCATAAAATCAACCAACCTCCTCAAAACAATTTTCCAGTAAGCAGTCATTCTCATTTTCAAGTCGAAAGCTTGAAGCAAAACATGCTGCTCATACCCCCTGAGACCTGCAATTGGAACCTCTCCCAAACCTTCAATCTTGAATGTAGGAATGTACCCATTTTCCAGGACATCACGCGTGAAATCATGCTGTTGAGCCATGAGCTTGTTCCAGTCATTCATGTATTCAGGATTGCTCGTATAATCTGTCAGTTTCTCCATTTGAACGATCTCTGTGACCCAATTTCTAGAATGCTCTTTCATTCTTGCTATGAGATTATGGCTTGCTCGTCTAGTGGATAGCTGAAGCCGGTGGTAGTTTTCCGAGTGATGCATCAAAACAGATATGACCACACCTTCAATGTAAGTCCATACTTTCTCAACAAAGGCAACTGGTATGTGTGATACCTTTTCAACCTTTTTCTGCAGAATAGCAAGGAAGGTGGTGCGGGAAAGGAAATTTGGCAATTGAATCCCTTTGGCTTCCTCCAAAGCCTGAATCTCATCCATCAAAAAGTTCCCTGTAAGGTCATTTTCAGAGCACTTATGAAGTTCATCTGAGTATTGGTCGAGCATTTCAACCAATCTGGCAGTGCAATGCATATTTTTATCTTCTAGATACTCATCATAGTCTCCCCTCACAATGATCTTGTTTAGCGACTCTTTGGCGGATCCAACAATGCCCATGAAAGTTGTCAGGGCTTCACCAACCGACGACAAAGTCTTAGGCATCCTGTTCAGTTCCGAGACACTTGCATTCAGCTTCTCATTACTATTCCTCACTATCTCTGGCAAGCATCTTGCTATAATAGTTGCTTGAGTGTGAACCAGTTTTTGAGCCAAAACTGGGATGCCCACCATGGATTTATCAAGAGGATGATTTTCAAACAAGTCAGCTTCTTCCTTGCGTGCTTCCTTGTAAGATTCATCACCAATGATCTGTGGAAGTGATTCCACTTCGTTTTCCGAGCTATTCGACATTTCTTCACTCACTGAACCACAACGATTACGCACTATACTCATTTTGTTGACAGAGAGAAACTTCGAATAATTGCCTTGCTCTTTTTTAATTTGTTATGCTTCAAATGAAGAGGGGAAAGTGAGCATTTAGTGAGTCAGGTGGGATGTGAAATAGTGTGGACTCGGGAATCTTCCTTTTTGCGACGACTGAAGATGAGACTTCCTTTTTGCGACGACTGAAGATGAGACTTTTGGGAAGCTTAACGAGGAAAGAGATGATCCGTACTAGGGTGGTTCCTTTCAAATGAGTGGCCTTCCCATCGAGTATTTAAAAGAGGTTTGTAACCTTGCGAGTTGGATGGCTCTCCTTCTCTTGGAAGTTGTGACCGAAATATCTTTAGTCCAATCTTTGAAAAAGTGATTGAGCGCTCAATTTAAGCTTATCAAGTAGAAAGCAAAATGATACCATGACGAGGAAACAAGAGAAAAAACAAAAAATTACACATCATTTTATATTAATAGAAAGAATTAAATAACTTCATAAATAATAAAATATCTTTTTTTTAAATAATATCATATAATATTTTTGGTATAATTTTAGAAATTTATTTAATTAAATAACTATTTGATTTTTTAATTATAGAACTATAATATTTTATATTAATTACATTCTAGTCATCCATTTTTAAAAATTATTTACAATCAAGTCGCACTTATTAGTCATATGAATTTATATTTAGATCAAGAGCTTTTAATATGTGTGACCTATTAAGTTTCTAATAGTTAGTTTAAATATAAATCATAATTCTCTTGAAAATAGAATTACTAAATAAATTAAATAATTTAATTTATTATCAATTTAATAATTAATTAATTTATATTTGAAGATCAAGTATATTATTTAACAACTTGTCATGATCCTTCAAATATTACAAAAGTCATATATGGTTTAATGTAACCTTTCGTTGACTAGTTTTTCAGTGTAATTATTATCCATTCATAAAAAAATATTATAATTTAGATATCATTAGTTAGGTGGTTCGCGCTACGCCACTGGCTAACCTTTTATTTTCATAAAAATATATCAAAAAAATATAAGATCAAAAGTGTTGGGTCTGGCTGCAATGCCGGATCCAAGAGCTTTGAGTCTATTTAACTTGTCTACTCAAATTCTTATATTTTTTAATCTTTTTTTTTTAAATTGGTTTTTCTTCAATAGTCATAATAGTATTTTTAAAATTTATTAAAGATGATAATAATAATAATAATAATAATAATAATAATAATAATAATTTTTAATTTTACCCTTCAAATCAAATTTAAGGTTGTTTTTCAATATTGATAATAATTGTTTTTCAAATTTATTAATTATTTTATAAGTAATATTAATTATAATAAAAATAACAATATTTATAATACAAATAATAATATTTAGAAACCTAAAATCCAAGAACATTGGGTCTTGAAGCAAGATCCATTTTGATTAGGTCTGGAGGCAGGATCTAATAGAATTGGGTTCGAAGGTAGGACCTAATCATAATGGGTCATGACGCAGGACTCATGAATCTTGGATCCTGACGCAGAACTCAAGAGAGTGCGGAGGCAGGATCCAATCGAAATGGGTCCTAACACAGGACCCCAGAGAATTGGGTCCGGACCAAGTGCTTTTGGGTCCCCGAACTTATTGGGTCCTATTGTGTAGCCGGACCCAAAGCTATTTTGGATGTTGCTCTCATAGGACCCAACTCTAATGGATCTTGCTGCGGATAGGACCCAACACGTGATTTATTTATGTATTTAATAATACATATAATTCAAAACAACTAAATAAAAAATCTAAAAACAATAAAACATTGATAAAACTTTGAATCTCATACACTAATGTTATAAAATTAAAATATCTTCTATTACCCAAAATAATATTATATTATAATATTTCTAAATTATTTTTTTAATGGATTTTATTATTAAAAAACTCATATAATACAAATATATAAAGTATATAATGTGAATAAAAAATTTATTGAGAGCTCCATCAACTTTAATATGATAATATTAGAGAAAAAAATTAAAAATTTTTCATTTTTTTAAAAAAATTAAATGAGAATTTTTTTTGAAAGAATTAGGTTCTGCTAGGGCAGGACCCATCTAATTACAGGACCCACGCTGATGGGTCCTGCTCACAGCAGAATCCAAGGCTAACAAGTCCAGCCACAACACGACCCATGTGCAATTGGAGGCGTTGCCTTCTCTATCTAATGTTGTTGGTTCTGATTTTACAGCCAGACCCAAAACACTTTCAAAAGGTGTAATAGCGTTGAGCCTGACTGGCCAGCCAGATCCAAACCACATAAAAAAGGTTTTGGGTCTGGCTGCCCAGCCAAAGCCATCGATCTTAGGTCTGGCAGCATAGCCATACCTAAGGGTATTGGATTGGGCTCCACAGCCAGATCCAAGGATACTAGATCTGAGATTTTCTGCTCTTTTCTCTAATTTAAATTTATTTTTCATACAATAAAGAGGAAATAAATTGATGTGAGTTTTTTTATATTCTACAAAAATTAGGTGATGATAAGTGTTTTATTTTTTTTTTGTTTCAGGTTCGGTTGAATTTTCTTATTAAAACATGTTTGTTTTTATTTATAAAAAATGCTTTGAAAAAAATTTGATAATTTTTTATTATTTCTTTACTTCAAATTAATATTTAATTCATATTAAGATGTTTTTGTATTATTTTGATGTGATTATATATAAAATAGATTTAAAAAATAAAAAATATTATCTCAATATTTTTTTAAAAAATATTTTAAGATATTTCTAATTTTATTTTTTTCCCTCTTGAATTTTTTTTTTCTTTTCTCTTGTTGATTGTTTTTCATAATGTAAAGAGGAAATAAACTAATGTGACTTTTTTTTATATTATATAAAAATTGGGTGTTGATAATTTTTTTTTCATTTCAAGTTGGGTTGAATTTTCTTATTAAAGCATGTTTGTTTTTGCGTTTAAAAAATGCTTTGAAAAAAATTGATTTTTTTTATTTTTTTTTAAATTCATATTTTTGTATTTTTTTTAAAATATATTGAGATTGAATCTGGCCACGCAGCAGGACACAAGGAAAATATATTAAGTTAGGTCCTGCCCCAAATGGACCCAAAATAGCGTTGGGTCCAGCCGCGGTCTCAAGCAAAATGGGACTTGACACAAGATCCAAAAATGGGTCTTGACGCAAGATCCTAGCCAATTGGCTCCTAATGCAGGACCCATGAGACTTGGGTCTTGGTGAGGACCCAAATGAAATGGATCCTGATGTAGAACTCAAGAGCATTGAGTTTTGACGCCGGACCAAACAGAATTGGATCCAAATGCAAGATCCAAGGCCAATTGGTTCTGCGTCTGGAGCACCCAAGAGAATTGTAATAAAAATAATGATATTTATAGCACAAATAATTATTATTTTTATATGAATACTTTGAGTTATAATAAAAATATTAATATTTTGAACAAAAATTATAATATTGTTTATATGAATACTTTGAGTTATAATAAAAGTAATAATATTTAGAATATAAATAATAATATTTTTGGTACGCAGGACCCAAGGCCAATTGGTTATATGCCTAAAGCACCTAAGAGAATTATAATAAAAATAATAATATTTATAGCACAAATAATAATATTTTTTATATTAATACTTTGAATTATAATAAAAATAATAATATTTCAAACTCAAATTATAATATTTTTGATAAGAATACTTTGAACTACAATAAAAATAATTATATTTATAAAACAAATAATTATATTTTTGATATAAATACTTTGAATTATAAGAAAAATAATAATACTTTTAACATAACTAATTATATTAATAAACTCAAGACCTAAGAACCTTGGGTTATGACAAAGGACCCAAGAGACTTGGGTCCTGACGCAAGACCCAAGCAAAATGTGTCTTGATGAGGACCCATGAGCAGTGGGTCTTGATGTCGAACCTAACAACATTGGGTCCTGCTGCATGACCCATGACTAAGGCATCCTGAGTGGGTCTCCAAACCCGCTCGCCTGGGTCTGCAGCCATAGGTGTGGGTTTGGCCCCAGCGCCCAATACAACCCTAGCGCCATGTGTCTTCAGTGCCGCTCGCCTGGGTCTGTAACCATGCATGCGGGTCCTAATACAACCCTAGCTCACGACTAAGGCGTCCTGAGCTAACCATTTTCTCTCCAACCATCCCTTTAATGCCATATACATCCTAGTGAAAAGACAACCCCACCCTCCCCCTCATGCTTTCAAACTCTCTACGAAAAGGTTCACATTATTCTTCCATATAATTTCATGAAAGAAATTGAGTTAAATGATGTGACCCAAGAGAATCAATGACTATTTGAGAACAAATAAAATATTTTTTTCTTATTCAACTAAGGTGATATGTCCTCTTTTAATCACTAAACACCTATATATAATTCATGTTATATTCAATATCTTCCCATTTGTTACCCTTTATTTAGAAAACATGTAGCTATGATCAAAGTATAATATTCTCTATATAAGATAGCTAAGTGATCTCAAGTCTAAAAATAATTTACAGAATTCTCACGTGAGCTTTTCCATTGACACAAGTGATTTCTCTATATGGAATTCTCATGTTGGACAATTTAGTATAAATATCATCTAACAAACACCTACATATTATTTTCAGGTATCCCTTATACCCTAACTTATAAATAACTACTCTCTTTTATAAAGAAAAGAACATAATATGTATCCATCTTAATGACTCTAATTAATATCCAGTCTTAATAGAGTATCGACCATACATATTTAGGTAGTGTTTGGTTGTTGTTGGTTATTGTTCTAGAATTAAGGCAACAATAGCATCAAGAGAGGTGAATTAGGTGTTGCACTAATTATGTCAAATAATACAAATAAACACGTTAAGCACATATATAATACAATAACTAATAATATAATTGAAGTGCTTAAAGTAAAGAGATAAGAAAATAAAAATTACAAACTTGGATTTTAACATGGTTCGACTAGCCCACATCCATCTCAAGTACCAACCATACTTGAGTATTGTACTCTTTTACTAATCCAAGTGAAAGATATAATACCATTGATGAATCCACACCAAGCAATTACACCACTTAAATATGTTCTCTCTTTAAGATTTTTTTTCTCTTGGTGACAATACCTCACCAATGCCAAGAGTTTATTCAAACTCTCAATGCATGATCAAACATGATTTTGTAGCCTTTATCATACAATTGACTAATACTTGGCAAATTATGTTTTAGATTATTCACAAGAAACACCTTTTCTATCGAGGGAGAAGATTTACCTCAAATATTGCCAACTCCAATGACCTTTCCTTTTAAGTAGTCTTTAAATGTGACTTTTCCACAATTGATCTTGCTTATGCTTGAAAACAATGAATCATCTTTGATCATATGTCTTGAGCAAGCACTATCCAAAAAGAATTCTTTATATTCCCTTGATTCCTACACATATAAAATCAAGATGAGGTTTTTGGTACCTATACCTTCATAAGTCTTTTTTTTTTGTTAGTGGTGGTTCATTTTGGAACCCATGTCATGTTATCAACTTTGTCCTTTTTCATAGGACACACGTAAATCAAATGACCAATGCTTCTACAAGAATAACATATTTGGTTTGGATCATATGATATTTTGGCTTTAACAAAGTAGTTTTTCAAATATTTTTGGTTCCTTTGGAGTTAATACCCTAGTCTTCTTTTGTTAAAGACACATATTTGATTAATAAGCATGGTATTTAAAATCTTAGAACATTGAGTGAACTTTGCTAGTACGGTATTCAATTTGTCCACCTTTTCATTTAAAGCCTTTTTCAAGTTGGTTAACCTTATCACTATCAATAACAATGTATGCTTGCTTTTCTAATGTATATTTTTCAACAAGTAAACATGCATGACTATTTTTCAATGAACTATATTTATGACCTAGGTTTTTAAATTCATCATACAATGATTCAGAGGCATCATGTAGTTCATCATAAGAGAGTACTTCATTATCAATATCAATTGCCATAAAACATATGTTTGCAACATGATCTTTATCATCACTTGAGCTAGAGTCTAAGTCATCACTCCAGGTTACTTTCATGCTCGTTGGTGATGACAATTCTTCTTATTTTAAAAAAGAGGGAAATCAACCTTAATGTGTCCTATCTTGTTACTTTTTTTTTTTGTATTTTTGTAAGGCCATATTTGGCAAAAAAATAATTTTCCTTGAAATAAAACTACCCAAAACAAGCGTAAGGGGTGTTTGCCATAATTCTTATGGAAAGGATCCATGTAGGATCCAGTAGAAAACAAGCGTAAAGAGTGTTTGCTATAATTTTTGCAATTTCACCCTTACCAAACTTAATTGACAACCTAGGAAAATTCAAAAACATATATGCAATGATTTAGGGTCAAATGCATGCATTCTTACTTAATTTGAAAACATAGGTCCCGCATTTTCTTTTGGTTTCCTATGAACTCCTTTTCTACTGTGAGTTTGTTCATGTGTTAGAAATTATATGCTTGAGTCGGGATCTATTTCTCGTGTTGCCTTTCTTACCCATCATATTCTTGGGAAGAAGTCTTTAACTTTTTGTTTCTTGTGGGGCCCATTCTTATCCTACTTAGTATGTGCTTTGACACTGCTTCCTATAATGCTCTTTGTTGATGCTTTAATTACCCTTTTCATTTTAAGGGTTTATTGGTTTTGTTGTAGCACAAAAACTTTTCAAGAAGAAAACCTTTAAAAGACTTGGTTTTGTTCATGAGAATAGAAAATTTTAATGTATGTATCAAAACATTTTGTTAAGCAATTTCCTTGAGGGTTTCATCGGATTTCTGAACATGGATTGTCTTTAGGTCAGGCTTCTATCAGAGGTGACCTTCTGCTTTACTTTTTCTCGAAAAGGTTTCAAGTATCTACTTGAAAAATATGTGTAGAATGCTAGATTTTTTCCTTGCACCGATGAAAAAGCAGGTCGCTACTCATTTATCACGTCATGTGAACAATAAGATCATCATTTATCAACTCAGGTTGTGTAAGCTTCATTAACATAGGCTATGGTTAACGGTTAAGAATGAAATGAATTTTTTTTAAGCTTAAAAGTTGTTTGGGAGTTAAAAGACTTAGGATCACTTTTCTTCTTTCTATTTTTCTTTGTGAAATAGTCTTATGGACTTTGTTTGGATAAAATCTCTTTTTTAATGAAGAATCCTACTTCAGAATCCTTGCCTTAGTCTTAAAGCATTATCAAACCATCATTTTCTTTTCTTTTATTCTCCTTCTTTTCTTCTTCTTGCCCTTCTTGTTTCCTTATTCTTGCCCTTCTTTTTTATAATGATGCCCCTTAGTGTTAGGTTTAGACTTTCATAGATCCATGCATATATTCCGACATTTTGCTCACATTTTCTTTTGCTCCCAGTATAGGGTGTGATCCTAGTCAGAGTTTTTGTGAAAAAGGATTTATTTAGGCTTAAATGAGGACCACATGAGATACATATTTTTTAGAAAGTAAAGGGATAACAAAGATGATATTTTCTTATTTCAAACATATATCGTCAGTATTGATAAACCTTGTCCTTTTTCTAAAAGAATTTTCAGGTGATTGTAGAGTGACTACCAAACATTCATCCATGCAATTCAAAATACTATTCATAGATAGGGTTATATCTCATAGTAGGCTTTGATTTGTTTTGTTTGGTCACCTCTTAATAGAGAATTGTTTAAAAACTTATCTTGAATGCTTTTATGATCCAATTCTCGAACTTATGCACAAAACCAATTCTTTTAAGATCTTTCTTTTAGGAAAATGATTTCAAATGTTATGAAATTATGTAATTTAAAAATGAAAGGTTCTTTACACAAAAACTTCATGACAAAACTTTATTTTTATTGATTTGGAAGGAAATGAACATATTATACAAATATCTCTTTATAGAATCAAAATTGACTGGTCTAGCTAGATCTTCTCTATCCATTCTAGACAACTTTAAAGTGCCTCTTGAGAAAGCCTTCTTCACTACATAAGGACCCTCATAATTTGACATCCATTTGCTCTAATCCTCTCCTAGTAAAGATAATATTTTTTTAGTACCAAATCTCCTTTCTGGAACATTTAAGGTCTAACTTCTTGTTGTATTCTTTAGCCATCCTTTTTTGGTAAAGTTGGTGAAGATAAATTATAGCTATCATTTTCTCACTAATCAAATTTAGCTATTCATATCTCAATTTAGCCCACCATGCTTCTTCAAATTTAGAATATATCAATAGTATCAAAGAGGATATTTTTACTTCTAAAGGCATCACCGCCTTTATTCCATATGTCAAGGAATATGGGGTAGCTCCCATTGAAATTCTGACTGCATTGTGATATGCGTGAAGAGCAAATGGCAACATCTCATGCTAAGTGATCACCATTTTCTAAATAATCTTCATGACATGTGTCGATACACGACGTCGGGCGACGGCTCTCGCTTTTTTGTTTATTTTAACAAAAAGGGTTTTTTTTCTCGATTGGGGGAAACAAAGATTTTATTGGAGTCGCCATCTAGTAATTTGAGGGAACTAGAAATCCCAAATTAGACACTGGTCCCAGAGATTCGGGTACGGGGTTAGTTATGATTAAGGGAAGGTAGACACCACCCTTAAAACATCCTTTCAAAAGAAAGGTTACCCTTACTTGTGTGTTTTTTATTTGATTCAAATGCGATTATATTTTGGGCTTATTTGTAATTATTTTTAAATGATTAACGTCGGTCCCTAAAAATAGGAGACACGTTAAAAATGACATCAGTCCCTAAAAATTAGGAGACTCGTCTAAAATATGACGTTTGTCCCTAAAAAGGAGAGTTACGTCTGGGTTACCAAAAGAAATAATGGACATAATCCATATTTGGTATTTACATTTTTGACATCGGTCCTTTTAAAAAAGAGACGTGTCGACTTTGGTTTTTGTATTTTTTTTACAACATGCAAGAAAATTTACAAGTATTTATATATCAAAAATATCAAAAATACCAGTTGAAACCCAAAAAATTACCTGAGTGTCACTGTATAGGTAAAATACTGAAATACCCTCGAAGTTCTCCAAAAATTACGAAAATGCCACTGGCGGCGCGTGTGGCACACGCGCGGCTACTGTTGGCGGCGGGGAGATTTTCCGGTGAGATTTCTGGCCAACCGATGGTCGATCCGGGTAGATCTGATGTCGAGGATTCTGATGGTGGTGGTCTTGACGGTCGTTGATGGCTGATGAGTGAGAATCGACGACTTGAAGCTTCGGTGGCCGCCGACAATCGCGGCCCTTTTCCGGCCAGATGAGGCGGTGAAAACGATGAAAACCACCGGGGTTTTTCTTTACAGCAGGGGAGAAACTTTTCCGTGGTGGTGCGGAGGCTGGAGACGACCGGAAAGTGGAGATCGGATGGGAGAGAGAGCATCGCCTGCGAGAGGAGAGAGAGGCTCTGAGATCTACTATGGTGTAAACGCGCGCACGGTGCACCGGTGCAGCTGAAGGCTGTGAATCGTTGGATTGCCGTTGAACTGATCCTGCAGCTGCGATTGGCTGGATCTGCAAGTTGATCGGACAGTCCGGATGGGCTGAGGTGTGATCAGGTGGGTCGCGGTGTACCGAAAGCTTGATACACCGTGTGACGTGGCGCCACCGGATCTAAGGGAGAATTGTTTTAAGGGCTAAGATTGATTTGGGGTTTAATTGGGTGTGGTAAGCCCTATTGTATCTTATTAAATCAACGGTTCAGATTTAAACACTATTAGATCTAATGGTTAGGATATATTTGGCATTTTTCATATTGTTTTTTTTTAAAAATCAATATCCTACTCTCGTGAAGAAATAGTAAAAAAACTTGGAATAGTAAAATCAATTCTCTCTTCTTTCCTTTCTTTTTTCTCTTTTTCTCCTCCTCCTCCTCCTCCTTGGCGAACTGTCACTGGCTATTTATAGCCAATGACAGAGGACAAGAAGCATCTGCTTTAAATAAAAATTGTATTCATCCAACTGCTCCGCCTACAATAAATATAACTGCCCCGCCTAATATAACAATTCTGAATTATTAATTTTGTTTTATTATATATAATAATATATATATTTATATAGGTAAAATTAAAACTCAAATCAGTATTAGAAAAAGCCCAATTCAACCGCTAAAAAGCAATTTTAATTACCAAAAATTATGTTGAAACATAAAATAAATATATAAAAAAAACTCTCAAATGATATAAAACCAGTGGATCGGGTTTTGACCAAAAAAATAACAGTTTTGACCCAAAACGGCATGAAACTCATTTTTTATCCTGGTCGACATGGTTTGACCCGTATTGACCCGGTGAACTCGGTTTTGGTCAAAAATGACGGTTTTGACCCGAAACGGCCCGAAACTCATTTTTTTACCCTGGTCGACATGGTTTGACCCGTATTGACCTGGTGAACTCGATTTTGACCAAAAATGACGGTTTTGACCCGAAACGACCCGAAACTCATTTTTTACCCTGGTCGACATGGTTTGACCCGTATTGACCCGGTGGACTCGGTTTTGATGGAAAGATGCGGTTGACTCGAGAAAAATATTTTTGAATTTTAAACTTTTTCTTAATGTTTTTTGGATTTTTATAAATAATAATAGAAATAAAATAACATTCAAGAAAATCTTGGTGAATCCAAAATTGGGTTACAACAACATTCTTGTTGGCAGCTTCTATAGTGTTGTTCATCTTTGGTCTGTACGATGAGGATTTGGAATGCTTGATTTTTCATTTAGCACAAAACTTTACTATCATCTTGCCATTGAAGTTCTAAGCATTGTTAGTCATTATCTTCCTGGTAGATCATATCGGCAAATTAAGTCATTTTCTATAAAATGTTTCACCATTTTTTGTGTTACATTAGCATATGAATTGACTTCTACCTATTTTGTGAAGAAGTCAATAGCCACGAGGATGAATTTATACCCATTGGTGGCTTTTGGGTTAATATGCCTACAAATTACCATGGAGATGCTATATTAAATAAAGAAATCTGAGGTGCATTGATCTTATCACTATACACCTGACATTTATGATATTTTCTAAAATAATTGATGTAGTCTCTTTCTAATGTCATCCAGAAATAACCAACCATTTGTATTTTCCTTGCCATCATGTGACCATTAGTATGAGTTGAGCAAACCCTTTATGAACTTTTTATAACGCATTTCTAGCGTCAGCCTCATTTAAACATCTTAGCAAGGTTCCGTCGAATGATCTTTTATATAAAATTTCTCCGTCTAACTAGAAATCCATTGCAATCTTCTCAAGGTTTTCCTATCTGCTTTGAAGGCTCCCACGGGATATTCCTGGTTTTGTATAAGATCCTTGGTATCGTAGTACGAAGGGTTCCCACCTTTCTCTCATTTAACTAAGCAACATTGAGCTGAGAAATTTCTGATATCAATGTGTAGCGGTTGTACCTTATATCTAAAATCAATTTTAGCCATAAAAGCTAGTATGACCAAAACATCTCTTCAAACTCTTCTACTAGTTTGGATATATATTTTTGGTAGGGTCTCAACTTTTCATTCTTGGGTTGTCATTCCCCTTTCACTTGATAGATAATCAACCTTGAATCATTATATACATTGATCTTTCTGATTCTAAGCTTTAATACAGCTTCTAAACCTAGGATACAAGCCTTATACTCAGTTGTATTATGGGTGTATTCAAACTGTAGTTTAACCAAAATCGAGTACTACTTCTTATTAGGAGAGATTATTATTATGTCAGCTCTATTTTGATATACATTTACCGCTCCATGAAAATACATGGTTCACCAATCTATCTTCTTTTCTTCCTCCCCGATTAACAATATGTCTTCATCAGTAAAATCAAAATTCAATGGCTCATAATCTTCAATGGCGTTGTTAACTAAATGGTCAACTATTGCGATTCCTTTCATGACCTTTCTCATCCTATACACTATGTCATATTCTACGAACAGAACTTGTCATCTTGTAATTTAACTTGATAAATAAGGTTTGTTATATATATATATATATATCTCAAGGGATCCACCTTGGAGATCAACCACGTAGTATGATACAACATATAATGTTGTAATCTTTTTGCTGGCCACACCAGCGCATACCATAGCTTTTCTATCAACATGTATCTAAACTTATATTATGTGAACTTCTTACTTAATTATTAAATAACTTTTTCTTTCTTTCTGGTTTTATTGTGTTAGCCTAACACACATCCTATGACTGCTTCAATCAATATTACATATAGTATTAAAGATCTTCCTGATATTAGTGGAATAAGCAGAGGCAAGTTATGTAAGTACTGCTTAATTTTATTGAAGGCTTCTTTGCATTCTTCGTTCCAAGTCCCATGATTCTTTTTCCTTAGTAACTGGAAGATAAGATCACATATTATTGTTAATTGGGATATGAATCGGGCAATATAGTTTAATTTTTCTTGGAATCCCCTCACCTCATTTTTTGTATTAGAAGATGGCATAGATTGAATGACTTTCACTTTATCAGGATCCACCTCTATTACTTTATCACTCACCACAAATCCTAGCAACTTCTTGGACTTAACTCCAAATGAACATTTTGCAAGCTTAAACCTTAGTTTGTACCTATTTAATCTCTCAAACAACTTTCTAGAAATCTGGACATAACTCTCTCCTTTCTTGGATTTGGTAATCTATCATCTACATACACCTCAATTTCTTTGTGCATCATATCATGAAATAGCATCATCATGGCCATCTGGTGGGTGACCTTTACATTCTTCAACCTGAATGGCATCACATTGTAGCTGAATGTTCCCCATGACATGATTTTTTTTTTAAATTATCTAGTTATACCTTAAGAAGCCATTTAGAAAGCAATATGTTGAACTATATGCAACATTGTCAACTAAAACATCTATTTATGGCAAAGAAAAGTCATCTTTGGGGCTAGGTTTGTTTAAATCCCTAAATCATACAGACTCTGATCTTTTCCTCTTTTATTCGAACGACAACTATATTAGATACCCATTATGAATATTTAACTACTTTTAAAAAACCAGTGTCCTATTACTTTTCAATTTCTGTCTTGACTTTAATTAGAATGAGTCCTTCTTAACTTTTATTTGACCAGTTTGCATCCTTCTACTAGTGGCATTCTATCTGCTACGATATCCATATCCAAACCAGATATATCCTCGTAAGACATCTGTATATTTTTATACTAGGGTGATCATTTTTGTCATATCCTCGGGAGTAACTGTGGCTTTTATTTTTAGTTCCTTCTTAAATTGATCATTACCCATATTTATGTTTTCAATTTCTTCTGTAGTAGGCTTCTAGGTCTACTTATGTTACTTCATTAATTTTATGAATTCCTTGATATCATTTTCATCCTCTTCTTCTCATTCTATAGCTATTACATGTTTGCTATATTTTGGTCATTCATTCTTGGTGCAAGCTGTATATGGTGTTATAGAATATCTATTTTTAGGTTTTTTGAAAGCAAAAAGTGTTCAGTGTAAATGCACGAGTGAGAAAAATATCAATGAAAAAACAATTTTAAAAAATACAATGATCTCATTAATTAGAAAAGGCGGGCTCAATAACAAAGGCAAAATCCAATCAACATCTGAGCCTTGAATGTCAATCAAAGAAAACAAAGCAAATAAAATCAACAACAAAATGCATAATAAAATCAGTAATGCTAAGTTACATTTTAAACACCAATGGAGCTTCCCCAGTCACTCATTTTTGAAACTTCTCGCTCTTAGCCAGCTTTTACATGAAGATATTAGTAGAGACTTCTTCTATAGTGTGGATGGTTAGCTGCGGCGACACTTTATCGTTTTTTCCAACCTCTATCTTTTCATCGTCCCCTTTAACCTTATCTTCTTCCAAGGTGTTTATGTTCTTAATCGAGAGTTCCTGACCAAGATCTTTTATTAGGTTGTATTACATATGTAGCCTTTGGGAACGAAACCCTAAGGGGAGGGATTGCCAGCTTTCCCTCTCCAGGCTCTCTTCCCTTAATTCTCACACCAACAACCCATCTGTAATATTTCTTTTAAGGCTTGTCTCCAAGCCTGGATCTTTGATCAACACATTTGACCTTTATCATATTGATCCTTTTTGGCATTCTTATGTCAGGGTCGTGTTGAAATGGATTTCCATGTTTTAAGAAGCATTTAGCATTCTTATGTCAGGGTCGTGTTGAAATGGATTTCCATGTTTTAAGAAGCATTTAACTGCCATTTTTGCTATTTTTGAAACTCTTAGTCTTGTTATTACCGTGCTCTCAGGAGCCCATTAAGTGTTTACAATTTTAAAAGCATGAATATCCCTATTTTTGCAATCTTCTACTTCTATGAATGGTATAACCACATTCTTTATCATGAAAACTGTCTCCTCGGCCTCGATAGTTGCCAATATCTCATTCATGATGTACTTCAAACATTAGTGTAATGATAAGATTACTGTCCCAGTTGTATGAATCCAAGGCCTTTCTAACATGTTATAGGAAAGATGGATATACATAACTTGTAGTATTATCAAGAAAACCTATGGCCCCACATATAACTCCATTTTTAGTGTCCCACTAATCTATTTAGGTGAGCCATCATATGCTCTCGTCATCAAGGTGCTAGGTTTTATGTGCGATTCATTGACCGACATTTCTTTCAGCATATGTTTTGGCAACACATTAAGGGTTGAACTATTGTCGATTAGCACTTTACCTATAAAGCAATCTTTGCATCTGATAGTGATGTACAGGGGCTTGTTGTGTCCAGTTCCTTCAGCATCCAACTTGTCCTTTATGAAGTACATGTAACTATTTGCATGGATCCTCTCTATAGATGTTCCATGGGTTTCTACTCAATATCTTGAGGCATATAAGCCTTGTTCAACACTTTTTGCAGGGCATTTTGGTATGGTTCGAAGCTAAGTATTAAGGACATAAAAGAGATCCTGACTAGGGTGTTGGTTAGCTAATCCACTATACAATATTAATTATGCTTTATCAACTTTAAGAACTCATTTGACTCTTCCTCAATTACAAGTTTGTTAACCTCAAGTTCTTTGTCAAAGCCCATTACTTCCTTGCCTTTAGCTTTCTTTAGTTCTTCAGGCGTGAAATAACAACCACTCTAGGTCATCCCACTGATTTCATCTTAGAATAAGGGAGTATAACTTTGGTGAATCCTCAAAAGTTACTTATCCTATCTTAATAAGCTCCAACAACTTTTTCTTAAAGGCGTAACAAATTTCAATACCATAGACAGGGTTGCCAACGTGGTAGTGACAAGTTAGATCTGACTTATACCAGTGGAAAATGATGGGTGCATTGGTTGTATAGGAAGGAGCTACGTGCCCAATACTAAAAAAATTAGCATACAAATCTTTCAAATGCATTGGTACAAGTGGTAGTTGTTCTAAGGTGTTTTTGGTGTTTTGTCTTTGGTAGTAGTTCTGGTTATTTGCTTGATTGATTTGATTCTAGGTTAAAAAAACTAGTAACTTGAGAGGTATGTGTTTGGAGGTTACGGTAATTTACTTTTTTTTACCCTTGTACCCTTTTTCAATGCCTTATGTTCGGCCATAGGAAAATAAATTAGAGGATGAATTATTTTATTTAAATGATGTGAAATTATAAATAAATTAATAAAATTACACGAGAAAAATTATATTTTATGAAGGTTATGTATTGAGAGCTTGCATATGTTACAAAAGAAAAAAACAAATGTTTTAAAGTCTAGGTAAAGTTGTTAACTTGTCAAGAATATATACTTGAAGTTAAATGTAACTTAAATAAATAGAAAAGCTTTAATAGTGATAGTTAAGTTTTTTTTTTATGGTTGATCTCATGTTGGCTTAATGTAAGATTTAATGGGAGTGATATGTGAAAATGTTAGGAAATTATATGTGGGTATAGATTGTTACATAGTTGAAATGTGATGCTGAAGGTGTACATAGGAAGCTTAAAGTTTTATTAGTGTTGATTATAACAATCAAAGTTGATAGCATGTATGATGATAAATTTGGAAAGGGATTAGAATGCTAGATGACATAAAAAGAGTAAAATATTTTTATTATAAAGGTAAGAATGTATTAAATAGGAGTTAGTTTAAAATGGAAAAGAATAGGGAAATTTTACATTCAAACTTGGAAATATTTTGACTTAAAAGGTTAAATTAGTTAGCATGATTAAATACTTATGTGAGATAAAAAAAAAAACCTTGAATTAACAAGAAATAAATTGTTTAGAAATTGTATGAAATTAACATGTGTGTTATGACAATAATGATTAATGGATTAAATTTCTTTACAATAATTTAATTGATTTTACTAGTATAATGTGAATTAGTATATGTATGATATTGAAGGGAAATTGTGTTATTGATTTATAATTTATGAATTTAATTAGATTAGCTTGTTGTCAATGTAAATTAATGAACAATTGACATCCATCAATAAAAGCCATCATAGGAGGTCGAAGGAAGTCGTATGCATTGTTCAGCTACGCCAGGTTTTCTTACACACTTGCATCTGCCAATCATTTTTTTTAATTTGGTTTCTCATCAGACAATTTTTATATTTAATCCTTGATTCTTTGATAACTCTCCAATATTTTTATTTGGTTTTATTTGATATCTCTTCAATTTAGTTTCTCATTGTTTGATAGACCTTTAATTTAGTCTCATATTTTATCCTACCCAATCCCAAAAAAGGCCCAACAAGGGGGTTCATTAAGGGAATAGAAATGAAACATATAGATGACCAAACTAGGTTAATTCATTGTGGTCGTGTCCATGATTGAGCTGTAAATTTAGTAGGTTGACTAGAATCAATATAATATGACATCATATTTTTGTTTCACTTTATAAACTTTTTTATTTTATTTTATTTTTTAAGAGTTTGTTGATTCATATTTTAGCCTAACTAGGTTAGGCAAAGGTTAAAATAACAATGACTTGAAAAAACTTTTGAAGTTACATTAAGTTTTGAACATGACAATCAAGCCACATTTGGACATGTTTGTCTGAAAGGACCATACCGAGCAAACTCTAATATAGTTAAATTTAAAATCCAGGTCATGCAAGGGACCACATATAGGACAATATTAGATATAAAAATAAAAATAAAAAAACTGTATTAACAAGCTATTTTGTTTGAGATCTATTTTTTTATTTTTCTTTTATCAAACATAATGATACATAATTAAATAAAGATATTAAATAGCATGATATGTCATGAGATCATAATTTTTTATGTATATCAATCACTTAGCATTCTAGTCTTTGTTTATCTTTATAGATAAATAAATAAATAATAAAAAAACAACGAAAGGAGATATGCTAACAAATTATTTTTAAATATATTGACAAATTATTAAATAAAAATGTTAAATAATATATTATGTTGCGAGATCATATATATATATATATATATATATATATATATATATATATATATATATATTGGCATCACGGTTCAATCTTGGTTTATCGTTAATCATATAGTGAGAAATTAATTTTATTGAACACATTCATCACGCTTTTAAAGTAATTGAATTGATTTTTGATCCGGCAAGGAGGGTAGCACGGACACCGGAACTAGTGAAAGGAAGCTGCTGGGAATTTAGCAAACCAGAATCATAAATAGAAAACATCTTCATACTACTATTAGAACAAACACTAGGAAAACGAGATAGATTTACACAAACTCCTTCGTGCCATCAATATTAGAAACAAGAAAACAAAAGCCAAACGAGCATAGATAGGTATAGATAAATAGATAGACAGTACTTAAACTAGACATTTGAAGCAATTTTATCCATGATGTTTGCCATGACATTGTTGGACTCCCTCAGCAACTTGATGCTCACATTCAGCTTCTCACGCTTAGCAGCTACCGCTGGAGATTCCTCTAACATTCTTTCTATCGCACCATCATGCCTACCGACAAGCTCCTGGACGATCTCCTCTTCCATTTCCTTGTTCACAAGATTTCGAGCACAGAACTGCAAATGCAGAGCCATAAAATCAACCAACCTCCTCAAAACAATTTTCCAGTAAGCAGTCATTCTCATTTTCAAGTCGAAAGCTTGAAGCAAAACATGCTGCTTATACCCCCTGAGACCAGCAATTGGAACCACTCCCAAACCTTCAATCTTGAATGTAGCAACGTACCCATTTTCCAGGACATCACGCGTGAAATCATGCTGTTGAGCCATGAGCTTGTTCCAGTCATTCATGTATTCAGGATTGCTCGTATAATCTGTCAGTTTCTCCATTTGAACAATCTCTGTGACCCAATTTCTAGAATGCTCTTTCATTCTTGCTATGAGACTATGGCCTGCTCGTCGAGTGGACAACTGAAGCTGGTGGTAGTTTTCCGAGTGATGCATCAAAACAGATATGACCACACCTTCAATGTAAGTCCATACTTTGTCAACAAAGGCAACTGGTATGTGCGATACCTTTTCAACCTTTTTCTGCAGGATAGCAAGGAAGGTGGTGCGGGGAAGGAAATTTGGCAATTGAATCCCTTTGGCTTCCTCCAAAACCTGAATCTCATCCATCAGAAAGTTCCCTGTAAGGTCATTTTCAGAGCACTTATAAAGTTCACCTGAATATTGGTCGAGCATTTCAACCAATCTGGCAGTGCAATGCATAGTTTTATCTTCTAGATACTCATCATACTCTCCTCTCACAATGATCTTGTTTAGCGACTCTTTGGCGGATCCAACAATGCCCATGAAAGTTGTCAGGGCTTCACCAACCGAGGACAAAGTCTTAGGCATCCTGTTCAGTTCCGAGATACTTGCATTCAGCTTCTCATTAATCTTCCTCACTATCTCTGGCAAGCATCTTGCTATAATAGTTGCTTGAATTTGAACCAGTTTTTGAGCCAAAACTGGGATGCCCACCATGGATTTATCAATCTTGGATAGAAGAGGATGATTTTCAAACAAGTCAGCTTCTTCCTTGCGTGCTTCCTTGTAAGATTCATCACCAATACGATTTCTCACACAGACATAACCCAGACCTATATTCACATCATCAGCCGTAACCTTCTCAAGCAGTCCTTCTGGAGCTCTGTCTGCTTTGGTGACCGCGGCGAGAGTCCTCTCACCATTCTTATCCACTTTCTGTGACATCCTAATAGATTCACAAGTGGTAAAATCAACAGTTGCAGACAAAACATTAAGGATAATACTCTCATCAGGCCTGATGTACTCCATAATGATATCCGCTATCTGCTCATAGATGTTTTCAGGCTGACCATGTACAGGAACCCTAGTGATTCCAGGGAGATCAACCATTGTAAGGTCCGGAACGCCATTCTTTTTCACTACCAAAGTCAATGGTGTGTTCGATATGCCCTTAGCATTGCCTGCAATCTCATCAGTGGCAAGACTTATGGCATTGGCCATTTCAGCTTCACTGGCAGGTACTGTTTTGCCATTGAACTCCAAGGAAAGCTCTGGTTCTGGAGCTGTGTGATGTTGCAACCTCATTATGAGAGGTACTCTGGTGCAGATGCCCTGGCCACGAGGGAGGCTTATACCAGCTAGTGATTCAAGAACACTAGATTTCCCTGACGATTGATCACCAACAACAACAATGGTGGGGAGTTGTATGCCTTCTTTCATGACCTGGAGATGCCTAAGCTTGTCAACCGCATCAAGTAGAGGTCGAATACGTTCATTGAATGATGATACGATGGGGACATGGCTGACTCCCAGCTCTTGATGCTTTTCTTCAGTGATCTGTGGAAGTGATTCCACTTCGTTTTCCGAGCTATTCGACATTTCTTCACTCACTGAACCACAACGATTAAGCACTATACTCATTTTGTTGACAGAGAGAAACTTCGAATAATTGCCTTGCTCTTTTTTAATTTGTTATGCTTCAAATGAAGAGGGGAAAGTGAGCATTTAGTGAGTCAGGTGGGATGTGAAATAGTGTGGACTCGGGAATCTTCCTTTTTGCGACGACTGAAGATGAGACTTCCTTTTTGCGACGACTGAAGATGAGACTTTTGGGAAGCTTAACGAGGAAAGAGATGATCCGTACTAGGGTGGTTCCTTTCAAATGAGTGGCCTTCCCATCGAGTATTTAAAAGAGGTTTGTAACCTTGCGTGTTCTTTTCTGGTTATCGAGTGACGGTTTTGAAGTTTAATTGTGTTTATTTGTTGTGGTTATTTATTAAAATATTTATTTTATGTTAAAATATATTAAAATAATATTTTTATTTTTAAAAATTATTTTTAATATTAATACATTAAAATAATTTAAAAAATATATAAAAATTAATTTTAATTTTTTTAATAGAACGCGATTAACACGAGTTTCAAAACGCTTTCTAAGAGCATCTTTAATGCAAAATGTTATTTTAAAATGCTAAATTGATAAAATAACATTTTTAATAATATAAATATAGTTTTTTTTATGATATCTATTCCAATAAAAAAAAGTCATTTGAAGAGCTATTTATATTGGAGTAGAAGAAACAAGTATTTTATTATTTATTAATAAGTTTGATGTTATTTTTGTTTCTATAAGACTATATTTAATTAGTTTATTTTTTTAGTGGCTCTATTTTGTTGATTTTAGCTCCTTAAAGAGATATATAAAAATAGTATTTATGGGAGAAAAAAGATGTTTTAATATTTTGTTTGAATTTTTTTTTAAAATAATGCAAAATAAGTAAAGAAAAATTAAAATATTAATTTTTTATTTTCTCCTTCGAGATGCTCTAAAGCATGAATGGCTCTCCTTCTCTTGGAAGCTGTGACCGTAATAGCTTTAGTCCAATCTTCGAAAAAGATGATTGAGAGCTCAATTTTAAACTTATCAAGTAGAAAGCAAACTGATACCCTGACGAGGAAACAAGAGAAAAAACAAAAAATTACACATGATTTTATATTAATAGAAAGAATTAAATAACTTTATAAATAATAAAATAATATTTTTTCTTCTAAATAATATTATATACATTCTTTCAATATAATTTTAGAAATTTATTTAATTAAATAACTACTTGATTTTTCTAGTTATAAAACTGTAATATTTTGTATTAATTACATTCTAGTTCTCTATTCTTAAAAATTATTTATAATCAAGTCACACTTATTATTCACATGAGTTTAAATTTTGGCCAATGGTTTGTGTGACCCATTAAATTTCTAATAGTTGATTTAAATATAAATCATTATCCTTATGAAAATAGAATTACTAAATAAATTAATAAATTTAATTTATTATCAATTTAATAATTAATTAATTTATATTTGAAGATCAAGTATATTATCCTGTAATGTGTCATGATCCTTTAAATATTACAAAAGTCATATATGGTTTAATATAACCTTTCGTTGACTAGTTTCTCAGTGTAATTATTATATCTTTATAAAAAATATTCTAATTTAGATATTACTAGTTAGGTGGCTCGCGCCACGTCACTAGTCAACTTTTTATTTTTTTAAAAAAATATAAGACCAAAAGTGTTGGGTCTGGCTGCAACGCCGAACTAAGAGCTTCGAGTTTATTTAACTTGTCTACTCAAATTCTTATATTTTTTAATCTTTTTTTTTAAGAATTGGTTTTTCTTCAATAGTCATAATAGTATTTTTAAAATTTATTAAAGATAACAATAACAATAACAATAATAATAATAATAATAATAATAATAATAATAATAATAATAATAATTTTTAATTTTACCCTTCAAATCAAATTTAAGGTTGTTTTTCAATATTGATAACAATTGTTTTTCAAATTTATTAATTATTTTATAAATAATAATAATAATAATATTTATAATACAAATCATAATAATTTTTATATTATTACTTTTAATTATAATAAAAATAACAATATTTATAACACAAATAATAATATTTAGAAACCTAAAATCCAAGAACCTTGAGTCTTGAAGCAGGACCCAAGAGAATTGAGTGCAGAGGCAGGATCCAATCGAAATGGGTCATAACACAGGACTTAAGAGAATTAGATCTGGACCAAGTGCTTTAGGGTCCTATTGTGTAGCCGAAACCAAAACTATTT
The DNA here is from genome assembly GCF_951802175.1 of Populus nigra. Classification (NCBI taxonomy): domain Eukaryota; kingdom Viridiplantae; phylum Streptophyta; class Magnoliopsida; order Malpighiales; family Salicaceae; genus Populus; species Populus nigra. The sequence goes on from NC_084859.1 coordinate 2,372,700, forward strand.
TGGGTCCTGCTCCTATAAGACCCAACTCTAATGGATCCTGCTGGGGACAGGACCCAACACATGATTTATTTATGTATTTAATAATATATATAATTCAAAATTACTGAATAAAAAATCTAAAGACAATAAAACATTGATAAAACTTTAAATCTCATACACTACTATTATAAAATTAAAATATCTTATATTACCCAAAATAATATTATATTATAATATTTTTAAATTATTTTTAATGGATTTTATTATTAAAAAACTCTCTTATGTAATACAAATATATAAAGTATATGATGTGAATAAAAAATTTATTGAGAACTCCATCAACTTTAATATGATAATATTAGAGAAAAAAAATAAAAAAGTTTTAAATTTTTATAAAAAAAATATATGAGAAATTTTTTTTAAAAGAATTGGGTCCTGCTAGGGGTAGGAACCAACGCTGATGGGTCCTGCTCGCAGCGAAAGCCAAGGCTGACAAGTCTAGCCACAACACTACCCAAGCGCGATTGGGGGCGTTGCCTTCTCTGTCTAAAGCTGTTGGTTCTGGCTTGATAGCCAGACCCAAAACACTTTCAAAAGCTGTAATAGCGTTGGGCCTGACTGGCCAGCCAGATCCAAACCACTTCAAAAAGGTGTTGGGTCTGCTTTCCCAGCCAGATCTATTGATCTTAGGTCTAGCAACGCAGCCATAACTAAGGGTATTGGATTGGGCTCGATAACCAAACCTAAGGATATTGGGTTTGAGATTTTTTGCTCTTTTCTCTAATTTAAATTTATTTTTCATACATTAAAGAGGAAATAAATTGATGTGAGTTTTTTTATACTATACAAAAATTGGGTGATGATAAGTGTTTTTTTTTTTTGGTTTCAGGTTTGGTTGGATTTTCTTATTAAAACATGGTTGTTTTTGTTTTTCAAAAATGCTTTGAAAAAAATGTGATAATTTTTTATTTTTTTCTTTACTTCAAATTAATATTTTTTCCTTAATTCATATTAAGATTTTTTATTATTATTTTGATGTGATTGTATATAAAATAGATTTTAAAAATAAAAAATATTATCTCCATATTTTTTTAAAAAAATATTTTAAGATATTTCCAATTTTAATTTTTTCCCTCTTGATTTTTTTTGGCTTTTCTCTTGTTGATTGTTTTTCAAACTGTAAAGAGGAAATAAATTAATGTGACTTTTTTTATATTATATAAAAATTGGGTGATGATAATTTTTTTTAATTTAAAGTTGGGTTGAATTTTCTTATTAAAGTATGTTTGTTTTTGCGTTTCAAAAATACTTTGAAAAAAATTGATTTTTTTTAAATTTTTTCTTTACTTTAAATTCATATTTTTTTATATATTTTTAAATATATTAAGATTAAGTCTGGCTGTGCAGCAAGACACAAGGAGAATATATTAAATTAGGTCCTGCCCAGCAGGACCCATTTGAGTTGGGTCATGCCCCAGATGGACCCAAAATAGCGTTAGGTCCAGCCGCGGTCCCAAGCGCAATGGGACCTGACGCAGGACCCAAGCGAAAATGGGTCTTGACGCAGGATCTTAGCCAATTGGCTCCTGATGCAGGATCCACGAGACTTGGGTTTTGGCGAGGACCCAAATGAAATGGGTTCTGATGCAGGACCCAAGAGCATTGGATCCATTGGGTCCTGATGCCGGACCTAACAGAATTTGGTCCAAACGCAGGATTCAAGGCTAATTGGTTCTGCGTCTGTAGCATCCAAGAGAATTACAATATATATAGGGCAAATAATTATTATTTTTATATGAATACTTTGAGTTATAATAAAAGTAATAATATTTATAAGACAAAGAATAATATTTTTGATACGCTGGACCCAAGGCTAATTGGTTATGTGTCTGGAGCACCTAAGAGAATTATAATAAAAATAATAATATTTATAGCACAAATAATAATGTTTTTTATATTAATAATTTGAATTATAATAAAAATAATAATATTTCAAACTCAAATTATAATATTTTTGATAAGAATACTTTGAGTTATAATAAAAATAATAATAATTATAACACAAATAATTATATTTTTGATATGAATACTTTCAATTATAAGAAAAATAATAATTTTTTTAACACAAATAATTATATTAATAAACCCAAGACCTAAGAACCTTGAGTCCTGACAAAAGACCCAAGAGACCTGGGTCCTGACGCAAGATCCAAGAGAAATGTGTCTTGACTAGGACCCATGAGCAGTGGGTCTTGATGCCGAACCCAACAACATTGGGTCTTGATGCATGACCCATGACTAAGGCGTCCTGAGCGGGTCTTCAGACCCGCTCGCCTGGGTCTGCAACCATAAGCCCGGGTTTGGCCCTAACGCCCATTGCAACCCCAACGCCATGTGTCTTCAGTGCCGCTCACTTGGGTCTGCAGCGATGCGTTCGGGTCTGGCTCCTTCGCCCAGGGCAGCCCCAGCACCATGTGTCTGCAGATTATGGCCTGCAACCCTACTTGGCTCGTGGGCACCTAGGGCTTGCCTGCCTCAACGCTAGATATCTGCAGTCCGGGGCTTGCAACTTCATCAAAACTAAAGCTGACCATTTTCTCCTCAACCATCCCTTCAATGCCATATACATCCCAGTGAAAAGACAACCCCACCCTCCCCCTGCAGGCTTTTCAACTCTCTGTGGCAAGGGCAGCTCTATCATTACACTTCTCCAATCCACAGTGCTTTGTGTCTATGTAAACAGTAACAGAGACACTGATCCCTTTTAGTATATTGTATAATTTAGTGTGTTTCCTTTGTTAATTCATATTTATTCTTAACACCATAGTCATTGATTCTTTGAATAAAATTTTGAAACTCTTTTCAAATCTCATTTCACCTTGCGTAAGAATTTCACAATTAATACCTTTTGAGAACAAATAATTTTTTTTTCTTATTCAACTAAGGTCATATGTCCTCTTTTAATCACTAAACACCTATATATAATTCATGTTATATTCAATATCTTTCCATTTGTTACCCTTTATCAAGAAAACATGTAATTAGGATTAAAGTATAGTATTCTCTATATAAGATAGTTAAGTGATCTCAAGTCTAAAAATGATTTACAGAATTCTCACGTGAGCCTTTCCATAGACACAAGTAATTTCTCTATATGAAATTCTCATATGGGACTATTTAATATAAATATCATCTAACAAACACCTACATATTATTTTTAGGTATCTCTTATACTCTAGCTTATAAATAACTGCTCTCTTTTATAAAGAAAAGAACATAATATGTATCAATTTTTATGACTCTAATTAATATCCAGTCTTAATAGAACATCGACCATGCATATTTAGATAGTGTTTGGTTGTTGTTCTAGAATTAAGGCAACAATAACATTAAGAGGGGTGAATTTGGTGTTGCACTAATTATGTCAAATATTACAAATAAACACATTAAGCACATATATAACACAATAACTAATAATATAATTAAAGTGCTTAAAGTAAATAGACAAGAAAATAGAGATTGCAAACTTGGTTTTTAACATGGTTCGACTAGCCTATATCCATCTCAAGTACCAACCATACTTGAGTATTGTACTCTTTTACTAATTCTAGTTAAAGATATAATACCATTGATGAATCCACACCAAGCAATTACACCACTTAAAGATGCTCTTTCTTTAAGATTTTTTCTCTTGATGACAATACTTCACCAATGCCAAGAGTTTATTCCAACTCTCAATGCATGATCAAACATGATTTTGTAGCCTTTATCATTCAATTGACTAATACTTAGTAAATTATGTTTTAGATTATTTACAAGAAACACCTTTTCTAATGAGGGAGAAGATTTACCTCCAATATTGCCAACTCCAATGACCTTTCCTTTTAAGTTGTCTCAAAATGTGATTTTTCCACCATTGATCTTGCTTATGCTTGAAAACAATGAATCATCTTTCGTTATATGTCTTGAGTAAGCACTATCCAAGAACAATTCTCCATATTCCCTTGATTTCTACACAAAAAAAATCAAGATGAGGTTTTTGACACCTATACCTTTATAAGTCTTTTTTTTGTTAGTGGTGGTTCCTTTTGGAACCCAAGTCATGTTATCAAGTTTGTCCTTTTTCATAGGACACACGTAAATCAAATGACCAATGCTTCTACAATAATAACATATTTGGTTTGGATCATATGATATTTTAGCTTTAACAAAGTAGTTCTTCAAATATTTTTGGTTCCTTTTGAGTTAATACCCTAGACTTCTTTTGTTAAAGACACATCTTTGATTAATAAGCATGGTATTTAAAATCTTAGAACATTGAGTGAACTTTGCTAGTGCGGTATTCAACTTGTCCACCTTTTCTTTTAAAGCCTTTTTGAAGTTGATTAACCTTATCACTATCAATAACAATGTATGCTTGCTTTTCTAATGTATATTTTTCAACAAGTAAACATGCATGACTATTTTTCAATGAACTATATTTATGACCTAGGTTTTTAAATTCATCATACAATGATTCAAATGCATCATGTAGTTCATCATAAGTGTTGTTACCCATTTTTGGGTTCCCATAAAAAAATAAAAAAATATATATTTGGAAGAAATCAAAAAAAATATAATAAAAAAAATAATTGGAGCGAGAAAAGGATGCTGGAATTGGTTGAGGAGGTTAAAAAATGTAAAAGGTTGAAATTTTATCTAAGGTTGAGGAGTATATTTTTGACTGATGGAAGCCCTGTTTACTAAAAAAACTCAAGTTGAGGAAGTCTAAAATCAGATGTTTATGGACTAATTTAAATTTTATCTAAGGTTTAATTGAATTTATGGAGGGTTTGATTGTAAGAAAATTGATCTTTTAAGAAAACTTAGACTTTTATTGGAAGAAATTAAAGTTCTAGGGTCCAATTATAATTTTAAAGAGTTGATTTGGTCAAATCAGGGGCTTAATTGCATAATTATTAAAGTTTGATGGCCAATTAGGGACTTAATTGAAACAATCCGAAACCAAGGACCAAACCAGAAAATGCGATAAAATTAAGGGACCCAATTACAATTTTTCTGGGGTTTGATTACAAAATTGCGAAAATTTCAATGACCAAATCAGAAGAATCCATACGGCGCTGTTTCCATTGAAGCACTATTCACTATCTTCTTAAACATGGCAGTTGTGGCATTAAAGGCAGGAGATGTTAGCAGCGATAATGGAGCCGCTTCAATAAGGGGGCATGTCTCACGCCACCATGTACGCCAGCCGTTACTCTGTTGCTGGAAAACATCTGCATCCTCTGGCTATAAAAGACAGAGGAAAGAAGCAGCCTGGAAGGGAGAAAAAAAAGAAGAAAATAGAGAGGGAAGAGGGCATAAAGAAAAATGAGAAAAAAAAACAAAAAGCATAAGAGAAAGAGTGGGAGTATATGGGAAAACAGCAGGGGAGAATTCAGAAGGGGAGGAACGAAGAGAAGTGAAAAACAAAAGGCATACCCTCAGCTTCTTCTTCAGTAGCAGTTCCAAATCTTCAGCGACTACTTCACTGTAAACCGAGCATTTTAGAGAGAAAACCAGAGGAAGAAGCTAAAGAGAATAATGAACAACTGACAGAAGGAAACACCAGAGACCAAAAGGAGAAGAACCAAACAGAAGCAAACGAGGAAGGAAAAAAACAAAGGCTGGTGCCTCTGCACAGGGAAGAAGAAGAAAAATTGCAGCAAACACTGTCCGCCACCGTCATAATCACCATGATCCATTGTCAGCTTCCTCTCCACCGCCACCAGCATCACTATGAGCGTACGCCATTACCATCGTCTTCGACATCGTTTCCGCCACTAGGTTTGTTCTTCTCGTCTCTGTGCATGCATTTCCATTTTTGCATTTCACTTAAATAGTGAAATGCAAATATTAGTGTTCAATTGAATTATAATTCTTGAACAATAATTACTTCCATTTGCATATGTTACTGAGTATGCATGCGTGAGGAAGCTCACGCGTGCCTTTTGTTTTCCTAGCCGGGTCACTGGCTTGGGCCAGTGACCTGGTTAGGCCTGCTGGGTCCAGCCCAGATATATGAGCCGAGCTGGATCCAGCCCAAAAAAAAAATTCCAAAAATCTTTTTAAAACGTTTATGGTTTTCTCGTATATTTTTACTGCATTTTGATTAATATTGGTTTGTATTTTTATATTGTAAAGATACAAATCCGGTATTAAAATACCTGGTTTTTGTAAAAAAAAATGTCTTGTTTTCATGCATGTGGCCTAGTCTCTCAAAAAATAAAATAAAAATCATATTGTATTTTCATACAACAAAACAAATTTCAAAAAATATGTATTAGCATGTATTTTGGCTTTAATAACCAGTTTATTAAAGCTACGAGAACTAGGCCAATATTTCAATAATTCAAAAAACAATATTTTTTTTCTTTTAATATCTAGGGTTATGATCTCATACGTAAGACGTATTCCAGATATTAAATTTCTTTTGTTGAGGTTAGAACGGTTAAGTTTTACCCGATAAGATAAGGACCTCCTTATTGAGGAGTACTTTTTTTTAAACCATAGACAAACCAACAACTAGAAAACACGACAAGACCTTAGATTTTATCAGACAATAAAACAATGCAGCCTACCTTAGGTAAGACATATTTGGGGTGCTAATACCTTTCCTTTACGCAACCAGTTTCTGTACCCGATCTCTAAGATCAGTTAGGGTTTCTAGTGATCAAAATATTAGGTGGCGACTTCCATTCCAATTTTTCATTGATAAGAGACAAGAATTCCTTGCCTCCTAATGTTTGCCATATAGATAGATAAGATAAGATTTTGAGAGTCGGTGTTTTCGTCGCGACGCCGCACACCTGCGACAATAAGAGAGTACCTCATTATCAATATCATTTGCCATAAAACATATGTTTGCAACATGATCTTTATCATCACTTGAGCTAGAGTCTAAGTCATCACTCCATGTTACTTTCATGCTCGTTGGTGATGACAATTCTTCTTATTTTAAAAGAGATGGAAATCGACCTTAATGTGTCCTATCTTGTTACTTTATATATATATATATATTTTGTAAGGCCATATTTGGCAAAAAAAATAATTTTCCTTGAAATAAAACTACCCAAAACAAGCGTAAATGGTGTTTGCCATAATTCTTATGGAAATGATTCATGTAGGTGCCCTGACAGGATTCACCTATCTTAGAAGGTGGCAGAGTTTTCCACCTTCTAACTAAGAAATAAGAATCAAAATAAATAAATAAAAGACTTAAAACTAGCACCTAAAACAATGTTCATCGGATGAACATGAACCCAGAACTGCTTAGAAAACCCAACATGCTGCTAAACCTGGAAAACACGTTTTAAGCTTCCAAACTAGACTCTTTTAGGCTCAGCAACCCATATTACCATAACCAAACATACTTTAATAAAAAAAAAGAACTAATAAAAACAACAAATCATTATAAACATGTAAAAAATTCCAAGTTCCAAAATTATCAACCTATATTTTTATGCAATTTGAATTCAAAATGTCTTCTAAAACACTCATCCAGAACCACATAAAACCCAACAACTGAGAAACATGTAAGAACTAATAGAAAAACATCATAACCTTGCTAGCATATTTGGAAAATTCTAAATCACATTTAGATACAAACATAACGTATTAAAGCAATCATCAACATATCAACACATTCAAAACATTGCATTTAAATAATAAAAATCAATCCAGCAAGCCTTATGTACTCCATTTTCAAGGCTTGCAAGAATATAGCTTCTAAGCTTGAAATATTCAAATATGAATGGAATTTTTATACTGCTTTCTTCTTTCTTTTCTCTAAACTCAGCAAAAACAAGCTGAATTCTTTTCCTGAGATCATGAACTTGATTGAATCACTTGAACCTTAATAATTTTTTTTCCTTTAATCTCTCTCCTTTATTTCTCCCATTTCCTCCTCTAATTACCTCTTATTTTATAGGCGGATTCAGAGCTTCTAGATGAGTTTGTTATGGTTCTAACAAACCAAAACTAGGTTGATTTCACCCTTGGATCAATGATTTTGGATTTAGGTGGTTTTGTAATAAACTTAGAGGCCAAGGTGAAATGTTTCTGACCCTTAAGAGAAAGGTTTTAAACCCTTTGATAAGAATCCTTTTGAAGTTTTTAAATGTGAACACATGAAAGAGCTGCTTTAGTTTTCTCGAAAAGGTTTCAAGTATCTACTTGAAAAATCTGTGTAGAATAGAATTTTTCCCTACATAGATAAAAAAAATAGGCCGCTACTCGTTTATCACGTCATTTGAACAATATGATAGTCATTTATCAACCCAGGTTGTGTGAGCTTAATTAACATAGGCTATGGTTATGAGTTACAAATGAATTGGATGTTTTTTTAAGGTTAAAAGGTGTTTGAGAGTTAAAAGGCTTAGGATCACTTTTCTTCTGTCTATTTTTATTTGTGAAATGGTCTTATGGACTTTGTTTGGATAAACTCTCTTTGTTAATGAAGAGTCCTACTTTGGAATCTTTGCCTTACTCTTACAGCATTATCAAGCCATCATTTTTTTTTAATTTTCCTTTCCTTTACTTCTTCCTTTCCTTCTTTTCTTATATATATTTTTTGTTTCCTTCTTCTTGCCCTTCTCTTTTATGATGATGCTCCCTAGTGTTAGGTTCAGACTTTCATAGATCCATGCGTGTATTCTGAAATTTTGCTCACATTTTCTTTTGCCCCTAGTGTAGGGTGTGATCCTAGTCAGGGTTTTTGTGAAAAAAGATTTATTTAGGCTTAAATGGGGACCACATGGAATACATATATTTTAGAAAGTGAGGGGATAACAAAGATGATATTTTCTCATTTCAAATACACATTTTTAGTATTGATAAACCTTGTCCTTTTCTTTAAAGAATTTTTGGGTGATTGTAGAGTGACTACCAACCATTCATCCATGCAATTCAAAATACTATTCATAGATAAGGTTATATCTCATAATGGGCTTTAGTTTGTTTTGTTTGGTCACCTTTTAATTGAGAATTGCTTAAAAACTTATCTTGAATGCTTTTATGATCCAATTCTAGTACTTATGCACAAAACCAATTCTTTTAAGATCTTTATTTTAGGAAAAGGATTTCATATATTACGAGATCATGCAATTTAAAAATGAAAAGGTTCTTTACATGAAAAACTACCAAACTTTATTTTTATCGACTTAGGAGGAAATGAACATATTACACAAATATCTCTTTATAGAATTGAAATTCACTGATCTAGCTAGATCTTCTCCATCCATTCTAGACGACCTTAAAGTGCCTTTTGAGAAATTCCTCTTCACTACATAAGGACCCTTATAGTTTGGCATCCATGTGCTCTAATCCTCTCCTGGTAAAGATAGTATTTTTTTTAGTAGCAAATCTCCTTTCTGAAACATTTAAGGTCTAACATTCTTATCATATTCTTTAGCCATCCTTTTTTGGTAAAGTTGGTGATGATAAATTGTAGCTATCATTTTCTCACTGATCAGATTTAGCTATTCATATCTCATTTTAGCCTACTTGACACAACTAAAAGATTGATGTCTTATCCCAAGTGCAGGAGTGTCGAAGTAATAAATAACCCGGCAAGACCGGGGTCGAACCACAGGGAAGTCAACTATATAAATTATAAATAATAATAATAATAATAATGATGATGATGATTTAAAGAGGACTTGGAGATGTAAAGACTAAACAATGATAAAAACAGTTGTCAAGGTTAGAAGATCCACTAATGGTATTTCAAATAAATATAATATAAACTCTTTTTATTACTCAATTGGAAACCACACACAAAGGAGGTTCCAATCGAATGATTTGTCGTTATTAGCTTGTTATAGATTATTAACATGATCATATTAATCATCTTATCTAAGTAACACCATACTTGTAAATATTGTCAGGTATTCATGATGCTAACTTATGTTAACAACAAATTAAATTCCTCTCATAACAACGATGTCGGCTGAAGACTATGAATGATCAAGCATTTAATGTACCAAGTGTTATACAACACAAATCTAGATTAGCCATTTAACAAGCAAGATGTTAAGAATTAGTAAGACAAAAATATAAAACATGTTAATAGCAAACTTTCTTGGATATAAACATTGAAGTCCATGTTGAGTTTATATTATACATATTCTAACACCATTAGTGAAACCTTTTCACCTTGACATAATTAACTTAGCTAAACATAATGAAGAAGAACAACATAAATAAACTAGATAAGAACATAATTATGATGAAAAGCATAAACAAGAGATTAATGAAAGCAAAACTTAAGCATTACAAAAATATAAAGAAAGAAAGCAAGAACATGATCTTGATTTGAAAACCAAGATGCCTAAATACATGGCAAATGCCTCCTTTTATAAGCTAAAATTTGAAATTATTGATTGGTTGACAAACTATTTAGTTGGTGGCCAACCATTGACTTGGTGGCTGGTTTTTGACATTGTAGGCTGCTAGTTATTGATATTGTTGGCTGGTTATTGATATTGTTGGCTGGCCAAAACATCACTGCTAACATCAGAATTAAAGCCCATTGTAGTAATGAAAGTTGTGGGCAATTGTCTAAGCTTTCCAACAAAAAAAAAACCAGAGAAATTTAATTTGTCAATACTCTTAAAAAAGGTATTTCTACTTCCAAAGGCAGCACCACCTCTATTCCATATATCAAGGAATATGTGGTAGCTTTCATTGAAGTTCTGATTGCATTGTGATATATGTGAAGAGTAAATGAAAACATCTCATGTTAATTTTTATAAGTGATCACCATTTTCTAAATAATCTTCATGACATTCTTGTTGGCAGCTTCTACAACGTTGTTCATCTTTGGTCTGTACGATGAGGAATTGGAATGCTTGATTTTCCATTTAGCACAAAACACTACTATCATCTTGTCATTGAAGTTCTAAGCATTGTCCGTCACTATCTTTCTTGGTGGAGCATATTGGCAAATTAAGTCTTTTTCTATAAAACGTTTCACCACTTTTTATGTTACATGAGCATATAAATTGGCTTTTACCCATTTTATGAAGTAGTCAATAGCCACGAGGATGAATTTATACCCATTGATGGCTTTTAAGTTAATATGCCCTGTCAAATCAATTCCCCATATTACAAATTGCCATAGAGATGTTATATTAAATAAATAAATCTGAGGTGTATTGATCTTATCACTATACATCTGACACTTATGATATTTTCTAAAATAATTGATGCAGTCTCTTTCTAATGTCATCAAAAAATAACCAACCGTATCTATTTTCCTTGTCATCATGTGCCCACCAGTATGAGTTAAGTAGAACCTTTCGTGGACTTCTTGTTAGCCTCATTTAAACATCTTAACAAGGTTTTGTTGAATGATTTTTTGTACAAAATATCTCCATCTAAGTAGAAATCCATTGTAATCTTCTCAAAGTTTTCCTATTTATTTTGAAGGCTCCCACAGGATATCTTGGTTTTGCATAAGATTCTTGGTATCGTAGTATGAAAGGTTTCCATCAATCTCTCATTCAACTAAGCAACATTGAGCTGAGAAATTTTTGATATCAATGTGTAGCGATTGTACCTTATATCTAAAATCAATTTTGGCCATAAAAGCCAGTGTGACCAAAACATTTGTAAAATGTTTCCCTTCCCTTTCTAGATGGGTGAACTCTATCTTTTCAAACTCTTCTACTAGTTTGGATAGATATTCTTGGTAGGGTCTCAACTTTTCTTCCTTGGTTTGCCATTCCCTTTTCACTTGATAGATAATCAACATTGAATCCTCAAAAGTTACCTATCTTATTTTAATAAGCTCCTACAACTTTTTCTTAAAGGTGTAGCAAGTTTCAATACCATAGACGATATTGCCAGCATGGTATTGACAAGTTAGATCTGGCTTATACCAGATGGGAAATGATGGGTGCATTGGTTGTATAGGAAGGAGTTATATGCCCAATACTTAACAATTTAACATACAAATTGATGCGAACCTCGTGATCACGTGGTCACGCAACCTACAATCAAGATTGAGATCTGATCCCGGAAAGCTGAAATAAGTTTGATAGGAGTGTGACACAATGGAAACCTGCCCTAAGGCACCAACACTATTGGAATGAGTAGGATGACACCATGAAGCCAGTTAATCTTCGATAAGTTAGATTCAGTTCGTACAAGAACTGAAAAATGCAAGAATCACTCTCACACGTTAAAATTGAAAAATTTAGAAGTAATAATTAGCAAAGGCTGCTGAAATTAAGGTTACATATGTTTAAATAGTTCTTAAAAGTAACCCTAATGGATCTATCCTTGTGGGCTGAACTAACCCATATATAAAACTGATCCAAAAAACCCTAAACTGAAAAGCCGATAACCTGATTCAAACAAGCCTTGGATCCTAGCTCAAAACAAAGTTCTAATTAAGCCCAAACATGAAAGAAAATAATAAAAATAAGTGATTTGTCATTAAATACCACTAGCCCTTCTTTCCTTGTGTAGCTAGGATGGATAAGGAATCCTTATAAGAAAAGAATTCTAAAACATTAAGGAGCACATTTGTACAGATATGGTAGAGGGGCTTGGGCAGATCTTTACTTGGAGTAGAGCACAAACCTAAAAGAATTGAAGAAGGCCACTCAGGAACAAGAGAATGTTATCGTGATTTGAATTGGATCCCGATGAAAGAATACATCAATGAGAAGTTAGTTTGATAAGTTTGATGAAATTTTTTATTTATAGGTAAACGGGTAAAAAACCCATCTTTCTTGAAAAATAGAGGGCTTTAACCATTTAGCCATGGATGCTTAGCGGGGATCCTTGTACATGGTGAATAACCAAATTCCAATTGAAATGAAATCTTTAGGATAAATCAATGCAATTTAAATTTAGGAGGAATCAATGAAAGGACATCAATTCAAATCCTGGATTTTTGAATTGAGAGAGATATTGAGAGAGATCAAGAATTCTCACTATTTGTTAGATTTATGGACCCAATTCAATTCAGTGGGATCTTTCATTCATATTTTTTTTCCATCAAGAATGGCACAATTGGAGATTATATTGCAGCTCATTAAAAATCTTTGCGGAACTGGTAAATTCCCAAAACAAGCTCCCACATCCTTGTAGGAAAAGGATCCTTGCCAAATAGGAAGTCCACAAGTCAAAAGAAAGTAAATAATAAAATTCATACAGCCTTTGTGGACCCGTATTACAATGTCTTCCCGAACTCTGATTGACCTGAAAGTTTAACCCAAGGTAGGAAATCATGTTAGGAGACTCCACATAAAGTTTCCACCGAATCTAACGGTTGGATTGAGAATTATGACTATTGCTGTAAAACTGGATAGTTGCGTATTTTACTTCAGAATCTGAATCTGATTGTTTTTTCATTGCCCGTATCGTATCACAAATCTTTCAAATGGATTGGTAGAGGTGGTATTTTGACTTGAAATGTTAAATTAGTTAGTATGATTAAATTATAAACCAATAAGGGTTTATGTGAGATTAAAACAAAAACCTTGAATTAACAAGAAATAAATTGTTTAGAAATTGTATGAAATTAACATGTGTGTTATGAGAATAATGATTAGAAATGGATTAAATTTCTTTACAGGAATTTAATTGATTTTACTACTATAACGTGAATTAGAGTATATGTATGATATTGAAGGGAAATTGTGTTATTGATTTATAATTTATGAATTTAATTAGATTAGCTTGTTGTTGATGTAAATTAATGAACAATTGACATCCATCAATAAAAGCCATCATAGGAGGTTGGAGGAAGTCGTATGCATTGCTCAGCTATACCAGGTTTCCTTACACGCTTGCATCTGCCAATCATTTTTTTTAATTTGATCTCTAATCAGATATTTTTTTATATTTAATCCCTGATTCTTTGATAACTCTTTAATGTTTTTATTTGGTCTCTAATTATTTGATATCTCTTCAATTTAGTCCCTCATTGTTTGATAGACCTTCAATTTAGTCTCATATTTCATCTCACCCAATTCTAAAAAAGGCACAACAAGGGGTAAATTAAGAGAATAGAAATGAAACAAATAGATGACCAAACTAGATTAACTCGTTTTGGTTGTGTCCATGATTGAGCTATGAATTTAATAGGTTGACTTGTGTCAATCGAATATTATGCGCCATTAATCACGCTTTCAAAGTAATTGAATTGATTTTTGATCCGGCAAGGAGAGTGGCACGGACATCGGAACTAGTGAAAGATAGCTGTTGGGAATTTAGCAAACCAGAATCATAATAGCAAACATCTTCGTACTAGTATTAGAACAGAGGGAAAACAAGATAGATTAACACAAACTCCTTCATGTCATCAATCTTAAAAACAAGAAAAGAAATGCCAAACGGGCATACATAGGTATAGATAGATACACAGTACTCAAACTAGACATTTGAAGCAAAACCTTTGAACAATCTCTGTGACCCAATTTCCATCTTGAATCTTGAATGTAGAAATGTACCCAATTTCCAGGACATCACGTGTGAAATCATGTTGTTGAGCCATGAGCTTGTTCCAGCCATTCATGTATTCAGGATTCCTCGTATAAGCTGTTAGTTTCTCCATTTGAACAATCTCTGTGACCCAATTTCTAGAATGCTCTTTCATTCTATCTATGAGATTATGGCCTGCTCGTCGAGTGGATAGCTGAAGCTGGTGGTAGTTTTCCGAGTGATGCATCAAAACAAATATGACTATAGAAATATAAATTTTCTACCAATCAAATTTCACCATGTGTTATTTTATTCTTTAAAAGAAAGGATAAAATAAAATTAGAATAAATAACATGGAAAATAAATGAGTCTTCATATATTTCTTGGCCAATGAAAAGTTGACACTTGGGATTAGATATTCAAGATATCTTATCATAAATACAAGATCCCATCAGATATCTTGTCATAAATGCAAGAACCCGTCAATAAATATCAACCAATAAAATTATGTCATGTGGCATTGGAAAAGGACCTGAGAGCCCCTACAGATCTCTATAAATAGAGGGCCTTATCCTAAAGGAAAGAGGATTCCTGGAGATACAAATTTCCTCTAAGACAAGCTCTTCAAGTAAGGAAGCTCTCCATCTCTTTTCAAGCAAGGAAGCTCTCTCAAAGAGTTCTCAAGTCTCCTTCATCAATGCTTGAAGTCTACAAATAACGAAGCTCTGTTGGATCAAACCTAAACGCCCCATAAGAGTTCTTCAACAACACTTTGAAGACAAATCAAAGGTACTCTTCAAAGCATCAAATCACCAAATCTCGCTAAGCTCTATTGGATCAAGCCTAAATGCCCTATAAGAGTTCTTCAGCAACACTTTGAAGACGAAACAAAGGTACTCTTCAAAGTATCAAATCACCAAATCTTGCTTTGCAATACATGCCTAAATTCTCGTTCTTGCAAAGCACAAATCTTGGCTTGATTACTCAAATAAATCAAGTCACCATACATCAAATCCAAGGGAAGAATCATAAGATTGCCATATTCTTTTGAAAGAATATATTACATAGAGATTGTACCTATTCATATATTTAATAAAATCATATATTTGTACACGTGTGCTTGTTTAATTTCAGGTGCTCAAAATTGTGTCTTCAAATTTCTAGCGACTCCGCTAGGGACATCTCTACCTCTCATCTCTTCCCTTCAAGAAAGAATTTTCAATAACTCTCAATGGCAACTAGGAGGAACATGATCACCATTATCGCATCCAAAAGCAACAAGGCTACTGATTCAAGTCGTCGACATACCATTGAAGATTCTTCAACTCCGCCATTGAAAACAAGATCCATTGTCGAGTTGTATGCACAAACTAAGCCGACTTTCAAGTTGACATCAACTTTGAATGCAAGAGGGGCACAAGATCTTGCCTTAAGGATAAAGCCACAAGCAACTCCACTACAAAAGTCAAGTGGGGTACGAGAAATTCTATTCAGCACTCAAGGTGACTTCAACAATTCATCTATGGAAACTTCTCCATGTCAATCACCAAGTAAGGCTTTGGGTTTCAGCACCATGTCAATGATGATGACCAGGACAACATCTTTGGAGGATCAAGTGGATAACTTGACAAAACTCGTCGAGGGGCTTTCGACTTCACTCAAGGCAAAAAACCACAAGATAGTAAAGTTGATGAACAAACTTGAGAGCTTAAACGTAGGAGGCCAAACCTCGACTACCAAGGCTTTTCAAGTAGATCAATTAGATGTCATTGAGGATTCTGCAATCGAAGCTGCGAGGAATATACGTGGTATTACTGATGGCATCTTCACTACAAATCAACTGAAAGAACTCATCAAGGAAGCCATCATGGACCAAGTAGAAAGCTCATTTCAACCCTCATATTCTTATGTGAAGCTGTACACCTAAAGAATTGACCTGCTAAGGATGCCTCCGAGTTATGAACCATAAAAGTTTCAACAATTCGATGGCAAAGGGAATCCTAGGCAACATATAGCTCACTTTGTGGAGATTTGCAACAATGCTAGAACTAATGGCGATCTCATGGTAAAATAGTTTGTTCGTTCCTTGAAAGGTAATGCCTTTGATTGGTACACTAACTTGGAGTCTAGCTTGATTAATACTTGGGAGCACTTGGAGCATGATTTTCTTAACTGCTTTTATAGCACTTGTCGTGTGGTTAGCATGATTGAACTCACTAATGCACATCAATGGAATGAAGAGCTTGTCATCAACCTTAGCCTCAATTGTAGAGATCGGCTCACCGAAACTTCTGTGCTAGACATGTGTATTCAAGGGATGCATTAGGGACCATGCTATATTTTACAAGGTATCAAACCAAAGTCGACTGCAATAAGGGTACCAGCTAGAGTTAAGAGGAATGATCGGGCGACATCAGTTACTTTTCAAAAAGGTGAAATAAAGAAACCATCCCTGAAAGAGTGACAAGAAAAGGTGTATCCATTCCCTTACTCAGACATATCTAGGATGCTGGATGATTTGCTTAAGCCAAATATCATTGAGTTACCGGAGGTGAAACGCCCTGATGAAGCAAACCAAGTGGACAATCTAAACTATTGCAAATACCATCGCTTGATTAGTCATCCCATAGAGAAGTGCTTTGTGCTGAAGGATAAGATCATGAGGCTACACAAGAATGGAGATATCATTTTCGATGATGAAGTAGCAGCCTCTAATGTCACAACCATGGTCAATTTAGGACCACGCCAGTCACTCCCCACAATAAGTTTTGGCTCCTTTGAACCTATAGAGCTTGGCATCATTTTGCCTACGAGCTTCACTACATCCTCAAGTCAAACTCCATAGATAACCCTTGCACCTCATGTTGACAATTTGAAACCTGATTCATCTGAAAATTATGATGACGAAGGATGGACTTTATTCATGCATAGAAGAGGAAGGAAGAGGCGCATACAGATGACAAAGCCAACTAGAATGAGGATCTCAATGGTGAGGAAGCTATTTGATGAGCCGATACGCCGAAAGATTCAATGAAAATCCATACCAGTTAAAAATGAGGGTTTTTCAGCTCAAAGTTTAAGAAAGCCTGTTACACTGAATGGATACATGCCAATAGGGATGAGAAGGATTGAAAATACACTTGCTGTTTGCTATCATATTGATGAAGAGAAAACTCTTATTGAACCTGTCATGAAGGAAAGTCATGCTCACTCTTCAAACTTGGCTCATGGTGTTTGGATAACAGAGATATCCTTCAACGACGAAGACTTGTTGCTTGGATCAAAACTCCATAATCGGTTACCGTTCATTGAAGGATATATTGATGAAAAGATGGTGAATCGTATCTTGGTGGATGATGGCTCGGCGGTCAATATACTACCTCTTAAGACTATAAAAGAGCTGGGGATTCCTATGGATGAACTCTTCCCAAGTCATCCGATGATTCAATGTTTTAATCAAGAAGGGCAAAATGCTATATGAAAGATAAGGCTTGCGATACACATGGAAGATATGAAGTTTAATGAACTTTTTCATGTCATAGATGTCAAAACTATTTATAATATGCTACTTAGACGACCATGGATACATCAAAATGGTATCATCTCCTCAACGCTCCACCAATGTTTTAAGTATTGTCAAGATGAGGGCAACAAATTACTCTCCAAATGGGATGGCCCTTATGCGGTCCAAAAAGTCCGCACCAATGGAGCTTATAAAATTGTCGATGAGAATGGATTGAGGATTGGGCCTATCAACGATAATTTTTTGAAAAGATACTATGCTTGAAATCTAATGTAGCTCCTAGCCTGCACGAGCTAAAACTGCGAAAGGGAAAAAAAAAGAAGAAAAAACAAGAAAATTGAACTATGTTATAACTTGATTCTTTATCCACCAAGGTACGTAGGCAACTCGGAATTCGTTCCGAGTACCGTCACAAAAAACTCTTTGACAAATTTTTTTTGTTTAACTATGTTGTGACTTGATCCTCTATCCACAAAGGGGAAGAGAATAATGAGGTGTTCTTTGCTCAAACGCTGAAGGTTATGATTTCTCTTAGAAAATTCTCCATCATATGCCTTGAGGAATTACTGTCTTCCTGCGCTGCAACATCCAAAGCTCACCTTCACTGTCAAAGTAAGAAAAAAAAACGGGTTGCCTTCTAGTCGTTGAGATGCTATTGTGCATAAGAGAACGATTTGGTATATTGCTATAGGTCAGTCACCTGCACAAGTCTTTAAGAGATGTCAAGATTTTTCTTGTTTCAAAACGCGACAAAAGCTGGAGAGATGTCTCCTGACATGTTCGTTTAAGACTACCTCAAATATGATCAACGAGATGACCCGAAGAGCTTCAAAGTATGCTTCTAATGGCTTCAGATCTGGTATGGTTCCTCCAAACATGAGCAAGTGATATAATGAGAAAGATGTCACCAGAAGTGCTTTAGAAAATGTTTGAAATGGCATCTTCTTTGTGAGGAAATGACTTAGTTCCAGCTGCTGCTTCAGCTTTAAACACTGACGGATCAAGTTCCTTTGCTGGGGCAAAACCAACAGAAACTCGAGGAAAATTTACAGTTAATAAGAATGGTGGCACATCAGTGGAGTTAGTTCCTCATTGAATTTCTTTTCCAAGTTCAAGAAATACTCCTCCGTCAAGCTTTCATGCCTCAACTTTTGATATGCAAGAACAGATGAGGGACCAAATGAAGGATCTAGCTATGCAGCAGATGTTCACATCAATGATGAAGTATCTAAGCCCAGAGAACATGGCTGCCATAAGTGAGCACCTCGGAATAACCTCTCAAGAAGATGAAGATAAAGCTTAACAAGGCATGTCATCTTTATCACCAGAGCACTCAGATAAAACGATGTGATGGGCTGATAGGATCTAAAGAGAAACTCAAGGTGCAAAGAAGGCACACGTTGCTGATGCAATGGTCGCAGATAAAACCCACTAGGTTAATGCAACGTTTGTTGAATTTGCTACATGAAGGGCTTGAGCTTGCATAAAAAGCATTAATGTAGATTAACTGAGCCAACTACAATGCATGCTATGTTAATTGTTGCTGCTGATGAAGAAGAAGAGTAGCGAGGATAACCAAGGATTAATGGAATATTTTTCTCCATCAAATGGAGATGAATTGAATTTGCACAGGCACTACAACAGAGCTCTTGGGTTGCTGAGATGATTGGCTGCCTTTGTTATTTATGCAATTGGGTGTCCTTGGAGTTCCACTGCACTCTTAGAAATAGACGTTGTAGGGGAACCATTCACCATTGGAGGAGACGAGGATTGGTCACTACTGGGACCTGGTTGCCCTTATGGAGAAGCATATAATTTTAGCTGGCTGCAAAAGATATCTGTGTATTACCTTGTTGGGTTCTGCCTTGTTGCTGAGGAAAGTTTGATGATGATGATGATGAAATGTGGTCTGAATAAACATTTCCTTTACAAGTTGCTGGTGTTTTACTACGAGTGGAAGCTGCTGCTACAACTGTAAATTGTCGCTATTTTTGAGGCTGAAGGATTTGTTGATTCTGCCGCTACTACTGCAACAACTTCGTGTTAATTCAATGAGAAGATGAAAGTGAGTCCATGCAAAATATTACTATGATCATCAGGGGGCAGGACTTGCTAAAGAAAAATCTGCAAGGACATAGATACAAAATAATTATACAGGGACTGAGGGACATGTATCTTTCTTGTCACCGATGCTTTAAGAGATTATACAAGGATGGTTAGTGACTTGTCGCTCCTGCTATCTGAACCAGAGAATGGATTTCCAATCCACACTCTAAGAATAAGCATATGAGATCAGGAGAGAAAACTAATGCACTTTGTAAAAAAAAAAAGACATTATTCATGAGTTGAACAAGAAATTAGGTACTTGTTAGAATTGATGCAAACAAGCAGATAGATATGAAAGTGCTTCAGAATGCTAATGAGGAGCTCTAATAAATTACGGGTGGTTTTGAGTTAAAGCTGCATGGTCTTTCCGACCAATTGAACTTGAAAGAGCATCGGATAGAACATATGTTGATGAATCTGAGGATAAATCCAGATTACTTGAATGGCAGAAGAAGCTGGATGAAGAAAATGGGTGCAAGAAGCATTGGATCTGACAAATCAGTGCAAGGTCACCCTCTTTAAAAAAAAAAACATTATATATTTTGATGTGAAATGGATTTCTGTAGAACTGAGATGGTAGAATTGCTTTGGCCTTCATGTGTGAATTCTAGGTCCATGAAAAAAAGAGGCGCCTTGAACTATCAGCTTTCACAGAAGTAATCCAGAGCTGGGAGAACATACATATCATAACTCATCAAATTCAGGGCTGATAGTATATCATAATTTGTGCTGCCAATGATTAGAGAGCATTGATGACAAGGATGTTGAATCTCTTGTGGCAACCTTCAACCGTAAACACGCCTGATGGACAAGGAAATCATAATTCTAGACCACTGGTTGGAAGATCACGTATACTCACGCATCATGAAGCCTTAGAAACTTTGGAAGTTCTTCCACAGTTGGTTTATTATACACACAGTTGAAATCCAAGTTGAGATTGCAGTGTTGACAATGGTAAAAAAGAATAATCATGTGAATCTGCCTACAGCAGATGTTGCTTCCAATTTCATAGACGTTCGAATCAAGATAATTTGATCATAATAAAGGTTGTTTTACGAGCTTCGGTTAAAAGTTTACAAATTACTTCACCTGCATAAACTCAGAATCGTGTCCTGCATATATACAAAAACAAATGGAAGGAAACCTTCAATTGTAAAACAAATACTGGAGAGCTATGCATCCCTGCTAGGACTGGTGGAGGTTGTGTTGGGGATTCTACTCCCATGTGGAACGGTGGTGTTCATTTTTATTGCTCAAAGGAGACTAAGCACACTGACACACAATATTTAACATGGTTCGGCAAATCGCCTACGTCCACGAGAGAGATCGATATTATTAGAGATAGAGAAAGAATACAACACACAGAGGAGGATCACATCCACTCAACTCCCATCTTTCATGGCTACATAGGGCAACAGGGCTACTGGTGGTAGCCCTTCTCTTTCTTTCTCTCTTCTTCTCTCTTTTGTAGCTCTACTACAAGACTCTCTCTCTCTCATTTTGTGCTGTACTCTTGGTGTTTATTTATAGGCTTCAATGACAACTCCTCTTGCTCCTTTGTCAACAATGGTGGCTGCCAAACTTACCAAACTTTGACATTTGACAATGGTTGTTGGCTGCCACCAACAACCCACCATTGTAGCCTCATTCTTTGACAATGTCAAGAGGCTATAAATGCTGCACCAGCAGCCCTCTTTGACTCTCACATGGTTGCCATCTTCTTTGACAATGGCAACCACATAATTGGCAATATTCCAATAATCACCCCCTTTGCCATTTATATGGGTAATTGTCCTCTTGCTTCTTCAGCACACGTTTGCATCTTGCAGCTCTTCCAAGCTTACCATTCTAAGAGCATCTTTGACCAAGTTTACAAGTACTTGCCAAACCTTTCAATCACCAGAGTCACCAAAGCATACCTTTTCTCACACAAAAGGTTCACTACAACCAGATGGTCTGTCACATCACATCTGAAGAGTGTTAACGCTTGTCTCTGGGACAACATTCCCCTTCGAGCGTATCAACCATGCTCGTCTGGAATGATTTATCAAGCCTCACATCAAGGCTTACAACACCCCCTCAAATGGAAATTTCTATTTCCAAGTGCGACAGTCATAGAGTATTTTAATGTGATCACAAGCTCACCACTCTTCCAAGAGTCTACTCATCCTGGAGTTTTGTCTGCCCTCTGTTCCACTCGAGGAACCACGCCTTACTTCTACGTGAGTCTCCCGCTCTTAGTTCTAAGAGGTTCAGGTAGCTCTCCACCTTTAACCACGGGGGCAGCCCATTAAAGGTTGATCCATATTTGTCTTCATACTCTGAGTATTACAATGCCATTATCGAGCTTACCACCTTGACAAGAGTCAACTTGTTCCCGAAGCCTGCGCATGTCCTCTGCTCATTCCTAGCAGTCGCGTCTTAATGCTCCACAAGTCATCCACTTAATGTCCAAGGCAAATGTTATTTAGCTCATTGATCTTTAGCTTAGGGGCAATGAAAGTCAATTCGGCATTTGTCTCCATACTCATCATAACCACTTCATTGGCTATACACCTATCCACTTATATCTAGCCATCACATTGGCTTTGAGGTGTTCTGAACTGGGCTCCTTTCATGGCCCTCACACCTTCTCTAAGGTGTCTTTGCCCGTTATCATAGGGTGGTCTGAACTTGGGCTCATATTGTGGCCCGCACACCTTCTGTCTAAGGTGTCTCCGCTCGTTGTCATACAACGATCTGAACTGGGGCTCCTATGGTGGCCCTCACACCTTCTGTCTAAGGTGTCTTCGCCTTTCATAGGTGGTCGCATCCTCCTTCATCTGAGATGCTTCAAAGTGGCTCCAAAAGTCTCTACCACCATGTGGACTATGAGAGAGATCACTGCCACTGATTACATAGAAAGAGAAAGTTGTGGTATACCTCGCAATCCTCCACCTTGATTTCTATGTTTGGAGCTTTTGTGCCTTTCTGCTTGACAGCCCACCTACACTAACTCTCTTCGGTGTCTTCGCCTTTCATCATAGGTGGTTGCACCCCCTCAATTAGGTGCCTCTGCAACAACTCTCTTTCCATCCTTGTATGTATTGGAAAGGTCTTCGCTTGTTGTCTTCATCAAGAGCATAAGAGACTTCATGTTGTACACAACTTCTACACAATCTCTGCTCTGAGCTTCATCTGAGAACTCTTCTTCTCCTTGCACTTGTTGTCTCATTTCAGTACCTCGTTGGTTCACGGGTACTCCTGCACAATCTTTGTGTGCCCTCGTGCAATTTATGTTCTCCAAATTTCTCCCTATTCCTTGTTTATGTTTGACATCTACTCATCCTGTCACAACACTTGTCCAAGTGAAAATAGGGTGCCAATCTTTATCTCCTTGTTGTATTTCTCTTCCATTATCAGGGTCTTCATCAATTCTACCCTCGAGAAATCACAATCACCGAATCTAACTTCTTTGGAGAAATCACCACTCCATCAGATCCTTGAATTTATGGAACCCAACTGCTCCTTTGTGCTGTCGTCTTGGTAGTCTTCAACCATTTCATTTCAAACTGCTATATATATGAAAATAGTACCGTATGGATAATCCTTCAACTAAGCAAGTTCCTAGGAAAGATTGGAGGGGTCACACTGGTCCCGCTTAAAACCCAATCTCCTAGACAAAACTTCTTACACCATATTTATTCATCGTACTGTCTTTCCGTATATACAACCATTTGTTAGCTTTGTTGCAGCTTTCCTTTACAAGAGATCTGGAATATCCTGGTTTTATACCTGATTTCTCAACATTTGGCGAGACTACCAGTGCTTAAATTCGTCAAGATTGGTCTTCATCAATTTCCACTCTCCATCTCAAATCGTTCACATGATCGGGTGTCCAGAGTGTCCCAATTTTGACTTCATTCGGGACATAAAAAATCTCTCTATTTAGCAGTTCAATACATGTAATTGGGTAAACATGTGCACCTTCTTCTTCATCATCACCATCGACCACCATGATGACCTTCAGATGCCTAATGATCGGGCAATCTCC
The DNA here is from genome assembly GCF_951802175.1 of Populus nigra. Lineage (NCBI taxonomy): Eukaryota > Viridiplantae > Streptophyta > Magnoliopsida > Malpighiales > Salicaceae > Populus > Populus nigra. Next base: position 2,396,816 of record NC_084859.1, read on the forward strand.
TTTTGTTAATTCACCACCACCATTTCTGGTCACAATCTCAATTATCAGACCATACCATTGCATTCGGAACGATCAAATTAGCTGGAAACAAGTCTAAAATCGTCCAAATTACATTTCAGACTACTAAGATTTGATCAAAACAATTCTGGCTTGATGAGCGGCTTAGATTCAATCTCAAATCCGGTTGCACGTAGGATCATCTATACTGGATCCTATCCCTCGGCTTGCGGCTCGACTCAACTCAGCTTGGCTCATCATGACGTGGCTGGTGGGTCCCACTATGCTAACGTGTCAGCTGACATGGCATTCCAACTAGGCATGATGACGTCACATGTGCGTCATGATGACGTCATCCTAATACGGGTCATGCATATGGGTCAGATCATTTGGTATTCGGGTCGGGTTTGCCATTTGGGCGAAGAAGACGCGTGGCGTCGTGTGTGGCACGTTGGTGCGTGTGGACAGCCTCCTCTCCGGCGCGTGTTGGCGGGTGCGGGCATGTCCCACGTCAGAATTTTGCGCCATTTTTACCAGTGGCTTCGTCTCTTCCTCCTCTACACAGTGGTATGGTCAAAACACCATTTTGACAACTTTCATTTTTTAGCAAAAATCAAACATCACTTTAAACCATAAGCTCTGATACCAATTGTTGGGGATTCTGCTCCTATGCGGAACGGTGGTGTTCATGATTATTGCTCAAAGGAGGCTAAGCACACTGACACACAATATTTATCGTGGTTCGGCAAATCGCCTATGTCCACGAGAGAGATCGATATTATTAGAGATAGAGAAAGAATACAACACACGGAGGAGGATCACATCCACTCAACTCCCATCTCTCATGGCTACATAGGGCAGCAGCTGCATAGGGCAGCAGGGCTGCTGGTGGCATCCCTTCTCTTTCTTTCTCTCTTCTTCTCTCTTTTGTAGCTCTACTACAAGACTCTCTCTCTCTCATTTTGTGCTGCACTCTTGGTGTCTATTTATAGACTTCAATGACAGCTCCTCTTGCTCCTTTGTCAACAATGGTGACTGCCAAACTTGCCAAACTTACCAAACTTACCAAACTTTGACATTTGACAATGGTTGTTGGTTGCCACCAATAACCCACCATTGTAGCCTCATTCTTTGACAATGTCAAGAGGCTGCAAATGCTGCACCAGCAGCCCTCTTTGACTCTTACATAGTAGCCATCTTCTTTGACAATGACAGCCATCTTCTTTGACAATGGCAGCCACATAATTGGCAATAGTCCAACAGGTTGTACCGACAGTAAAAGGAGAAGAAGGAGCTGTGCTAGTTATAACAGAAAGAAAGGACATGCAGTTGGTTTATTATACACACTGTTGAAATCCAAGTTGAGATTGCAGTGTTGACAATGGTAAAAAAGAATAATCATGTGAATCTACCTACAGCAGACGTTGCTTCCAATTTCATAGACGTTCGAATCAAGATAATTTGATCATAATAAAGGTTGTTTTACGAGCTTTGGTTAAAAGTTTACAGATTACTTCACCTGCATAAACTCAGAATCGTGTCCTGCATATATACAAAAACAAAAGGAAGGAAACCTGCAATTGTAAAACAAATACTGGAGAGCTATGCATACCTGCTAGGATTGGTGGAGGTTGTACCGACAGTAAAAGGAGAAGAAGGAGCTGTGCTAGTTATAACAGAAAGAAAGGACATGCAGTGTACTCTTTTAGTCGGAAAAAAAACTGCAAAAGCTGATGAACAGATACTGGTCTTGTGATGAACAGCAGAAGCCGCGATGCTGATTATAAAGTTCTCAATATTTTTGAAGTGATCATGCTACAAATCATCTCGGTACTTCAATAGGAGTTGTTGCTACAACTAAGTATGGCAGGATATCAGCTGCTTTGAACTAGATTTTGAGGAAATGCAGAAAATGCATTAGGGAACTAGGTGGCCATAGATGATGATGATGATGAAATGTGATCTGAATGAACACTTCCTTTACTAGTTGTTGTTGCCTTACTACGAGTGGAAGCTGCAACTACAAATTGTTGCAGCTTTTAAAGCTGAAGGATTTGTTGATTCTGCTGCTACTGCTGCAACAGCTTCACAATTCAATGGGAAGATGAAAGTGAGACCATACAAAATATTACTATGATCATCAGGGGCAGGTCTTGCTGAAGCAAAATCTGCAAAGACACAAATAAAAAAAAGAAGAGATTATTAGCATCGTTTGATCCTTGGAGATTTGTGCCGGATGGGACCAAGGAGAAGTTTGATGGCAATGGATCTGATGCAATTGGAATTAAGGGTCACAGCTATGCTCCAGTCGACATTGATGGTCATAAATATGATGCTATTGACATTGATAAAGACTTGGTTGGTGATGAAAAGGACATTGAAATAGCTGCAGTGATGGTTTGGTTTCCAATAAAGAAGATCCCTTGATGGAACAGTTCACTATGGGAGCAGACTTGGCCAATCACTTCAGACCTTCAATGAGCTTTGGAAGGTTCGATACCACCTAGCAGTGAACAGCCACACGCATAATCGGAGATACAGAGATAGCAAGAATAGGGTGGGCACTTTCCTTCTCGTTTAAAATCTTAAAAAAAGAAAAGAAAAGAAATTGCAGTTGTAATAAAACAAAAAAATGAATGGAGACATGCATTCCTGGACTGCTGGTGGAGGCTGTGTTAAAGGGAAAAAAAAAAAGATCTTGCTTGTGTTGCGCAGATAAGGTCGACCCCACTCTTCACTAATACATTCACCTGGAAATCTTCGATCCACACAGGAATTAGGATTATTAAAACCACACAGAACGACCGTAACTTATTGAATGGAAATAATATGGCTGATTCCTTTGAGAAGTAGCAACATGTTGGTGCTAAAGAAGAAGAGAGTGATGAGCGCCTCCTAAGATTGATTGCCGCTTACTCCGATGAGAGGACTCTTGCTTGATTAACATAATCAAAAGCCTGCGAACTTTTCTAGTTGAAGAAAATTTTCCTAGTTCAATTAAGCTAAGTCGGCTACCAATACTGGAAATTTTTTTGCTCTCTTAATAATTCATTCACGTTGGGCAATTCATTCACGTTGCGCAATTAATTCAGGAAACAAAGGATGCACATGGTAACGCCAAAAGAAAGAGAAACAACAAATTTCCTATAATGTTAAAAAGGCAAACAATATTTCCTAACTTTTACGCATGATTTGTAGCTTCTGGCAGATTCCTATTGTAATTAGTCTTTGCTCTCGATTGGTTAACAACGCAAGGAATTATATAGGAAAGAACATTTGAACGGGAATGACGAAAATATTTCATCAACCAATATGAGTGCACGCATATCAAGAGAAGGAAGAGAAAGGAATCAAAATCTTTAATATTTTATAGCTCATTAAGCGCTAGCTGGAATTATGAATGGATTGCGCTATTGAATTCAGAATAGTGAGATCTTCAAAAGAAGATGTTACAGTGACCACTTTCGGTGGAAAAAAAATTCATACGGGCTGATCAAAGTGTTGGTTGCTATTCGAGTATAAAGATAAATTTTGTTTTGTTTGGTCTCTAAATATGCAACTGTTTCAAATGAGGTATTGAACTTGGATATTCTATGATTGATTTGATAAATTTCAATCAAGATTGATCCATAAATTTCTAATTTTAACTATTATATTTTATTTTATAATAAGATTTATCTATTTATTGTGAAAATCTAATATGATCAAATCAAATTTTAGTCGAAAATATAAAACCCTCTCAATCATATTTTTCGAGACATATCCACTTGTTTTGAAAGTAAGTGAATTTGTCTCGAAGGGGCATCTGTTGAAACACAAATTTTCTACTAATCAAATTTTGCCACGTGTTATTTTATTTTTTAAAAAAGAAAGAATAAAATAAAACTGAAATATATGACATGGAAAATAAATGAGCTTTCATATATTTCTTAGCCAATGAAAGGTTGACACTTGGGATGAGATATTCAAGATATCTTGTTATAAATGCAAGATCCCGTTGAGATATCTTGTCATTAATGCAAGATCCTGTCAATAAATATCAAACAATCTTTGGTTTGGATGCTTCGGGATGTAATATGGACTCGTTTCTTCACAAAACCTGTTTGCTAGAAGAATTTATTTGTCTTCTTAGCAAAATCATATCTCCCTCATATGAGATCTTGTTTGGTTGAACTTTGGTACATGGATAGGTCTTTGAGTCGAGAATCTAAAAAAATTGAGTTTGCTTCAAATGGACTTCAGTAGCTCAAGATATTCAAGTTAGATAGCCATGCTCTTCTTTATTTTATTTTCTTGCCTTAGATTTCCAGAAAGGTATGGATGTTAGCTTTTTAATTCGACTAGAATAACTTCATTTCGACCTCTAGAGCTCACGCTCTGCACAAAACATCGACTGAAGGTCAAATCTGCCAGTTACCTCCAATTTACTCCCTTTTGCATCTTTCATCCAAAACTGTCTTCAAAACATAAAACAAAGAATATCAAAGCATTTTATATATAAAACATAGGGCAAAACACACCCTATGTTAAATATGGGTGAAACTATCGAATAATATGGTTGCATCAAGAAGCTTACAATAACTAAAAGCTCTTTAAACACACCCTCTCTTTCTCTATAATGTTTCTCTCTTATATTTCCCACACATGATAGCATAAAGTTAGTTGTCTATTTATACATAAATTGAAAGTAAGAAAAAATCAAAGTTCAAGTGTGAAGTGGCTAGCGGTGGTGTGAAGGTAACTAGCGGCTGCGGTTGGTGGTTGTAGTTGGTGGTTGTCGTCATTGACTTTTTGGATTGAGTTTAGTGCAACAAATTCCCCCTTTAAACTCAATCGAGGGATGTCATGCCAAGCATGAACTTCAATCTGATAAATGTCTCTCCCTTCAATGGCTTTGTAAAGATATTTGCAACTTGATCATTTGTTTTGCAAGATATCAGTTCAACTTCATTGTTCTTTACATGCTCTTGGATAAAGTGATGACGTGTATCAATGTGTTTATTTCTTTCATGATACACTGAGTTCTTTGCTAATGTAATCGCTGATCGATTATCAATATAAATCTCTATAGGATTTTCTTGAGGAAATCCCAAATGCTTCAGCATATTCCTTAACCATATTAAATGGCATACAGCTGAGTTGGTAGCAACATACTCAGCTTGATAATATTACTATCGATTGCTTCTTGGATGACCATGTGAAAGATGTATCTCCCATAAAAAAAAGACAATTCTTGTTGTGCTTTTCTGTCCATCCAGGACTCTACCCCAATCACTATCTGAGTAGCCAACAAGATTGAAGGTTCTAATTGAAGTATAGAACATATCTTCATTTATCATTCCTTTGATGTAGTGAAGAATTCTCTTGGCTGCATTCAAGTGAGACTACTCTGGTGTCTCCATATATCTGCTGATAAGTCCTACTCCATAGATTATATCTGGTCTAGTACATGTCAAGTACCTCAAGCTTCATACTAAACTTTTAAAGTACATTGGATCAACATTACCTACTTTACTCTTCCTCAATTCCACTCCATTTTCAACTGGAGTTGATACCGAATTACAGCTTTCCATCTTGAACCTTTCAATAATATCTTTGGTGTAACTGCTTTGGGATACAAAAATTCCTTCTTCTTTCTGCGTCACTTCTAAACCAAGAAAATATGCCATTTGACCAATATCTGTCATTTCAAACTCATGTACCATGTTTTTCTTGAAGTCTTCAAACATGGTAGGATTGTTGTCGGTGAATATCAAATCATCAACATATAGGCATGTAAATAGTGTGCTTTCATCAGCTTCTTTCTTCACATACATTACGTGTTCATATGGACATTTTTCAAATCCATTTTCTTGAAAATACCTGTCAATTCTGGTATTCCAAGCACGCAGAGCTTGCTTCAAACCGTAAAGAGCTTTCTTCAACTTGTATACTTTGCCTTCATTTTCAGCTTCAATGTATCCAAGTGGTTGTTCAACATAGATCTCTTCTTCTAGGAAGCCATTCAGAAATGTTGACTTCACATCGAGTTGATAGATCTTCCATCTATGTTGTGCAGCTAATGAGATCATCAGTCTGATTGTCTCTAGCCGGGCTACTGGAGCAAATACTTCTCCATAGTCAATGCCTTAGTCTTGTGCCACTAATCTTGCTTTGTATCTTTGTACTTCTCCTTTTGCATTCTTCTTCGTCTTATAGACCTATTTGACACCTATTGCTTCCTTGCTTTCTGGTAGATTAGTCAACTTCCAGGTATCATTCTTTTCAATGGCATGTATTTCTTCATCCATTGCTTCTATCCACTTCTCGTCTGTGACAGCTTCATTGAAGCTAAGTGGGTCATTATCTGTAAAGAAGCAAAATAGAGTTGTATCTTCCATGACTTGAGTGGCATCGTACAACTCTTCTAGATTTCTCATCCTTCTTGGTTCTTCTAATGAGGATGCTGATGGTGGTGTTGATGATGATCCTGATATGTTTTTCAAGTTGAATACAAGGCATCTATGTACCGGACTTTGTGGCTCATCTGCTGGTAATATTGGACCTTCTGCAAGTACTGTTGGTACTTCCACTTCTTCTTCGAGAATCAAATCAGTGTTGATCCATTTGACTACTTCTTGATCATCATTCTATTGCCAAGTTTTATCTTCTTAAAATATAACATCTCTACTCATAATTACCTTATTTGTGATAGGATTATACAACTTGTATCCCGTCCTTCTATCACCATATCTGACAAAGATGCATTTCTCGCTTTTATCATCGAGTTTGGTCCTTCTTGCATCTGGGATCTTTGCATATGCCACACAACCAAAGACTCGAAGATGAGTAATACTTGGTTTGTGACCACTCCATGCTTCTTTTGGAGTGACAGCTTGCAAACTTCTGGTTGGGCAACGATTCAGTAGATACACTGCATATGATACAGCTTCAGCCCAGTATTGTTTGGGCAGCTTCTTTGCTTTGAGTAGACTTCTTGCCATGTCAAGAATCATTCGATTCTCTCTCAGCTACACCATTCAGCTGTGGTGTATAAGCTGGTGTTGTCTGATGTCTGATGCCTTGTTGTGTACAAAAGGCTTCAAAATCATTTGCTGTATATTCTCCACCTTTATCAGATCTCATGGTTCTAATCTTATAGCCACTTTGCTTCTCAGCAACTGCTTTAAAATCTTTAAAACAATTGAGCACTTCTAACTTCCTTTTTAGAAAGTATATCCATGTCTTTTTGCTAAAATCATTAATGAAAGTAAGGAAGTACCTATTTTGTCCAGTCGACATAGGTTTTATGGGACCACACACATCTGTGTGCACTAACTCCAGTGGCTTGTTTGCTTTCCAGTTGACTTCTTTGGTAAAACTGGATCTGTGATGTTTGCTGAGGACACAACTCTCACAGACTGCATTTAGATGATCAATTTGGGGCATACCTTTGACCATCTTCTTACTTGCTAGCATCTTCAGACTTGTAAAATTCAAATGTCCAAGCCTTAGGTGTTAGAGCCACTCTTCATTGTTAGTGATGGCACTCAAACACTTTGCTGCATCATATTGGATGTTTAAAGGAAACATCATATTCTTGAACATCTTTACATAGGCAATTAATCTCCCATTATAGTATTTGACTGTCAGATGACAATTCTTTATGAAAAGAGTATAACCTTTCTCTAGAAATTGACCTACACTCAGCATGTTGTGCTTTATGGCTGGAATATAGTAAACATCTGCGATGTAACTATGATCGTCATTCTTCAATTTGATTGGGATATTTTCTTTACCTTTTACTGGAACTTTTGAGGTATCTCCAAAGGTGACTTGTCCTTGTATGGTCTCATCTAAATCACTAAATAGATCCCGTTGGCCACACATGTGATTGCTAGCTCCAGAATCTAGATACCAAATATTCTCTTGATTCTCGCCAAGTCCTTGTTGGACAAATAATGCAACTGGTCCTCTGATGGTGGCATCCTTTTCTGTATAGTTGGCTTGTTCAAGTACTTCTAATGGAGCTTTCCTTTAACATTCAGTGCTTTAGTGCCTAAATTGATTGCAACTATAACACTGGATATTCCTCTGTTCATAGTTATTGTAACCGCCTCCTCTTCCTCTAAGAGTAAATCCTTGTTGTCCCCGGCCTCCTCTGGTGGTGTTTCTACCACCTCTTCCTCTGAATCCTGTATTCTAGATCCTTTTCCTTGAAATTTCTGAGATCCTCCTCGTCTTTGTTGACCTCTTCCCCGAATGGTATATCCATATGTTGAAGTTTCCCCTTGATCATATCTGTCTTCTTTGAGGGACAATTTTGATTGCAAGACATGCTTAATTGCCTTATCTTCATTTTTTTTCACAATCTTTTGTTCATGAGCTTGTAAAGAACTCATAAGCTCATCCACCATCAACTTGTCCATTTCTTTGGACTCTTCAATAGCAAAAACAACAAAATCGAATTTTGGATCTAGAAATCTCAAAATTTTCTCAATAATCCGAGCATCTGTAAGGGCTTCTCCATTTTCTTCCCATCTGATTGACTATCACCATAATTCTTGTGTGATAATCAGAAATAGATTCTGAGGACTTCATTTGTAATAATTCAAATTCATCTCGCAAAGATTGGAGATGAATCTTCTTGATTCTATCAGCACCTTTGTATTTTTGTTGGAGAGCCTCCCATATTTGTTTTTATTTCTGCGGAAGCAATAATCTCAAATATGGCTTCATCAAGACCTTGATAGATGATGGTCTTTGCTTTGTTGTCTTTCTTTCTATTGACTTTCAGAACTTGCTTATGTGCCTCTTGTAGAGCATCTTCTGCTTCTTTATAATCTGGTTCGTCATAACCATATTCAACAATCTTTATACACTCTTGTGAACCAAGAAAGGCCTTTAATCTGATACACCAACTATCATAATTGTCTTTGGCCAGCTTTGGAATGAGTGTTTGTGTATTTTCTATAGTCATTTTACTCTTTAAATGACTATATAACCTTCTGGGAGTTGAATTTAGCAAAACAAACATTGTAGATGGATCCGGAATGACCAAAATAAATGGATCTGGAACTGGTCTTACTTGGTTGACAATGAGTCGGAAATGGGCTAAACTGGTCAAAAAACTGATTTGGACGTCAGGCGGTTCACTGGGGTTGAACTGGGTATATTTCTGGGGAATATTCTTTTGGCTCAGCTAGCAGCTCGGCTTGGTGTCGTTTAGGCGGCTCGGCTCAGCTCAAATATGGAGCATATGTGAATCAGTCGTCCTCTTCCTCTGGATGCGTCGGTTGCGCGTGGGCTATAATGCTAGAATTTCAGGAGGCGCATGTCGTCCACCTCTTGCTCTGATGAATTTGATTTTTTCAACGTGGAGTTTCTATTGATGAACCCTACACGGTAGAATGATCAAAATGGATTTTGGACAACTTTGAAAAAACAGATGTATAACAAAAAACTCTATTTCTAATGAACAAGACACTGATATCAATTGTTGGTGGGAGAGACCACTAGTGGTAGCTTTGAAACACTTAGAGGGGATAAAACACAATGTTTTATTTTAACAACAAGAAGCTTACAATAACTAAAAGCTCTTTAAACATACCCTCTCTTTGCCTCTAATGTTTCTTTTTTATATTTCCCACACATGATAACATAAACTTAGCTGCCTCTTTATACACAAATTGAAAGTAAAAAAAAAAAATTAAAGTTCAAGTGTGAAGGTGGCTAACGGTGGTGTGAAGGCAACTGGCGGCTACGATTGGTGGTTGCAGTTGGTGGTTGCCTTCCTTAACTTTTTGGATTGAGTTTAATGCAACAATACTCTCATCAGGGCTTATGTACTCCATATTGATATCCGCTATCTACTCATAGATGTTTTTAGGCTGACCGTGGACAGGAACTCTAGTGATTCCAGGGAGATCAACCATTGTAAGGTCCGGAACGCCATTCTTTTTCACTACCAAAGTCAATGGTGTGTTCGATATACCCTTAGCATTGCCTGCAATCTCATCAGTGGCAAGACTTATGGCATTGGCGATTTTGGCTTCACTGATGGTACTGTTTTGCCATTGAACTCCAAGGAAAGCTCTGGTTCTGGAGCTGTGTGATGTTACAACCTCATTATGAGAGGTACTCTGGTGCAGATGCCCTGGCCACGAGGGAGGCTGATACCATCTAAAGATTCAAGAACACTAGATTTCCCTGAAGATTGATCACCAACAACAACAATGGTGGGGAGTTGTATGCCTTCTTTCATGACCTGGAGATGCCTGAGCTTGTCATCTGCATCAAGTACAGGTCGAGTACGTTCATTGAATGATGATACGATGGGAACATGGCTGACTACCAGCTCCTGATGCTTTTCTTCAATGCTCTGTGGAAGTGATTCCACATCGTTTACCGAGCTATTCGACATTTCTTCACTCACTGAGCCACAATGCTTAAGCACTAAACTCATTTTGTTGACAGAGAGAAACTTCAAATAATTGCTTGCTATTATTTAATTTGTTATGCTTCAAATGAAAAGGGGAAAGTGAGAATTAAAGTGAGCCAGGTGGAATGTGAAATAGTGTGGACTCGGGAATCTTTCATTTTGCGACGACTAAAGATCGACTTAATTTCTTTTTCCAAAAGGAGAATCGTTTGGGAAGCTTAACGAGGAAGGAGATGATCCTTTTCATGGTATTTTTAAAGAGTACTAGGTTGGTTCCTTTTTAAATGATCAGTGGCCTTGCGTGTTCTCTTCTGGTTTGTAACATCGTCACCAGGTACAGTTCAAAGAGGTCCTTAAGCATGAAGTCACTCAATGCTTGAAATCAGTACCATTGCATGGATGGCTCTCCTTGTCTTGGAAGTTATGACCGAAATAGCTTTAGTCCAATCTTCTAAAAAATTAAACAAACTTGATTGAGAGCCCAATTTAAACTTATCAAGCAGAAAGCAAAATGATACTATGACGAGGACACAAGAGAAAACCAAATTGACAAGAATACAAGATCAAGAAAACGAAAAATCATGCATAATTGAAAACTTAATAACTCTATAAATTATAAATAATCACTTGATTTTTCTATGTATAGAATTGTAACCCCTTGTATTAATTACATTCTAATCCTCGATTCTTAAAAATTATTTACAATCAAGTCACACTTGATTAGTCATCTGGGTTTAAATTTTGACCAAAGATTTTTAATATATGAGACCCATTAGATTCCTAACAAGTTAACTTAAATATAAATCATAATTCTCATGAAAATAGAATTACTAAATAAATTAAATAATTTAATTTATAATCAATTTAATAATTAATTGATATTTATTTGAAGATCTAGTATAATGTTTAGTAACATGTCATGATCCTTCAAATATTAGAAAAGTCATATATGGTTTAAAGTAATCTTTCATTGACTAGTTTCTCAGTGTAATTATTATTCATTCATAAAGAATGTTCTAATTTAGATATTATAGCATGTAGTGTGTTTGCTCTGTCAAATCATATTTGTTCTTAACATCATAATCATTGATTCTTTGAATAAAATTTTGAAATTCTTTTCAAATCTCATTTCACCTTGCATAAGAATTTTACAATCAAAACTATTTGAGAACAAATAAAGTATTTTTTTTCTTCTAATTCAACTAAGGCGATGGGTTCTCTTTTAATCACTAAACACCTATATATAGTTCATGTAAGAATTTTATAATCAATTCTATTTGAGAACAAATAAAGTATTTTTTCTTCTAATTCAACTAAGATGATGGGTCCTCTTTTAATCACTAAACATCTATATATAGTTCATGTTATATTCAATATCTTTCCATTTTTTACCCTTTATTTTGAAAACACATAGTCAGGATTAAAATATAACATTTTCTATATAAGATAATTTAGTGATCTCAAGTTTAAAGATGATTTACAAAATTCTCATATGAGCCTTTCCATAGACACAAGTGATTTCTTTATATGAAATTCTCATGTGAGACAATTTAGTGTAAATGTCATCTAACAAGTACCTACATATTATTTTCAGGTATCACTTATACTTCAGCTTATGAATAACTGCTTTCTTAAAAAAAAAACATAATATGTATCAGTCTTAATGGTTCTAATTAATATTTAATCTTGATAAAGCGTTGACCATGAATATTTAGGTAGCGTTTGGTTGTTGTTCTAGGATTAAGACAACAATAACACCAAGAGGGGGTTGAATTAGGTGTTGCACTAATTATGTCAAATAATATAAATAAACACATTAAGCACATATAACACAATAACTAATAACATAATTGAAGTGCTTAAAGTAAAGAGATAAAGAAATAGAGATTGCAAACTCGGTTTTTAACGTGGTTCGACTAGCCTACATCCATAACTCAAGTACCAACCATACTTGAGTATTGTACTCTTTTACTAATCCAAGTGAAATATACAATTCCCTTAATGAATCCATAGAAAGCAATCACACTACTTGAAGATGTTCTCTCTTCAAGATTTTTCTATTGGTGACAATTCCTCACCAATGCAAAAGTTTATTCAAACTCTCAAGTGTTTATAATTATGATTTGTTTACAACAAGATTCACTCTCTTAAACAGTAGATTGTACAATAGAAAAATATGATCTCTATAGCTCACTTAATAGCACTTAGGATGATTGAAGGTGTATAAGTGTAATGAGTGTGAGATTTTATACTTTTGTGCTAGAATATAAAGATTTAATTTATCACAAATTAGAGTATGTTAGGATTGATGATTTCTAGTTGATTTTTTTTGGAATTACTTCTATATCATGTATGTTCAGAATCTCTCTTTAATTTTGCATAAAAGAGAGCTATATATATGTTTTCAAAAGAAACTAGTCGTTTATAGCCATTGGAATGCCTCTAATGTCTAAAGCGGTCGACCAGCTTAAATCATCATATCATTTGGTAAACTAGTTCCTGTAAAATTTCTAGGTGTTCATAACAGATGAACAAAGGTCGATCGATTCACTTGGTATGCCCAAATGGTCGATCGGTTCAGCTTAAAACTTGTTTTGGCAGTTTCAATCTAGTGAAACTTGAACCGATTAAAAATATATCAATCCTATTTATACATGGAATGTGAAGTGTGTGAGTTCATTTTAGTTTGCTATTGAGTAAGATATAAAGATCTAACAATAAACATTAAAATGAATCCTTAAGAACTAAGTCTTTACTTGCTTTGCATCTTGGACTTGTTGATGAATTTCTTCATTTAATTCATTATGCTTGTTGATGTGATCTTCATATAGACCTGTTTCAACTTAATCTCATCCAAGCATATCATTAGTTTATTTTCATTTAATTGTTATCATCAAAATACATAAAATATCAATATGTAACCCAAAGGTCAACAATATCCCTATTTTTTATGATGACAATTAATATATACTTATAAATATAAAAATATTTATATTCCCTTATATTTTGCAATATAGTCCCTTGGAGACTTAAACAATAATAGGCAATCTATAAATAAGAGTTTCTCTCCCCCTTAACCATGTAACTATGTTTTATATCTATTCTTCAAATTCTCTCCCTAATACTTTCTCTCCCTAAAACATATATTCCAATTCTCTACCCCTTTATCATCAACAAAAAGTAAAGAGAGGAAGTATAACATAGAAAAAAAGGCATTTACCTCATTACCTGCACATCTTTCTATAACAATAGATCTATTTGAGAAAATGATCATGTACCTTTCCACATTGTCACTTTGAGGTGGTTGAAGAACATTGGCCCTTTTGCTCCTTGATTCACTTGTTTTAATGTGTTTCTTTGGTGCCATTGATGTTTAAACTTTAAGAAATTGACTTGGAAAGGTTGAGTTTTGGTGAATTTTAAGAGATATGAGAGAGGGTTAGGGTTTTTGTAATTGAGAATTCTGTATTTTCTTGAAAAAGATAGCAGTATATATAAAGTTGATCAACCAGTCGCCCAATTGCCTTGGTTAGTTAAACTAGTCGACCAGTTTAACCTAAACTATGAAATTTTTCAAATTTCTCTTTTAACCTTCTTATATACTTAAAAATGATCCTTTTGATGTAAATATTTTATCCAAAACACAAAGAAATAAGGGGGTTAAAAATTTAAAATTTAGACAGTAGCAAAGGTTTTTGTCCTCTATTTCAACTTTGCTGGAATAAAAGGCAGTATATATATTGTTGATCAACGGGTCAGCTAGTTGCTTTAATTAGTTAAACCAAACGACCAATTTAACCTAAACCTTAAAAATTTCCAAATTTCTCTTTTGACCTTCTTATATACTTAAAAATGATCCTTTTAATGTAAAGATTTTTTCCAAAACACAGAGAAATAAAGAGGGTCAAAATTTTAAAATTTGGGTAGTAGTGAAGGTTTATGTCCTCTATTTCAACCGGTCGGTTGTTTGTCCCAAATGTATGAATTGATCAACCTATTCACATGAAAATTATATATTTTGAGTTTTAATAAAAAAAATTGTTGCATGAGACAAAAAAAAGCCTTTCTATCCAACTTGTAGTTGAAAAAACTAAACCCAACTGAAACCTCAAAAAACTATTGTTTATTTAGTAGTGAAACCTCTGTTTCTCTGTTTCAACTGGTCAGCTGGATCATCCCAGATTACACTGAATGAGATTTTTTCTGTAGAACAAATGTTTTTAATACTAAAGGGGTATACATTTTATCACTTAAACATGTCTGACTTATATCCAAAGATGTATACACACAAACATAACACCTCAAATATCATTAGTATGTATAAAGCCTAGATTTCTTCGTATTTTGTAAAAGCGATCCTTATGTAATTGCTTTCTAAAAATATTTGCAAACTGATGTTCTGTGCTAACAAACTCAAGTATAATGTCACCTTTCAACATGTGATCTCTTAGGAAGTGATGTCTCACTTCAATATGCTTTCTACGTGAGTGTTGTATAGGGTTCTTAGATAGACTTATAGCACTTGTGTTATCACATATAATAGGGATATGATCAAAATTAAGTCTGAAGTCTTCCGAGGTTTATTTCATCCATAAAATTTGATCACAACAGCTACCCGCTACAATATATTTTGCTTCACTTGTTGATAAGGCTACTGAATTTTGTTTCTTACTAGCCCAAGATACTAGTGATGATCCTAGAAAGTGACATGTTCCACTAGTACATTTTCAATCAACTTTACATCCTGTAAATCCATATCCAAAAAGCTAATTAAATTCAACTCGTATCCTTTTGGATACCACAACCCTAAGTTGATTGTACCATGCAAATATCAAAAAATACATTTTACAGCACTAAAATGGGATTCTTTTAGACTTGCTTGAAAACATGCATATAGAAAAACACTAAACATAATATTGGGTCTACTAGTGGTTAAATATAATAGTGAACTGATCATACCTCGATATTTGGTGATGTCTTTATTCTTACCATTTTCATTCACATCAAGCTTTGTTGATGTTCTTATGGGTGTGTCAGCTTCCTTGATATGTTCCAACCTCAATCTTTTTGGTAGATCCTTGATGTACTTGCCTTGGTTGATGAAGATTTCAACCTTTGTTTGTTTGATTTGCAATCTAAGGAAGAAATTAATTCCCCCATCATGCTCATTTCAAACTCATCTTACATGCATTTTGCAAATTCTTTACAAAGAGATGCATTAGTAGCACATAATATAATATCATCAACATATATTTGTACAATCAATATGTCTTACCTTTTCTCTTTGTGAAGAGAGTGGTGTCAATCTTGCCAATGTTGAAACCATTTTCAATAAGAAAAGTCTTTGATCTATCATACCATGCTCTCGGTGCTTGTTTTAAATAAAGCCTTTTTAAGTTTGAAAATATGATTAAAAAAATAAAAGTTTCCGAAACCTTGAGGTTGCTTAATATATACTTCTTCCATGATAAAACTATTTAAAAATGCGCTTTTGACATCCATTTGAAAAGATGTAAACTTAGGATGACATACAAAAGCTAAAAACATTCTTATGGATTCCAGTCTAGCCACAAGTGTGAAGGTTTCTTTACAAGCAATACCTTTTTTTTTATTATAACCTTTTACATTTTGTCTAGCTTTGTTTCTCACTATGGTCCCATGTTCATCAACTTTATTCCTAAAAACTCATTTTGTTCCTACGATGGATTGATTTTTAGGTCTAGGGACTATTTCCCAAACGTTCCTTTCAAATTGGTTTAACTCATCTTGCATGGCTAAAATCCAATTTGCATCTTTTTCAGCTTCTATGAAGGATTTGGGATCTATATGTAAAACAAATGCATAATGCTCATTGATGTTCGTAAGAGATACTCTAGTCTTAGTTCCTTCAAAAGGATTACTAATAATTAACTCAAAAGGATTAGAGCTTACATATACCTTAGCTTTTTTGGTGGCACAAAAAAGTTATTTACCATTTCTTGTTGATGACTTGAGCTTGGTTGATCCTTCATCTTTTCATTGTCGTCCTCCATAATTGTTTTATCATTAAGACTTAAATGTTGAACATTTTCATTAATGTCATCTATAATCTCATCAATTTTGTCATTTTGAGTTTCCTCAAAGACAACTTACATGGATTCTTCAAGACAAAGTGTTCTATTGTTATGAACTCTATAAGCTTTGCTAAAAGAGAAATATCCAAGAAAAATACCAACATTGGATTTGGAATCAAACTTGTCCATATTATCCTTGATGTTAAGAATAAAATATTTTGAACCAAAAACTTTGAAATATAAGATGTTGGGTTTACTCCCTCTCTAAAGCTCATAAAGAGTCATTTTCAACTTCAGTATCAAGATAACACGATTTAAAACATAACAATAAATGTTTATGTCTTCCACCCAAAAAGATTTTGGGGTATAAAATTTATTTAACATTGTTTTTGTCATTTCTTGAAGAGACCAATTTTTCCATTCCACAACCCTATGGGGAGTTCTAGGTGTTGAAACATTATGGTGATGTCCTTTCTCTTCACAAAAATTTTCAAACAAATCACTTATAAATTCACCACTATGATCACTCTTTATGTTTATGATTGAAAACTCTTTTCATTTTAAACTTTCTTTGAAAACTTTACAATTTTATAAATAGTTTCATCTTTTGATTTTTTTTAAAAAAACTCATATGTATCTTTTAAATTCATCCACAATCACAAACACATATCTATTACTGCTCATGCTTCTAGCTCTATTTGGTCTAAATAGATTTATGTATAGCAATTCTAAAGGTCTTTCAGTAAAAATATAGTTCTTTCTATTAAAAGATGTTTTCACTTGTTTACCCATTTGACAAATATCATATAACTTCTTCTTTTTTAATGCAATATGAGGGAGTCCTTTAACTAGCTCATTTTTTACAAGTTTAGAAAGAATATCCATGCTTATATGACCTAATCTTCTATGCAAAAAAAAAATCATTAATGCTAGCAACGAGGCAATTTTTTATCCTTATGCATATATCAATTTTAACCTTATAAACATTTACTTTTCTATTACCAATAAGTAAAACTTTATCATTTTCAAGGATTATGCAACATGCATGATCAAACATGATCTTGTAGCCTTTATCACATAATGGACTAATACTTAGCAAATTATGTTTTAGATTATTCACAAGAAACATCTTTTCTATTGAGGGAGAAGATTTACCTCCAGTATTGCCAACTCCAATGACCTTTCCTTTTGAGTTGTCTCTAAATGTGACTTTTCCACCATTGATCTTGCTTATGCTTGAAAATAATGAATCATCTCCGATCATATGTCTTGAGTAAGGACTATCCGAGAACAATTCTCTATATCCCCTTGATTCCTACACACATAAAATCAAGATGAGGTTTTTGGTACCCATACCTTCATGAGTCTTTTTTTGTTGGTGGTGGTTCCTTTTAGAACCCAAGTCATGTTACCAACTTTGTCCTCCTTCATAGGACACATATAAATCAAATGACCAATGCTTCTACAATAATGACATGTTTGGTTTGGATCATATGATTTTTTAGCTTTAACAAAGTAGTTCTTCAAATATTTTTGGTTCTTTTTGAGTTGATACCCTAGACCTTTTTTGTTAAAGACACATATTTGATTAATAAGTATGGTATTTAAAATCTTAGAACCTTGAGTGAGCTTTGCTAGTGTGGTATTCAACTTGTCCATTTTTTTTTTAAAGCCTTATTTTCCTCTTCAAGTTGGTTAACCTTATCACTATCAATAACAATGCATGCTTGCTTTTCTAATGCATCTTTTTCAACAAGTAAACATACATGACTCTTTTTCAATGAAGTATATTTATGACCTAGCTTTTTAAATTCATCAAACAATGATGCAAAGGCATCATTTAGTTCATTATAAGAGAGTTTGGATTCATCATCTGAAGAGAGTACCTCATTATCTCTTTCAAGTGCCATAAAACATATGTTTGTAACATGATCTTCATCATCACTTGAGCTAGAGTCTGAGTCATCTCTCCATGTTACTTTCATTGCTTGTTTGTGATGACAATTTTTTTTTTTTAAAGAGAGGGAAATCAACCTTAATATGTCTTGTCTTGTTGCACTTATAGCATCTAAGTGCCTTGTTACTAGATTCTTCCTTATTTTCATCCTTCTTGAGGTTTAAGAATTTTTTATTCCCTTACTTCTTTCTTAAGAAATTTCAAAATTGACTTATTATAAGTGCAATGTGCTCATTTACTTCATCATCACTATCAATATGGTGTATGGTTTTGAATGTCAAATTTTTCTTTGGCTTCTCTTTTAGTTCTTGCTTTTCCATGGTGATTTCATGAGTCATTAGTGAACCGATGAGCTCTTTTAAGGGAAGTTTAGTGAGATCCTTAACTTCTCATACTGCCATCACTTTTGCTTCCCAGGACTTTGGCAAGGACTTAAGAACTTTGCTCTCAATGTCAGCATTAGTATAAGTCCTACCAAGAGCATCCAAACTATTAGTGATAGTTGTCATTATGGTAAATCTACTAGTTATAGATTCATTTGGACGCATTTTGAATAACTTATATTGATGTACAAGCATATCAATTTGGAATTCCTTAACTTGATTAGTACTTTTATGAGTTACTTCTAAAGCATGTCATATATCCCTAATGTTTTTACAAGATGATATTTTATTAAACTCACTTCTACTTAAAGCACAATACAAAGTGTTCATAGCTTTAGTATCCATAAAAAAACAACTTCTTATCACCGTCAGTATACTCATTTCTAGGTTTAGAAATCGCTATATCATTTTCAATTTTAGTAGGCTTGTGAGATCCATTTTCAATTGATAGCTATAAATTATAATCAATGGATTAAAGATATATAATCATCCCAATAGACATATGAATGGATTTCTAATGTTGCTTTCTTCTTTGTTTCCTCCAAACTTAGCAAAAGCAAGTTGAATCCTTTCTTGAGATCGTGAACTTGATTGAATCACTTGAACCTTAATCAAAGTTTCTTTTCCATTTATTTCTCCCTTTTCCTCCTTTAATTACCTCTTCTTTAAAGGTAGATTTAGAGCTTCTAAATGAGTTCTAACAAACCAAAACTAGGTTGGTTTCACCTCTGGATCAATGATTTTGGATTTAGGTGGTTTTCTAATAAACTTAGAGGCTAATGTGAAGTGTTTCTGACCTTTTGATCTTGAGAGAAAGGTGTTAAACCCTTGATAAAAACGCTCTTAAAATTTTTAAGTGTGAACACGTGAAAGAGTTTGCTGGTTTTGAGCAGATGGGTGTCTCAGTTAAGGTTGACTGGGTTGACCATTTTCATGGTTTAGCTGGAGCAACCCCGACATTAACGTCGCCTAAAATCAATTGATCACAGTAGAGAGGGTGTATATATTTACATTGGATCCAATCTTACTCAATTTGGAGGTCTATACATCCATATTCATTCGTTTAAAATTGTCAACTCGATTAACATATAATCTGAAAACGCAGGAATAACTGATCATGGACAAGATATTGCGAAGATCATTGGAAAAAATAGGATGTGAAGATTTTATTTCATAGAAATGGGGTTATAGAAAGGGTGTTTCATAGTTGAATGGTGGTGGTTACCGCCTTAGAGGTGGTTAGAAACACCACATTCACTCACCTAAAAGTGTCTACTTGATCAGCCAAAATTGTTGAACAAGGTGTACAGTAGCTAAATGACGTCGTTTTGGCTAAACCTTACAAATTAGGTTTTTTTTTTTAATTTAGGTTTTGGCAAACTTCAATTCAATCCATATTCTTCTCATTCCTTTTAATTTGACTCGTAAGTCTCCCTTAAACTCCTAATTTCATGTAATTTCACCCCTACTAAACTTAATTGACAACCGTGGTTTTTTTTAATCAAGTCTCTAATTGCTTATTAAACTTCAATATTTAAGCAATTAAGCTTTTGATTTGACCAAATTAATTCTTGAAATTCACAATTCGACCTCTAGACTTTAATTTCTTCCATTTAAAGCCTAAATTGACTTCAAGATTTAATTTTCCTTGCAATTAAGCCTTAAATAAATTCAATTAAACCTTGAAAAATTATAATTGAGTCTTTAAACATACAATGCTAAATTATCTTCCTCAAAAATTGAATTCTCTTTATTAACTAGGTCATAATTTCTAATTTTGTATATTTTAACCCTCTTCAACCAGTCTTTGGCAATTTCCTGAGAGTTTTGGTATGTTCTACTTAACTAATAGATACATATATTTTTTGCATCCATCATTTTTTGGATTCTTTGTATTTTCTCTTTTTTTTTAATTTGTTTTGTTTATGTTGGACCCTAAAATGGGTAAATACAAATGCTCCTATTTACAATACTTACAGAGGAAAGACTTTGTCAAGTGCTTTGTATTATAAGTTTGTAAAGACATATATAAGGTTCTTCCTCTCAAAAACTTTTAGTTCAAATGACCTGAAACTCTGTCTTCGCAACAATTCTTTCAACCAGAACTATTATCAAAATTGTTTATAGCTCGGTTAACATAAAATATCAATTTGTAGATTCCCTTTAACCAGAACCAAAATGTTGTCTTCAACTCGGTTAACTTGAAATCTCAATCTTGAGACCCCTTTTAACCAGAACCTTGGTTTTTGTTTTCTTTAACTCGGACAACCTGAGATCCCATATAGCGATCCCCTTTAAACCAGAACCAAAATGTTTCCTTTAGCTTGGTTAACCTGAAATCTCAATCTAGAGACCCCCTTTAACCAGAACCTTGGTCTTTATCTTCAGCTCGGTTAACTTGAGATCTCATATGGCGATCCCTTTTAACCATAACCACAATGTTTATTACTTCCTGATCGTGGGGTTTTGAAAACTCAGTGCTTCCTGAAGATTCTTCCTAATGATAGGGTTGATCTTTTTTTTTTCTTAATAATTTCCTAATATTAGGGTTCTTCTCTCTTTTCTTTTTTGATTGCAGGGTTGAATTTCTTGGTGTTTCCTGATTACAAGGTTAACCTGAAATTTACTTCTTACGAGGTTTGGACTTAGATTCCTTGCTATCATAGATCAAAGATTCTCTCTTTATCAACTCTGATTCATCAAAATCTTGCTAGATTCAAATGAAAATCTTCCTGAAAAAATCAAAAACATATATGCAAATTTAGGGTCAAAAGCATGCATTCTTACCTAGTTTGGAAATATAGGTCCCGCCCTTTCTTTTGGTTTCCTATGAACTCCTTTTCTGATATGAGTTTGTTCATTTGTTATAAATTATATGCTTGAGTCAGGATCCATTTCTTGTTTTGCCTTTGTTACCCATCATATTCTTGGGAAGAAGTCCTCAACTTTTATTTCTTGTGGGGCCTTTTCTTATCTTACTAAGTATGTGCTTTGACACTGCTTCCTATAATGCTCTTTGTTGATGCTTTAATTGCCTTTTGCATTTCAAGGGTTTTTTGGTTGTGTTTTATCACAAAAACTTTTCAAGAAGAAAATCTTTAAAAGACTTGGTTTCGTTCATGAGAACAGAAACTTTCAATGTATGCATCAAAACAGTTCTTTAAGCTATTTCTTTTGAGATTAAGGGATCCACCTTGGAGATCAACCACATAGTATGATACAACATATAATGTCGTAATTGTTTTGTTGTCCACACCAATGCACAACGTAGCTTTTCTATCAACATGTATCTAAACTCATATTCCATGAACTTCTTACTTGGGTAGTAAATAACTTTTTCTTTCTTTCTGGTTTCATCATGTTGCCCTAACACATATCCCATGATGCTTTAGTCACTGTCAGATGTAGTATTTAAGGTATTCCTGATACTAGAGGAATAAGTAGAGGCAAGTTTTGTAAGTACTGCTTGATTTTATTAAAGGCTTCTTTGCATTCTTCATTCTAAGTCCCAAGATTCTTTTTTCTTAGTAGCTAAAAGATAGGCTCACGTGTTGTTGTTAACTGGCATATGAATAAGGGCAATATAGTTTAATCTCCTTAGGAATCCCCTTACCTCTTTTTCTATCTTAGGAGATGTCATAGATTAAATGACTTTTACTTTATCATTATCCACCTCTATTCCTTTGTTCCTGAATAACATAACCTTGTAGCAGAATATTCCTCGTGACATGACAATTTTTTATTTATTTATTTATCTTCTAGAGCCATTTTTATCTAGTTATACCCTAAAAAACCATCCATGAAGCAATACGTTGAACTGTATGCAACATTGTTAACCAAAACATCTATATGTTGAAAAGAAAAGTTATATTTGGGGCCAGGTTTGTTCAAATCCATAAATCCATACAGACTCTGATCTTTCCCTCTTTCGTTGGCATGACAACTACATTAGATACCTATTATGGATATTTAACTACTTCTAAAAACATGGTGTCCAACTGCTTTTCAATCTCTGTCTTGACTTTAATTAGGATGTAGGATGAGTTCTTCTTAACTTTTATTTTATTGGTTTGCATCCTTCTACCAGCGGCATTCTATGTGCTACAATATCCATATCCAAACCAGGTATATTCTCGTAAGACATCTGTATATTCCTGTAATAGAGTGATCATTTCTGATCTATCCTCGGGAGTAACCAAGGCTTCTATTTTTAGTTCCTTCTTAAATTAATCATTACTCACATTTATGGTTTCAAGTTCTTCTATAGCGGGTTGCTAGGTCTGCTCGTGTTGCTCCATTAATTTTCTGAATTCCCTAATATCATTTCAATCCTCTTCCTCTCCTTCCATGGCTATTACATATTTGCTATATTTTGGTCATTCATTCTTGGTGCAAGGAGTATATAGTGTTATGGAAGACTTGCTTTCAGGTTTCTTGAAAGCGAAAAGTGTTCAGTGTAAATGCACAAGTGAGAAAAATATCAATGAAAAAAAACAATTTTAAAAAATGCAATGATCTTATTAATTAGAAAAGGTGGGCTCAACAACAAAGGCAAGATCTAATTGACATCTAAGCCTTAAATGTCAACCAGGGAAAACAAAGCAAATAAAAGCAGCAACAAAATGCATAATAAGATCAACAATGCTAAGTTACATTTTAAACACCAATGGAGCTTTCCCGGCCACTCAGTTTTGAAACTTCTTGCCCTTAGCCAGCTTTTGCTCGAAGGTATTAGTGGATACTTCTTCTAAAGTGTAGATGGTCAGCTGCGACAACACTTCATCTTCCTTTCCAACTTTATCTTCTCATCGTCCCCTTTAACCTGCTCTTCTTCCAAGGTGTTTATGTTCATAGTTGAGAGTTCCTGACCAAGACTTTCCAATCCTTTATTAGGTTGTATTACATATGCAGCCTTTGGGAACAAAATCGTAAGGGGAGAGATTGCTAGCTCTTCCTCTTCAGGTTCTCTTCCCTCAATTATAGCCATTCTTCTCTTTATTCTCGCACCAATAGCCCATATGTAATCCTCCTTTTTAGGCTTTTATCCAAGTATAAATCTTTGATCAACACATTTGACCTTTTATCATATTAACTCTCTTTGGCATTCTAGTGTCAGGGTTGCGTTGAAATGGAATTCCATGTTTCAAGAAGTATTTAGTTGTCATCTTTGCTGTTTTTGAAACTCTTGGTCTTTTCAGCACAGTGCTATTAGAAACCCACTCAGTGTTTACAATTTTAAAAGCATGATATCCCTATCTTTGCAATCTTTTACTTCTATGAATGGTAAAACCATATTCTTTATCATGGAAACTGTCTCCTCGGCCTTGACAGCCACCAATATCCCATTCTTGATGTACTTCAAAAATTAGTGTAATGACGAGGTTACTATTCCAGTTGCATGAATTCAAGGCTTTTCTAACAACATATTATAGGAAGGGTGGATATCCATAACTTGTAGCGTCACCAAGAAAACTTGTGACCCTACATATAGCTCCACTTTTAAAGTCCCAATAATTTGTCTAGGTAAGCCATCATATGCTCTCGTCATCAAGGTACTAGGTTTTACATGCGATTCATTGATGGGCATTTCTTTCAGCATATGTTTTGGTAACACATTAAGGGTTGAACCATTGTCGATGATCATTTTACCTATAAGGCAGTCTTTGTATCTGACAGTAATGTACAAAGGCTTGTTATGTCCAGTTTCTTTGTGTAGTACATGTAATTGCTTGCGTGGATCCTCCCTACCAAATGTTTCATGGTTTTCTGCTCAATATCTTGAGGTATATAAGCCTTGTTCAACACTTTTTACAGGGCATTTCAGTGCAGTTCAAAGCTAAGTATTAAGGATATAAGGGAGATCCTGGCTGGGGTGTTTTTTAGCTAATCCATTATATAGTATTCATTATGCTTTATCAACTTTAGGAACTTATTTGACTCTTCCTCAGTCACAGGTTTGTTAACCTCAAGTTCTTTGTCAAAGCCCGTTACTTCCTTGTTTTTAGCTTTCCTTAGCTCTTCAGGCGTGAAACAACAACCACTCTAGGTCAGCTCATTGATTTCATCTTGGAATCAGGGAGCATGAGTTTTGATATTAAGTGTGCAACCATAATTGTAAGGCATTATATTATGATTTCTTTTATTTGCTTAGGATGGTTTGATCAAGATCAATTTGGGTGGTCCATTGACTGTTGGTTAGATCCTACATACCTCCAATGGTTTCTCTTAACCTTCCATCATCCTTACCACATTGCTAAACTCCATAGACTATATCCTCAATTCTCTCATGGTTAGAATTCTTGCCACCTTTTGGCGGAACTCAATGCAATCCTCAACGTGATATCCCTTTACTTTATGAAACTCATAATAGTCACCCTCTCCCAAGTGATATTCAACATTCCTTTTCAAAAATCCTGATTGTATAATCATGCCATACAATCTTTTCATGGATATCTTCAATGCCTTGTTCTTGTTCCCAATTTCCACCATACCTATCCCATTGTTTCCTGCAACATGGTTAGGTAACGGATTCGAATTAACATTGGGCAAATCCTTGAAAGTTGTTTATCCTATTTTAATAAGCTCCAACAACTTTTTCTTAAAGGCGTAGCAAGTTTCAATACCATGACCGGGATTGCCAGCGTGGTATTGACAAGTTAGATCTGGCTTATACTAGACGAAAAACAGTGGGCGCATTAGTGGTATAGGAAGAGGAGCTATATGCCCAATACTCAACAATTTAGCATACCAATCTTTTAAATGCATTAGTAAAGGTGGTACTTGTTCTACGGTATTTTCTAGTGTTTTGTCTTTGTTAGTAGTTCTATTTATTTGCTTGATTGGTTTGATTCTAGGTAAAAGGCTGGTAACTTGAGAGGTATGTGTTTGGAGGTTACTGTAGTTTACTTTTTTACCCTTGTACCCTTCTTCCAAGCTATTCATATTATTCTCCCACACATAACTTCATGAAAGAAATTGAGTTAAATCATAGAAAGAAGAAGGGACTTAAGATCAGCCATGGGAAAAGAAATTAGGTGATGAATTATTTTATTTAAATGATGTGAAATTATACATAAATTGATAAAATTACATGAGAAAATTATATTTTATGAAGGTTATGTATTGGGAGCTTGCACTTGTTACAAAAGAAAAAAAATGTTTTAAAGTCTAGATAAAGTTGTTAACTTGTGAACTTGGCAAGAATGTGGACTTTAAGTTAAATACATGTAATGTTACAAGTAATTTAAATAAATAAAAAAGCTTTAAATGTGATAGATTAAGTATTTTTATAGTTGAACTTATGTTGGTTTAATGTAAGATTTAATAGAAGTGATATACGGAAATGTTAGGAAATTATCTGTGTACATAGTTGAAATGTGATGCTGAAGTTGTACATAGGAAGCTTAGGGTTTTATTAGTGTTGATTATACCAATTAAAATTGTTAGTATGTAAGATGATGAATATAGAAAGGGATTAAAATGCTAGATGAGATAAAAAAGGGTCAAATATTTTTATTATGAAGGTCAGAATGTATTAAATGGAAGTTAGTTTAAAATGGGAAAGAATAGGGAAAATTTACATATAAACTTGGAAATATTTTGATTTGAAAAGTTAAATTAGTTAGTATGATTAAATTATAAACCAACAAGGGTTTAAGTGAGATTACAAAAAAAAAAAAAATACTTGAATTAACAAGAAATAAATTGTTTAGAAATTGTATGAAATTAACATGTGTGTTACGACAATAATGATTAGAAATGGATTAAATTACTTTACAAGAATTTAATTGATTTTACTAGTATATTGTGAATTAGAGTATATGTGTGATACTGGATGGAAATTGTGTTATTAATTTATAATTCATAGATTTAGTTAGATTAGCTTGCTGTCAATGTAAATTCATGAACAACTGACATCAATCAATGAAAGCCATCATAGGAGGTTGAAGAAAGCAACATGCATTGCTCAGCTACAACAGGTTTCTTTACACGCTTATATCTACCAGCCATTTTTTTTAATTTGATCTCTGATCAGATAATTTTTTATATTTAATCCCTGATTCTTTGATAACTTTTCAATGTTTTTATTTGGTCCCTGATTAGTTGATATCTCTTCAATTTAGTCTCTTATTATTTGATAGATCTTCAATTTAGTTTCATATTTCATCCGACCCAATCCTAAAAAAGGCCCAACAAGGGGTAAATTAAGGGAAGAGAAATGAAAGAAATAGATGACCAAATTAGGTTAGCTTATTGTGGTTGTGTTCATGATTGGGCTGTGAATATAGTAGGTTGATCAGGATCAATCCAATATGACATCATATTTTTGTTTAACTTTATAAATATATTTTTTTCGATTTTATTCTTTAACAATTTGTTGATTCATATTTTAACATAATCAGGTTAGACAAAGGTTAAAATAACGATGACTTGAAAAATCTTTTGAAACTAGATCGGGTTTTGATCATGGCAACCAAGTCACATTTGGACATGCTTGGTTGAATGGACCATATCAAGCTAACTCTAACATAGTTGGATTTGAAACCCATGTCATGCAAGGGACCATGCATAGAACGATGGTAGATAAAAAAACAAAAAAAAAAAATTATGCTAACAAGTTATTTTATTTCAAGTTAATTTTCTTATTTTTCTTTTTTCAAATATATTAACACATAATTAAATAAAGATGTTAAATAGTTTGGCATGTCACGAGATCATATTTCTTCTTTATGTATATCAATCACTTAGCATCCCATTTCAGTCTTTGTTTATCTTTATAGACAAATTAAAAAAATAATAAAGAAAATGTGCTAACAAATTATTTTGTTTCGATTTAATTATTTTTTCAAATAAACTGACACATAATTAAATAGACATGTTAAACAACATATCATGTTGCCAGATCTTATTTCTTTATCTATATCAACCACTCCACATTCCTGCTTAATTTTTATTTAATATTAACAATTCTTTTTAATATTTATTAATGCTGAGAAATTAATTTTATTGAACACAATCATCACGCTTTCAAAGTGCTTGAATTGATTTTTGATCCGGCGAGGAGGGTAGCACGGACACCGGAACTAGTGAAAGAAAGCTGCTGGGAATTTAGCAAACCAGAATCATAAATAGAAAACATCTTCATACTACTATTAGAACCAACAATAGGAAAACGAGATAGATTTACACAAACTCCTTCGTGCCATCAATATTAGAAACAAGAAAACAAAAGCCAAACGAGCATAGATAGGTATAGATAAATAGATAGACAGTACTTAAACTAGACATTTGAAGCAATTTTATCCATGATGTTTGCCATGACATTGTTGGACTCCCTCAGCAACTTGATGCTCACATTCAGCTTCTCACGCTTAGCAGCTACCGCTGGAGATTCCTCTAACATTCTTTCTATCGCACCATCATGTCTACCGGCAAGCTCCTGGACGATCTCCTCTTCCATTTCCTTGTTCACAAGATTTCGAGCGCAGAACTGCAAATGCAGAGCCATAAAATCAACCAACCTCCTCAAAACAATTTTCCAGTAAGCAGTCATTCTCATTTTCAAGTCGAAAGCTTGAAGCAAAACATGCTGCTCATACCACCTGAGACCTGCAATTGGAACCTCTCCCAAACCTTCAATCTTGAATGTAGCATCGCACCCATTTTCCAGGACATCACGCGTGAAATCATGCTGTTGAGCCATGAGCTTGTTCCAGTCATTCATGTATTCAGGATTGCTCGTATAATCTGTTAGTTTCTCCATTTGAACAATCTCTGTGACCCAATTTCTAGAATGCTCTTTCATTCTTGCTATGAGACTATGGCCTGCTCGTCGAGTTGATAGCTGAAGCTGGTGGTACTTTTCCGAGTGATGCAATAAAACAGATATGACCACACCTTCAACGTAAGTCCATACTTTCTCAACAAAGGCAACTGGTATGTGCGATACCTTTTCAACCTTTTTCTGCAGGATAGCAAGGAAGGTGGTGCGGGGAAGGAAATTTGGCAATTCAATCCCTTTGGCTTCCTCCAAAGCCTGAATCTCATCCATCAGAAAGTTCCCTGTAAGGTCATTTTCAGAGCACTTACGAAGTTTACCTGAGTATTGGTTGAGCATTTCAACCAATCTGGCAGTGCAATGCATATTTTTATCTTCTAGATACTCATCATACTCTCCTCTCACAATGATCTTGTTTAGTGACTCTTTGGCGGATCCAACAATGCCCATGAAAGTTGTGAGGGCTTCACTAACCGAGGACAAAGTTTTAGGCATCCTGTTCAGTTCCGAGATACTTGCATTCAGCTTCTCGTTAATCTTCCTCACTATCTCCATCTTGCTATAATAGTTGCTTGAATTTGAACCAGTTTTTGAGCCAAAACTGGGATGCTCACCATGGATTTATCAATCTTGGATAGAAGAGGATGAATTTCAAACAAGTCAGCTTCTTCCTTGTGTGCTTCCTTGTAAGATTCATCACCAATACGATTTCTCACACAGACATAACCCAGACCTATATTCACATCATCAGCCGTAACCTTCTCAAGCAGTCCTTCTGGAGCTCTTTCTGCTTTGGTGACCACGGCGAGAGTCCTCTCACCATTCTTATCCACTTTCTGTGACATCCTAATAATTCACAAGTGGTAAAATCAACAGTGGCAGACAAAACATTAAGGATAATACTCTCTTCAGGCCTTATGTACTCCATAATGATATCCGCTATCTGCTCATAGATGTTTTCAGGCTGACCGTGGACAGGAACTCTAGTGATTCCAGGGAGAGCAACCATTGTAAGGTCCGGAACGCCATTCTTTTTCACTACCAGAGTCAATGGTGTGTTTGATATGCCCTTAGCATTGCCTGCAATCTCATCAGTGGCAAGACTTATGGCATGGGCGATTTTGGCTTCACTGGTAGGTACTGTTTTGCCATTAAACTCCAAGGAAAGCTCTGGTTCTGGAGCTGTGTGGTGTTGCAACCTCATTATGAGAGGTACTCTTGTGCAGATGCCCTGGCCACGAGGGAGGCTGATACCAGCTAGTGATTCAAGAACACTAGATTTCCCTGAAGATTGATCACCAACAACAACAATGGTGGGGAGTTGTATGCGTTCTTTCATTACCTGGAGATACCTGAGCTTGTCAACCGCATCAAGTAGTGGTCGAATACGTTCATTGAATGATGATACGATGGGCACATGCCTGACTACCAGCTCTTGATGCTTTTCTTCAATGATCTGTGGAAGTGATTCCACTTCGTTTTCCGAGCTATTCGACATTTCTTCACTCACTGAACCACAATGCCTAAGCACTAAACTCATTTTGTTGACAGAGAGAAACTTCAAATAATTGCTATAGAAACACAAATTTTCTACCAATCAAATTTTACCATGTGTTATTTTATTCTTTAAAAGAAGGGATAAAATAAAATTGAAATAAATGACATGAAAAATAAATGAGCCTTCATATATTTCTTGATCAATGAAAAGTTGACACTTGTGATAAGATATTAAAGATATCTTGTCATAAATACGAGATCCCATCAGATATCTCCATAAATACAAGATCCCGTCAATAAATATCAACCAATAAAATTATACCATGTGGCATTGGAAAAGGACCTGAGAGCCCCTACAGATCTCTATAAATAGAGGGCCTCAACCTAAAGAAAAGAGGATTACGGGAGATATAAATTTCCTTCAAGACAAGCTCTTCAAGCAAGGAAGGTCTCTCTCTCTCTCTCTTCAAGCAAGGAAGCTCACTCTCAAAGAGTTCTCAAGCCTCCTTCATCTACGCTTGAAGTCTACAAAGAACGAAGCTCTGTTAGATTAAGCCAAAACGTCTCATAAGAGTTCTTCAACAACACTTTGAAGACAAATCAAAGTACTCTTCAAAGCATCGAATCACAACATCTCGCTACGCAATACATGCCCAAATTCGCGTTCTTGCAAAGCACAAATCTTGGCTTGATTACTCAAATAAATCAAGTCACCATACATCAAATCCAAGGGAAGAATTAGAGGATTGCCATATTCTTTTGAAAGAATATATTACATAAAGATTGTACCCATTCATATATTTAATAAAATCATATATTTGTAGACATGTGCTTGTTTAATTTCAGGTGCTCAAAATTGTATCTACAAATTTCTGGCGACTCCACTAGGGACATCTCTACCTCTCAAGACCCTTCAAGAAAGAATTTTCAACAAACTCTCAATGGCAACTAGTAGGAACATGATCACCGTTGTCGCTTCGAAAAGCAATAAGGCCACTGATTCAAGTTACCAACATACTATTAAAGATTCTTCAACCCCGCCATTGAAAACAAAATCCATCGTCGAGTTGTATGAACAAACTAAGCCGACTCTCAAGTTGACATCAATTTCGAATGCAAGAGGGGCAAAAGATCTTGCCTCAAAGATGAAGCCACAAGCAACTCCACTACAAGAGTCAAGTGGGGCGCGTAAAATTCTCTTCAACACTCAAGGCGACTTCGACAAGTCACCTATGGAAACTTCTCCGTGTCAATCACCAAGTAAGGCTTGGGGTTTTGGCACCATGTCCGTGATGATGACTGAGACAACATCTTTAGAGGATCAAATGGCTAACTTGACAAAACTCGTCGAGGGGTTTTCGACTTCACTCAAGGTAAAAGACCACGAGATAGCAAAGTTGATGAACAAACTTGAGAGCTTGAATGAAGGAGGCCAAACTTCGACTACCAAGGCTTTTCAAGCAGATCAACTAGATGTCATTGAGGAGTCTGCAATTGGATCTGTGAAGAATATACGTGGTATTACTGATGGCATCTTCACCACAAATCAACTGAAAGAACTCATCAAGGAAGCCATCGCAAACCAGGTGGAAAGCTTAATTCAACCCTCGTATTCGTATGCGAAGCCGTACACCCAAAGATGCCTCTAAGTTACCAACCACCAAAGTTTCAACAATTTGATGGCAAGGGAAATCCTCGGCAACACGTAGCTCACTTTGTGGAGACTTGCAACAATGTCGGGACTAATGGTGATCTTATGGTAAAACACTTTGTTCGTTCCTTGAAAGGTAATGCCTTCGACTGGTACATTGACTTGGAGTCTGGCTCGATTGATACTTGGGAATAGTTAGAGCGCAAGTTTCTTAGCCGCTTTTATAGCACTTGTTGTGTGGTTAGCATGATTGAACTCACTAATGCACGTCAATGGAAGGAAGAGCTTGTCATCGACTACATTCATCGGTGGAGAAACCTTAGCCTCAACTGTAGAGATCGGCTCACCGAAACTTCTACGCTAGACATGTGTATTCAATGCATTAGGGACTACGCTATATTCTACAAGGCATCAAACCAAAGTCTTTTGAAGAATTGACTACTCGTGCACACGATATGGAACTTAGCATTGTGGCAGCTGAAAGTTCATTATTACCTATGCAAAGCCTAAAAGAAATAAGCTTGAAGGTCGTAGATTCGGAAAGAGCACCCTAAAGGTCGAGGGAAAGCAATCTTTAGTAGTTAACTCGGCTGCTATAAGGGTACCAACTGGAGTTAAGAGGAATAATCATGCAACGCCTACTACTTTACAAAAGGGTGAAAGAAAGAAACCATCCTTGAAAGAGCGACAAGAAAAAGTCTATCCATTCCCTGACTCAGACATATCTAGGATGCTGGATGATCTGCTTGAGGCAAATATCATTGAGGTGAAACGCCCTGAAGAAGCAAACCAAGTAGATAATCCAAATTATTGCAAATATCATCGCTTAATCATTCATTCTGTAGAGAAGTGTTTTGTGTTGAAAGACAAGATCATGAGGCTACACGAGAATGGAGATATCGTTTTTGATGATGAAATAGTAGCCTCTAATATCACAACCACGGTCACTTTAGGACCACGTCAATCACTCCCTACAATAAGTTTCGGCTCCTTTGAACCTATAAGACTTGATGCCATTTTCCCGATGAGCTTTGTTGCATCCTCAAGTCTAACTCCATGCACAACCCTCGCACCTCAAGTTGACAACTTGAAGCCTGATTCGTTGGAAAATTATGATGATGAAGGATGGACTTTAGTCACACGTAGAAGAGGAAGGAGGAAGCGCATGCAAATGACAAAGCCAACTAGAATGAGAATCTCAATGGTGAGGAAGCTAATTGATGAGCTGATATGCCGAAAGACTCAACGAAAATCCATACCAGTTAGAAAGGAGGGTTTTTCAACTCAAAGTCTAAGAAAGCCTGTTATACTGAATGAGTACATGCCAACGGAGATGAGAAGAGTTGAAAATGTACTTATTGCTTGCTATCATGTTGATGATGCTAACAAGTTATTTTGTTTCAAGTCAATTTTCTTATTTTTTATTTTTTCAAACATATTAATGCATAATTAAATAAAGATGTTTAGTAGTATGACATGTCGCGAGGTCATATTTCTTTATATGTATCAATCACTTAGCATCTCGGTTCAGTTTTTGTTTATTTTTATAGATAAAAAAAACGAATTTTGCTAACAAATTATTTTGTTTCGATTAATTTTTTCCTTTTCAAATATATTGACACATAATTAAATAAAAACGTTAAATAAAATATCATGTTGCCAGATCATATTTTTTTATTTCTATCAATCACTTGGCATCCCGGTTCACTCTTTGTTTATTGTTAATATCTCTTTTTAATAGTTATTAATAAATATAGTGAGAAATTAATTTTATTGAACACATTGATTACGCTTTCAAAGTGCTTGAATTGATTTTTGATCCGGCAAACATCTCCGTACTAATATTAGAACACAAGGAAAACAAGATGGATTAACACAAACTCCTTGATGCCATCAATCTTAGAAACAAGTAAAGAAAAGCAAAGCCAAACGGGCATAGATAGGTATGGATAAATAGATAGATAAACAGTGCTCAAACTAGATATTTGAAGCAATTTTGTCCATGATGTTTGCCAGGACATTGTTGGACTCCCTCAACAACTTGATGCTCACATTCAGCTTCTCACGCTTAGCAGCTACGGCTGGAGATTCCTCTAACATTCTTTCTATCGCACAATCATGTCTACCGACAAGCTCCTGGACGATCTCCTCTTCCATTTCCTTGTTCACAAGATTTCGAGCACAGAACTGCAAATGCAGAGCCATAAAATCAACCAACCTCCTCAAAACAATTTTCCAGTAAGGAGTCATTCTCATTTTCAAGTCGAAAGCTTGAAGCAAAACATGCTGCTCATACCCCCTGAGACCTGCAATTGGAACCTCTCTCAAACCTTCAATCTTGAATGTAGCAACGTACCCATTTTCCAGGACATCACGCGTGAAATCATGCTGTTGAGCCATGATCTTGTTCCAGTCATTCATGTATTCAGGATTGCTCGTATAATCTGTCAGTTTCTCCATTTGAACAATCTCTGTGACCCAATTTCTAGAATGCTCTTTCATTCTTGCTATGAGATTATGGCTTGCTCGTCTAGTGGATAGCTGAAGCCGGTGGTAGTTTTCAAGCCGGTGGTATTCCATGCACGCACGCGTGTGTTATCAAATAAAAACTCATAGACATGGTGAAGGCAGATGGTGGTGGTTTGAATGTGTGTTCAAATGATTGAGTCATGAAGTGAAACTGACTCTGTTTTGATAATTTAAAGCTTTGTATATGTTCGGTATTATATTGTGTGTGTCATAACTATGAGAGTTTTCTCCAAAATTATTTTTTCTTTTTTATTTAAAAAAGACCGGCAACGTGATAAGAGCAATTTAATAACAAAGATTTTAAATGCACGGAGAAAATGAGCTGAAATTTTAAACAAAATTGAGAGTTAAATTATATTCTATTGTATCCAAAATTAAAAAACAATGTAAATTCAAGATTAAATCAAATGATTATCGGATGAATTTGTATAAAAATTAAGTCTGAGAACTTAATTAGACTTTTAATTGGCCAATTTGATTTAATCATGAACTCAATTAAAGGTTTAATTAAATTTTAGAATTAATTTGGGTCAAATTAAAAGAATTGATTAAGTGCAAGAATTTAATTAAGTTTTTAATGAGTGAAATTAATTTTATTATGAATTTAATTGGTGAAAAAATAAGTTTGAAAGCTTAATTTGAGTTTAATTGAGAAGATTGAAATTTTAGAGAAAAAGATTTAATTTTTTTAATTATGAAAAAAATTCAAAAAACAAAATATTTTTATTTGTGTTCTAAAAATAAATCATATTTGCATAATTTAACATACTAAAAATCACAAAACAAATAATATTTGTATTCTGCATGCATTTTGGATTTAATAATTAATTTATTAAAGCCATGAAAACTTGATCTATATTTCAAATATTATTTTTTTTCTTTTAATATACGAGATTATGAACTTATACATAAAAGTATTCCCAATATTAAATAAAAAGACTTTTGTTTTCTCTTCTTTATTTTTTGACTCTAGAGCAGTTATGATTTTAACCTGGATAAAAACCTTTTTATCGAGGGAGACTTTTTTAAAACTTTAAACAGACCAATAATTAGAAAACATAACAATAACTTAGTTTATATTAGACAAATAAATAATGTAGCTTGTCATAGGTAGGGTACACCGGGGTGATGAGTTTTCCTCGTGTACAACTAATTCTCTTATTCAGACTCTTTCATACTATCAAGTATTTTAATAAAAATAATATTAGATAGTGAATCTTGAATTTTCAAATCATATTTTTATAATTTTTCAAACATATTCAAAACCCTCTTAATCTAAGAGCCATGCTTGCCCTCCTGCACCATGCACATCAAGACATATGTTATTATGTATCTCAACTCTATGATCCTCGGTTACCATGTCCTCAATGCTACGATCCTCAATCATCATGTCTCTCAGTTATTTGGTCTCTCGTTAATTATGTTCCTTGATAATTATCTCATGGATATGTAAAAAAATAATGCATTGTTCTATTTTGATTAATGTTTTTAACTCTATACTATGATCAATATACCTAGATATATGTGTTCTAGGATGCCTCTAGTAATATCATTTTGAGTTCTCATTTAGTTTCCCATCCAGCTGCCACTCTTTTTTTTATTTTATTAACATGGATGTTCAGACCAGTTTGCATTCACCTCGATTAATCCCACGGGTCTTGAAGTTAATGACCATATAAGCCTCCAATGACCCTGAGATTTATGAGACTCGAACTGGTAATCTCTAGAGAGCAAATCTAAAACTTGACCAATTGAGCTACACCTCTTAGGGTTCTATCCAACTGCCACTTAGTTAGATAGGTTATGGTGACTTTATTTATTTTTTTCATTAATTAATATTTTGACATTTAACTTTATTTTTTTATTTTATTTTTATTTATTATTTATGGTTTTTATTTTTTATTTATTAACACATATAATTCTTAATTTATTTGATTATATATGGATAAACTTTTTTATTTTCACTTAAAATTGTTTTAACAACAAAACATATTGAAAAAACCCATGTATATAATTTTTTTATTTTACCTGCGACAAAGTACAAATCAAGTATCTTCATTTATTTTTGTGTTTCAAAAAATTTTTTGAAAAAAATTGACTTTTTTGATGGTTTTAAATTATTTTTTTTGATATTTTCATATTATTTTGATATAAATTATTTTAATATATTTTTAAATATAAATTATTTTAAAAAATAACTATTATCATTTTCTTAAACACCAATGAAAACAAAACAGGTATTGAAGTTAAGAAGTCTTCATGAAAGTGGAGGCGAATAATGTATCCTCCACATCTATCAGCATCCCTACACTTATCTTGTTTGGAGAGGGGACATGGAAGGAATTCTGAAGTTGTACATATAGCATTATCTAGGATTTGTCAATTCTTAAAAACTCTGTAAGACAATAAGGGCAATAAAGTTCAGAGAAACTCAAAGCCTAGATTTTATTAAAAGATAAGATATCAGAGTTCTAAGTTTTTAATTCAAATAATTTTTATTAATTTTTTTTTCAAACATATTGATGCATAAATAAATATGTTAAATAACATGATGTATCGCAAAATCTTTATCTTATTAATCGATTAATAATTTAATGGCACTACATGTTCTTTTTTTTTTATGCTTGAATTATTTTTTGATGGTGAAAGAAAGCTTCTGGGAATTCAGCAAACCAGAATCATAAATAGAAAACATCTTCATACTACTATTAGAACCAACACAAGGAAAACAAGATAGATTGACACAAACTCCTTCGTGCCATCAATCTTAGAAACAGGAAAGGAAAAGCCAAACGAGCATAGATAGGTATAGATAAATACATAGATAAACAGTGCTCAAACTAGATATTTGACGCAATTTTGTCCATGATGTTTCCCAGGACATTGTTGGACTCCCTCAACAACTTGATGCTCACATTCAGCTTCTCACGCTTAGCAGCTACAGCTGGAGATTCCTCTAACATTCTTTCTATCGCACCATCATGTCTACCGGCAAGCTCCTGGATGATCTCCTCTTCCATTTCCTTGTTCACAAGATTTCGAGCACAGAACTGCAAATGCAGAGCCATAAAATCAACCAACCTCCTCAAAACAATTTTCCAGTAAGCAGTCATTCTCATTTTCAAGTCGAAAGCTTGAAGCAAAACATGCTGCTCATACCCCCTGAGACCAGCAATTGGAACCTCTCCCAAACCTTCAATCTTGAATGTAGTAATGTACACTTTTTCGAGGACATCACGCGTGAAATCATGCTGTTGAGCCATGAGCTTGTTCCAGTCATTCATGTATTCGGGATTGCTTGTATAATCTGTCAGTTTCTCCATTTGAACAATCTCCGTGACCCAATTTCTAGAATGCTCTTTCATTCTTGCTATGAGATTATGGCCTGCTCGTCGAGTGGATAGCTGAAGCTGGTGGTAGTTTTCCGAGTGATGCATCAAAACAGATATGACCACATCTTCAATGTAAGTCCACACTTTCTCAACAAAGGCAACTGGTATGCGTGATATCTTTTCAACCTTTTTCTGCAGAATAGCAAGGAAGGTGGTGCGGGGAAGGAAATTTGGCAATTGAATCCCTTTGGCTTCCTCCAAAACCTGAATCTCATCCATCAAAAAGTTCCCTGTAAGGTCATTTTCAGAGCACTTACGAAGTTCACCTGAGTATTGGTTGAGCATTTCAACCAATCTGGCAGTGCAATGCATATTTTTATCTTCTGGATACTCATCATATTCTCCTCTCACAATGATCTTGTTTAGCGACTCTTTGGCGGATCCAACAA
This sequence comes from Populus nigra, assembly GCF_951802175.1. NCBI lineage: Eukaryota > Viridiplantae > Streptophyta > Magnoliopsida > Malpighiales > Salicaceae > Populus > Populus nigra. The sequence continues at coordinate 2,434,862 of NC_084859.1, forward strand.
TGCCCATGAAAGTTGTCAGGGCTTCACCAACCGAGGACAAAGTCTTAGGCATCCTGTTCAGTTCGGAGATACTTGCATTCAGCTTCTCATTAATCTTCCTCACTATCTCTGGCAAGCATCTTGCTATAATAGTTGCTTGAATTTGAACCAGTTTTTGAGCCAAAACTGGGATGCCCACAATGGATTTATCAATCTTGGATAGAAGAGGATGATTTTCAAACAAGTCAGCTTCTTCCTTGCGTGCTTCCTTGTAAGATTCATCACCAATACGATTTCTCACACAGACATAACCCAGACCTATATTCACATCATCAGCCGTAACCTTCTCAAGCAGTCCTTCTGGAGCTCTGTCTGCTTTGGTGACCGCGGCGAGAGTCCTCTCACCATTCTTATCCACTTTCTGTGACATCCTAATAGATTCACAAGTGGTAAAATCAACAGTTGCAGACAAAACATTAAGGATAATACTCTCTTCAGGCCTTATGTACTCCATAATGATATCCGCTATCTGCTCATAGATGTTTTCAGGCTGACCATGGACAGGAACTCTAGTGATTCCAGGGAGATCAACCATTGTAAGGTCCGGAACGCCATTCTTTTTCACTACCAGAGTCAATGGTGTGTTTGATATGCCCTTAGCATTGCCTGCAATCTCATCAGTGGCAAGAATTATGGCATGGGCGATTTCGGCTTCACTGGTAGGTACTGTTTTGCCATTGAACTCCAAGGAAAGCTCTGGTTCTGGAGCTGTGTGATGTTGCAACCTCATTATGAGAGGTACTCTGGTGCAGATGCCCTGGCCACGAGGGAGGCTGATACCAGCTAGTGATTCAAGAACACTAGATTTCCCTGAAGATTGATCACCAACAACAACAATGGTGGGGAGTTGTATGCCTTCTTTCATGACCTGGAGATGCCTCAGCTTGTCAACCGCATCAAGCAGAGGTCGAATACGTTCATTGAATGATGATACGATGGGGACATGCCTGACTACCAGCTCTTGATGCTTTTCTTCAATGATCTGTGGAAGTGATTCCACTTTGTTTTCCGAGCTATTCGACATTTCTTCACTCACTGAACCACAATGATTAAGCACTACACTCATTTTGTTGACAGGGAGAAACTTCGAATAATTGGCTTGCTATTTTTTAATTTGTTATGCTTCAAATGAAGAGGGCTGAGTGAGCATTTAAAGTGAGCCAGGTGGATGTGAAATAGTGTGGACTCGGGAATCTTTCTTTTTGCAAAGACTAAAGATCGACTTAATTTCTTTTTCCAGAAACGAGAATCGTTTGAAAAGCTTAACGAGGAAGGAGATGATCCGTACTAGGTTCGTTCCTTTCAAATGAGTGGCCTTCCCATCGAATATTTAAAAGAGGTTTACAACCTTGCGTATTCTTTTCTGGTCCTTAAGCATGGATGGCTCTCCTTCTCTTGGAAGTTGTCACCGAAATAACTTTAGTCCAATTTACGAAAAAAGATATATATATATTGAATAGTTTCTCAGTGTATTTTTATTTATTATTTTTTTTATAAAAAAACATTTTAATTTAGATATTACTAGTTAGATGCCCCGTGCTACATCGTGGATCAAATTTTTATTTTCATAAAACTTATTAAAAAATATAAGACTAAAAGTGTTAGGTCTGACTGCAATGTTAGACCAAAGAGCTTCGAGTCTATTTAACTTGTCTACTCAAATTCTTATATTTTTTAATTTTTTTTAAAGGTATTTCTTCAATAGTAATAATAGTATTTTTTAAAATTTATTAATGATAATAATAACAATAATAATAATAATTCTTAATTTTACCATTCAAATCAAATCTAAGGATGTTTTTTAATATTGATAATAATTGTTTTTCAAATTTATTAATTATTTTATAAATAATATTAATTATAATAAAAATAATAATATTTATAATACAAATAATAATAATTTTTATATTAATACTTTTAATTATAATAAAAATAACAATATTTATAACACAAATAATAATATTTAGAAACCTAAAACCTAAAAACCTTGGGTCCTGAAGCAAGACCCATTTCGATTAGGTCCTGAGGCAGGACCCAATCATAATGGGTCCAGACACAGGACCCATCACCCTTGAGTCTTCACACAGAACCCAAGATAATTGAGTGCGGAGGCAAGACCCAATCAAAATGGATCCTAAGGTAGACCCAAGAAAATTGGGTCCAGAGGCATGACCAATTTCCTTTGGGTCTTGACGCAGGACCAAAATTAGATCCGGACTCAGAACCCATTAGTTTTGGGTCTGGACATAGGACCTAAGAGAATTGGATCCGGACCAAGTGTTTTTAGGTCCCTAAATTTATTGGGTCTGTTGTGTAGCTAGACCCAAAGCTATTTTGGATCCTGCCCCCACAGGACCCAACTCTAATAGATCTTACTAGGGGCAGGACCCAACATATGATTTATTTATGTATTTAATAATACATATAATTCAAAACTATTGAATAAAACATTGATAAAACTTTGAATCTCATTTACTAATGTTATAAAATTAAAATATCTTCTATTACCCAAAATAATATTATATTATAATATTTCTAAATTATTTTTTAATGGATTATATTGTTAAAAATTCTCTTATATAATACAAAAATATAATGTATATGATGTGAATCAAAAATTTATTGAGAGCTCCATCAACTTTAATATGATAATATTAAAGAAAAAAATAAAAAAACTTTTAATATAAAAAAAATTACATAAAAAATTTTTTTTTTTGAAAGCATTAGGTCCTGCTAGGAGCAGGACCCAAGGAGCCAAGGCTGATGGGTCCAACCGCAACATGACCCAAACACAATTGGGGGCATTGCCTTCTTTGTTAAAAACTGTTGGTTTTGGCTTGGCAGTCAGACTCAAAACACTTCCAAAAGGTGTAATAGTGTTGGGTCTTGCTGGCCAGCCAGATTCACACCACTTCAAAAAAGTGCTGAGTTTGGCTGCCCAGCTAGACCCTCCAATCTTGGGTCTAGCAGTGTAGACAAGGATATTAGGTCTCAGATTTTTTGCTCTTTTCTCTCATTTAAATTTATTTTTCATACAATAAAGAGGAAATAAATTGATGAGAGTTTTTTTATATTTTACAAAAATTAGATGATGATAAGTTTTTTTTTTTTTTTGAGGTTAGGTTGAATTTTCTTATTAAAACATGCTTGTTTTTGTTTTTCAAAAATGCTTTGAAAAAAATTTGACTATTTTTTATTTTTTTCTGTATTTCAAATTAATATTTTTTCTTAATTCATATTAAGATGTTTTTGTATTATTTTGATTTGATTATATTAAAAATAGATTAAAAAAAATAAAAAAAATATTATCTCAATATATATTTTTTAAATTATTTTAAGATATTTCCAATTTTCTTTTTTCTCTCTTCAATTTTTTTTTCTTTTCTCTTGTTGACTTTTTTTTCATATTGTAAAGAGAAAATAAATTATTGTGATTTTTTTTTTATATTATACAAAGGTTGGTTGATGATAATTTTTTTTTCATTTTATGTTGGGTTGAATTTCCTTATTAAAACATGTTTGTTTTTGTGTTTCAAAAATACTTTGAAAAAAAAATTGATTTTTTTTATTGTTTTCCATACTTTAAATTCATATTTTTGTATTTTTTTTAAATATATTGAGATTGGGTCTGGTTGCGCAACCAGACCCAATGAGAATATATTAAGTTAGGTCCTACCCAGTAGGACCCATTCGAGTTGGGTTCTGCCCTAGATGTACCCAAAATAGCAATAGGTCCAGCCGCGGTCCCTAAGTTAAATGGGACCTGACGCATGACCTAAGCGAAATGGATCCTGACGCAAGACTCAAGCCAAGTGGCTCCTGATGTAGGATCCAAGAGACTTGGGTTCTGGCGAGGACCCAAACGAAATGGGTCCTGACGCATGACCCAAGAGTATTGGGTCCTGACACCGGACCCAACAGAATAGGGTCCGGATGCAGGACACAATGCCAATTGGTTTTGTGTCTGAAGTACCTAAGAGAAATATAATAAAAATAATAATATTTATAGAACAAATAATTATATTTTTTTTATATGAATACTTTGAGTTATAATAATAATAATAATAATAACAAAAATTATAATATTTTTTATATGAATACTTTGAGTTATAATAAAAGTAATAATATTTATAACACAAATAATAATATTCTTGTTACGCAAGATCCAAGGCCAATTGGTTCTGTGTCTGGAGCACCTAAAAGAATTATAATAAAAATAATAATATTTATAGCACAAATAATAATATTTTTTATATTAATACCTTGAATTATAATAAAAATAATAATATTTTGAACACAAATTATAATATTTTTGATATGAATACTTTGAGTTATAATAACAATTATAATATTTATAGCACAAATAATTATATATTTTGAGATGAATACTTTGAATTATAAGAAAAATAATAATATTTATAATACAAATAATTATATTAATAAACCCAAGACTCAAGAACCTTGGGTCCTGACAAAGGACCCAAGAGACTTGGGTTCTGACGCAAGACCCAAGCGAAATGGATTTTAACCAGGACCCATGAGTAGTGGGTCTTGACGCCGGACCCAACAACATTGGGTCTTGATGCAGGACCCAAGGCTAAGGTGTCCCTAGCAGGTCTTTAGACCCGCTTGCCTGTGTCTACAGCCATGGGTGAGAGTCTGGCCCTAGCACCTAGTGCAACCCCAATGCCATGTGACTTCAAACACGCTCGTTTGTGTCTGTAACCATGCATACGGGTTTGGCCCTAGCACCTATGTGTCTGCAGATTATGGCTTGCAGACCCACTTGGCGCACGGGCACCCAGAGCTTGCTTGCCCAGTGCTAGATGTCTGCAGTCCGGGGCCTTTAACCCTACCAAAACTGAGCTGATCATTTTCTTCCTAACCATCGCTTCAATGCCATATACATCCTAGTGAAAAGACAACCCCACCCTCCCACTGCAGTCTTTCCAATTCTCTATAGCAAGGGCAGCTCTGCCATTACATTGCTCCAATCCATAGTGCTTTGTGTCTATGTAAACAGTAATAGGAGCATTGATCCCTTTTAGTATATTGTATAATTTATTGTGTTTGCTCTGTCAAATCATATTTGTTCCTAACACCATAGTCATTGATTCTTTGAATAAAATTTTGAAACTCTTTTCAAATCTTATTTCACCTTGCGTAAGAATTTCACAATCAATATTATTTGAGAACAAATAATTTTTTTTTTATTCAACTAAGGTGACGGGTCCTCTTTTAATCACTAAACACCTATATATAATTCATGTTATATTTAATATCTTCCCATTTGTTACATGACACGACCAAAAGATTGATGTCTTCTTTCAAGTGCAGAAGTGTCAAAGTAATAAATAACTCGACAAGACTAGGGTCGAACTATAAGGAGGATAACTATATAATAATAATAATAATAATAAGTTAAAGAGGATTTTGAGGTATAAGATTAATGTGAGGATTCAACAATGATAAAAACAATTGTCATGGTTAGAGGATCCACTAATAGTATTAGAAATAAATATAGTATAAACTCTTTTTATTAATCAACTGGAAACCACACACAAAAAAGGTTCAAATCGGATGATTTATCCTTAATAGTTCATTATAAATTTTTAACATGATCATATTAATTATCTTATTTTAGTAACACCATACTTTTAAATATTTTCAGGAATTCATGATGTTAACTTATGTTAACAACAAATCAAGTTCCTTTCATAGCACAGGTGTAGGTTATACCATACGGTTGGCTATGGAAGTGCCAAGCATTTGTTGTACCAAGTGTTATACAACACAAATCTAGATTAACCATTTAACAAGCAAGGTATTAAGAATTAATAAGATAAAAAAATAAGACATGTTAACAACAAACTTTCTTAAATATAAACATTGAAGTCCATGTTGAGTTTATATTATACCTATTCTAACACCATTAGTGAAACCTTTTCACCTTGACATAATAAACTTAGCTAAACATAATGAAGAAGAGAAACATAACTAAACAACATAAGAACATAAGTATAGTAAAGGAAATGAAAAGCATAAACAAGAGATTAAGAAAAATATAAAATGAAATAAAACTTAAACATTACAAAAATATAAAGAAAGAAATAAAAAAGCATGATCTTGATGTGAACAACCAAGATGCCTAAATGCATGGCAAATGCCTCCTTTTATAGGCCAAAATTTGGAACTATTGATATGATAACTGATTATTGAGTGGGTGGCCAACTCTTGACTTGGTGAAAATTCTTATCTTCTTGTCTAAACAAAACATCATTGCTAACATCAGAACTAGAACCACCTGTGCCCATAAAAGTTATAGGAAATTGTCTTAGTTTTCCAAGAAAAAAAATTGAGGTCATTTGGACTTTTAGAACTCGAGATATGGGCTGAACACTGAACAGTGTCTGGGCTGTAGGATAAATTCGGACTTCTCCGTTGTCGCTATAATTTGGACTTGGAAATGACATTTTTAAATCTTGGACTCCACATGAAAGTTGTAGGCCTATATCTTACCGAATCTGTACAAAACTTTGAGGTCATTTGGACATCTATAACTCAAGATCTGACCGAATTACTAAACAGTGTTCCAGTTTGAACTACATTAACATCTCTTTTCTAAGTTTGGCCCTCTTTTTATCCTTTCAATTTCAATACTTAAACTCATCAATCAATCATTTTATTTATGTGATAGGCCTGCATTTAAGATGAACATTTACCATAAGTTAAAGGTATCTTATATTATTAGGTATGTTATTATAAAACATGCTTTAGTTAAGGAGTTATTGATACTTCAAGTGCAAAATGATGATATAAAACCTTGATAAAAATGCATTTTTAAGTACTAATCATTACCCTTTATTTAGAAAACATGTAGTCAAGATCAAAGTATAGTATTTTCTATATAAGATAGCTAAGTGATCTCAAGTCTAAAAATAATTTACAGAATTCTCACGTGAGCCTTTCCATAGACACAAGTGATTTCTCTATATAAAATTCTCATGTGGGACAATTTAGTGTAAATGTGATCAAACAAGCACCTACTTATTATTTTCAGGTATCCCTTATACCATAACTTATAAATAACTGCTCTTTTTCATAAAGAAAAGAACATAATATGTATCAATCTTAATGACTCTAATTAATATCTAGTTTTAATAGAGCATCGACCATGAATATTTAGGTAGTGTTTGGTTGTTGTTGTTCTAGGATTAAGGCAACAATAACACCAAGGGGAGTGAATTAGATGTTGCACTAATTATGTCAATTAATGCAAATAAACACATTAAGCACATATAACACAATAACTAATAATATAATTGAAGTGCTTAAAGTAAAGAGATAAGGAAATAGAGATTGTAAACTCGGTTTTTAACATGGTTCGACTAGCCTACATCCATATCTCAAGTACCAACCATACTTGGGTATTGTACTCTTTTACTAATCCAAGTGAAAGATACAATACCATTGATGAATCCACACCAAACAATCAAGTTTGTCTTTACATCCTAATGAATTATTTTTTAGGTATTTTTTTATGCTTTTTACTCTATGATCATACTTCGATCAAGATTTTTCTCTTGGTGACAATACCTCACCAATGCCAAGAGTTTATTCAAACTCTCAATGCATGATCAAACATGATTTTGTAGCCTTTATCATACAATTGACTAATACTTAGCAAATTATGTTTTAGATTTTTCACAAGAAACACCTTTTCTATCGACGGAGAAGATTTACCTCCAATATTTCTAACTCCAATGACCTTTCCTTTTAAGTTGTCTCCAAATGTGACTTTTCCACCATTGATCTTGCTTATGCTTGAAAACAATGAATCATCTTTGGTCATATGTCTTGAGCAAGCATTATCCAAGAACAATTCTCCATATTCCCTTGATTCGTACACATATAAAATCAAGATGAGGTTTTTGACACCTATACCTTTATAAGTCTTTTTTTATTTAGTGGTGGTTCATTTTGGAACCCAATTCATGTTATCAACTTTGTCTTTCTTCACAGGACACACATAAATCAAATGACCAGTGCTTCTATAATAATAACATATTTAGTTTAGATCATATGGTTTTTTGGCTTTAACAAAGTAATTCAAATATTTTTGGTTCTTTTTTAGTTAATACCCTAGACTTCTTTTGTTAAAGACACATCTTTGATTAATAATCATGGTATTTAAAATCTTAGAACATTGAGTGAACTTTGCTAGTGCGGTATTCAACTTGTCCACCTTTTCTTTTAAAGCCTTATTTTCCTCTTCAAGTTGGTTAACCTTATCACTATCAATAACAATGCATGCTTGCTTTTCTAATGTATATTTTTCAACAAGTAAACATGCATGACAATTTTTCAATGAACTATATTTATGACCTAGCTTTTTAAATTCATCATACAATGATTCAAAGGCATCATGTAGTTCATCATAAGAGAGTCTGGATTGATCATCCGAAAAGAGTACCTTATTATTGATTTCAATTGCCATAAAATATATGTTTGCAACATTGTCTTTATTATCACTTGAGCTAGAGTCTAAGTCATCACTCCATGTTACTTTCATTGCTCGTTTGTGATGACAATTCTTCTTCTTGTTTTAAAAGAGAGGGAAATCGACCTTAATGTGTCCTGTCTTATTGCACTTATAGCATCTAAGTGCCTCTTTACTAGATTTTTCCTTATTTTCATCCTTCTTGAGGTTTACGAATTTTTTATTTCCTTGCTTCTTTCTTGGAAAATTTCAAAATTGTCTTGTTATAAGTGCAATGTGCTCCTCCACTTCATCATCATCATCATCATCAACATGACATATGATTTTGAATGCCAAATTTTAATTTGGCTTCTCTTCTAGTCCTTGCTTTTCTATGGTTATTTCATGAGTCATTAGTGAACCAATGAGCTCTTCTAATGGAAGTTTGGTGAGATCTTTAACTTCTCAAATTGCCATCACCTTTTCTTCCTAAGACTTTGGCAAGGACCTAAGAACTTTGCTCATAATATCAACATTAGTATAAGTCCTACCAAGAGCATCCAAACTATTAGTGATAGTTGTCATTATGGTAAATCTACTAGTTATAGATTCATTTGGAAGCATTTTGAATAACTCATATTGATGTACAAGCATATCAATTTTGAATTCTTTAACTTGATTAATACTTTTATGAGTTATTTCTAAAGCATGTCATATATCCCTAGCATTTTTACAAGATGATATTCTATTAAACTCACTTCTACTTAAAGCATAATACAAGGTGTTCATAGCTTTAGCATCCATAGAAAACAACTTCTTATCACTGTTGGTATACTCACTTCTCGGTTTAGAAATTTCTATATCATTTTTAATTTTAGTAGGCTTGTGAGGTTCATTTTTAATAGATAGCTATAAATCATAATTAATAGATTTAAGATATATAATCATCCCAATAGACATAATCATTGCCATCAAAGAAGGGTGGCCTAGAGGTAGATGCTCCATTTTGAACATTATAGCTAGTGGTTGCTATTCTACTCAAGTCTAAGCAAACTTATATATATTAGAACTAAGTTTTGATACCAATTATTGTTTTAGGATTAAGGCAACAATAACATTTAAGGGGGTTGAATTAGGTGTTGCACTAATTATATCAAATAATACAAATAAACACATTGAGCATATATAATATAATAACCAACAATATAATTAAAGTGCTTAAAGTAAAGAGATAAGAAAAGAGATTGCAAACTCGGTTTTTAACATAGTTCAACAAGCCTACATCCACACCCCAAGAACCAACCGTACTGAGGTATTGTACTATTTTACCAATCCAAGTGAAAGATACAATGATCTTAATGAATCCACACAAAGCACTTACACCACTTGAAGATGTTCCCTCTTCAAGATTTTTCTCTTGGTGACAATACCTTACTAATGCCAAGAGTTTATCCAAACTCATAAGTGTTCATAATTATGATTTGTTTACAACAAGATTCACTCTTCAAAGAGTAGATTATACAATTGAAAACTAAAATCTTTATAACTCAATCAATAATACTTAGAATGATTGAAAGTGTGTAAGTGTAATGAGTGTGAGATTTTATACTCCTGTGCTAGAATATAAATATTTAATAAAGCACAACTTGTAGTATGTTATGATTGATGATTTCTAGTTGATTTTTTATTTTGGAATAGCTTTTATATCATGTAAGTTCAGAATCTCTCTTTAATTTTGCATAAAAGAGAGCTATATATACGTTTCTAAAAAAAAACTAGTTATTTATAGCTATTGGAATGCCTCTGATGACTAAAGTTGTCGACTGGCACCATATCATTTGAATGAGCAATTCCTACAAAATTCTTAGCTATTCATCATGGAAAGCGGTCGATTAATTCAATTTAAAACCTATTTTGAAAATTTTAAACATGGTGAAACTTGAATTGATTAAATATATGTCAATCTTATTTATGTAAGCAATGGAAAATATGTGAGTTCATTTTAGTTTGTTATTGAGTAAGATATAAAGATTTAACAATAAGCATTAAAATGAATCTTTAAGAAATAAGTCTTCACTTTCTTTGCATCTTGGACTTGTTGATGGATTTCTTAATTCAATTAGTTACCCTTGTTGATGTGATCTTCATATAGACCTGTTTAAACTTAATCTCATTCAAGCATATCATTAGTCCATTTTCAATGAATTGTTATAATCAAAATACATAAAATATTAACATTGTCCCCAATGGAATTGTCATTCCGTCGCATATAGAGGCACAACGACGATGGGTTGTGAGAGTCACCGCCTAGTTGTTTGGTTTAGAGTCGTTAGAAAACCCAAGTATACTTGTTTTATCATAGATTCCAAGGGTAAGGGATTGATTGTGGCTAGGAAAGGTATTAGTATCCATAGCACACCCTACCTAAGGCAAGCTACTTTGTATGGTCTGAATGTAGTTTAAGGATTTTGATGAGTTTCTAACCGGTAGTCAATCTATGGCTCAGGGTGAAGATTCATTCGTGTGGACAAATCTGGCTTTTCGAATTCATTATCGGTTAGTGTGCCCAAACAAATTCTTATAGAAATGATCCATATAGGTGCCCTAACAGGGTTCACCTATCCTAGAAGACGGAATGATTTTCCACAACTCATATGTTGTGGTAAAAAATACTTTCAATTAAAATCGATGAATATTTAGAATAATTCTGAGAATTTTTCAGTCAATTCTTGATATTTAAAACATACAATGTCTTTTATTTTTAAACTAGATATGGTTTTTGTATTTTTAAGAAACTTGGCCATATGCAACATGCAAAAATACATTTTTTGTTTTATTTATTATTATTTATTTAATTTTTTTGTATTTTTGTAAAGCCATATTTGGCAAAAAAGCAATTTTCCTTGAAATAAAACTACCCAAAACAAGCATAAAGGGTGTTTGCCATAACTCTTATGGAAATGATCTATGTAGGTGCCCTAACAGGGTTCACCTATCTTAGAAGGTAGAAGAGTTTTCCACAACTCATGTTCATTGGTGAAAAATACTTCATCGGTGAATATTTAGAATAATTCTAAGAATTTTTTGGTCAACTCCTGATATTTAAAACATACAATGTCTTTTATTTTTTAAACTAGATATGATTTTTGTATTTTTAAGAAACTTGGCTGTATGCAACATACAAAAATATATTTTTTATTTATTTATTATTTATTAATTTTTTTTTTGTATTTTTGTAAGGCCATATTTGTCAAAAAAACAATTTTCCTTGAAATAAAACTACCTAAAACAAGTGTAAAGGGTGTTTACCAAACACATTCTTAAACAAAAAAAAAACTTAACAAAAAAAAAAAATAGCAAACCAAACAGGGTCTAAGGACTTGGTTTTAACCTTATGGGGTTGACTCGAAAACAAACAAAAATAAAGACCTAAAGTTGAAACAAATTCAACATAAGAAAAACATAAAAACTTTAAAATTTTCTCATGAAAAACAGATCAATCACAGAAATAATGAAGAACAATAAGAACACTCAAACATAAACCCAGCAACATGAACATCAAACCAGACTAGATTTCAAGCAATAAAAGGAAATGTTTTAATTGCAATCAAGCATAGATAGAGAATCAAATGTCAGGTTACTTCGATTATTCTCAAACATCATGATTTTTTTTTAAATTAGGTTTTGATTCAAAACCGAAATCCTAAGATTAAAACCCATAAAAACATGTCATTAAGGACTAAAAGCCCTAGATTATTTACTAATAATGATATGTGAACTTATAGAAACAAGAATCAAAATAAAAAAAGACTTAAAACTAGCACCTAAAACAATGTTCATCGAATGAACACGAACCCATAACAACCCAGAAAACCTAACATGCCGCTCAACCTAGAAAACACGTTTTAAGCTTCCAAACTAGACTATTATGGGCTCAGCAAACCACATTATCATAACCAAACATACTTGAATAAAAAAAGAACTAATAAAAACAACAAATCATCATAAACATGTAAAAAAATCCAAGTTCCAAAATTGTCAACCTAAAACAACCTATATTTTTATGCAATTTGAATTTAAAATGTCTTGTAAAACACTCATCCAGAGCCAAATAAAACCCAGCAACCCAGAAACATGTAAGAACTAATAGAAGAACAACATAACCTTGCTAATATATTTGGAAAATTCCAAATCACACATAGATACAAACATAACGTATTAAAGCAATCATTAACATATCAACATGATTAGTACTTACAAATGCATTTTTATCAAGGTTTTATATCATCATTTTGCACTTGAAGTATCAATAACTCCTTAACTAAAGCATGTTTTATAATAACATACCTAATAATATAAGATACCTTTAATTTATGGTAAATGTTCATCTTAAATGCAGGCCTATCACATAAATGAAAGGATTGATTGATGAGTTTAAGTATTGAAATTAAAAGGACAAAGAGAGGGCCAAACTTAGAAAAGAGATATTGGTGCAATCCAAACTGGAATATTGTTCGGTAATTGGGTCATATCTCGAGTTATAGATGTCCAAATGACCTCAAAGTTTTGTACAGATTCGGTAAGATATAGGCCTACAACTTTCATGTGGAGTCCAAGATTTAAAAATGCCGTTTCCAAGTCTAAATTATAGCAACAATGGAGAAGTCTGAATCTGTTTTGCAGCCTAGACACTGTTCAATGTTCAGCCCATATCTCGAGTTCTAGAAGTCCAAATGATCTCAATTTATTTTCTTGGAAAGCTAAGATAATTTCCTATAACTTTTATGGGCACAGGTGGTTCTAGTTCTGATTTTAGCAATGATGTTTTGTTCAAACAAGAAGATAAGGATTTTCACCAAGTCAAGAGTTGGCCACCCACTCAACAATAAGTCATCAAATCAATAGTTCCAAATTTTGGCATATAAAAGGAGGTATTTACCATGCATTTAGGGGCTTGGTTGTTTAGATCAAGAACTTGCTCTTGCTCTCTCTCTTTATATATATATTTTTGTAATTCTTAAGTTTTGCTTTCATTAATATCTTGTTTATACTTTTCATTTCCTTTTCTTTACTTAGTTAACTTGTATCTTATTTATGTTCTTATTTTATTTATTTATGTTTCTCTTCTTCATTATGTTTAGCTAAGTTTATTATGTCAAGGTGAAAAGGTTACACTAATGGTGTAAGAATAAGTATAGTGTAAACTCAATATAGACCTTAATGTTTAATATTAACATGTCTTATCTTTTTATCTTACTAATTCTTAATACCTTGCTTGTTAAATGATTAATCTAGATTTGTGTTGTATAACACTTGGTACAACAAATACTTGGCACTCTCATAGCCCAACCGTATGGTATTACCTACATCTGTGCTATGAAAGGAACTTGATTTGTTGTTAACATAAGTTAGCATAATGAATTTCTGAAAATATTTAAAAGTTTGGTGTTACTTAAATAAGATAATTAATATGATTATGTTAACAACTTATAATGAGCTATTAATGACAAATCATCCGATCGGAACCTCCTTTATGTGTGGTTTCCAGTTGAATAATAAGAGTTTATACTATACTTGTTTGAAATACAATTAGTGGATCCTCTAACTTTGACATTTGTTTTTATAATTGTTTAATCCTTACATTAATGTTCCATCTCAAAGTTCTCATCAACTACTTCTTTACTACTACTACTACTACTACTACTATTATTATTGTTATTGTTATTGTTGTATTATTGTTGTCTATAATTTATACAATTAACCTTCCTGTGGTTCGACCCTGATCTTGCCGGGTTATTTATTACTTCGATACTCCTGCACTTAGGAGAAGATATCAATCTTTTGGTCATGTCACAACATATTCAAAACATTGCATTTAAACAATAAAAATCAATCTAGCAAGCCTCATGTACTCCACTTTCAAGGCTTGCAAGAGTATACCTTCCAAGCTTGAAATATTCAAATATAAATGGATTTTTGATGCTACTTTCTTCTTTCTTTTCTCAAAACTCAGCAAAACCAAGCTGAATTCTTTTCCTGAGATCATGAACTTGGTTGAATCACTTGAACCTTAATCAAAATTTCTTTTCCTTTTATTTCTCTCATTTCTTCCTCTAATTACCTCTAATTTCATAGGTGGATTCAGAGCTTCTAGATGAGTTTGTTAGGGTTCTGACAAACCAAAACTAGGCTAGTTTCACCCCTGGATCAATGATTTTGGATGTATGTGGTCTTGTAATAAACTTAGAGGCCAAGGTGAAGTGTTTTTAACCTTTTGATCTTGAAAGAAAGGTTTTAAACCCTTGATAAGAATCCTCTTAAAGTTTTTAAATGTGAACACATGAAAGAGTTAGGTGGATTTGAGTAGATGAGTATCTGAGTTAAGGTTGACTAGGTTGGCTACTTTCATGGTTTTGCCGAAGCCACCCCGATGTTATTGTCGCCTGAGATCACTTGATCATGGCTGAGAGGGTGTATACATTTATGTTGGAACCAATCTTGCTCAATTTGAAGGTCTATATCTCTACATTCATTCATTAGAAATTGTCAACTCGATCAATAAATAATTTGAAAACGCAGGGATGACTGATCATGGACAAGATATTGTTGAGATCATTGAAACAAATGGGATGTAAAAATTTGATTTCATGGAAATGGTGTTGTAGAGGGGTTGTTTCTCAGTTAAATGGTGGTGATTATAGCCTTAGAGGTAGTCAGAAACACCACATTCACACACCTAAAAGTGTCTACTCGATCAACCAAAACTGTCGAACAAGAAGTTGCACAGTAGCTGAACAACATCATTTTGGCTAAATCCTATAAATTAGGGTTTTTTTTATTAGAGTTTTGGCATACTTTAATTTAATCCATATTCTTCTCATTCCTTTTAATTTTACCTGTAATTCCTTCTTGAACTCCTAATTTCATGCAATTTCACCCCTACCAAACTTAATTGACAACCTAGGATTTCTTTAATCAAGTCCCTAATTGATGCAACCATATTATTCGATAGTTTCACCCACATTTAACTAGTGTTTTGCCTATGTTTTATATATAAAATGCCTTGATATTCTTTGTTTTATGTTTTGAAGGCACTTTTGGATGAAAGATGCAAAAAGGAGTAAATTGGAGGTAATTGATAGATTTGACTTCACTCGAAGTTTTATGCAGAGCATGAGCTCTAGAGGTCAAAATGAAGTGATTCTAGTGGCATTAAAAAGCTAACATCCATACTTTTCTGGATATCTAAGGTAAGAAAATAAAATAAGGAAAATAATAGAAATCGCAGCCTTCAAAACCAAATCTCGCAATCTGCCAATGTTGACCTTCAGTTATAAAGACTTGAATATTTAGAGTTATAGAATCGAATTGATGCAAACTAAATTTTATTAGATTTACAACTCAAAGAAATATCAACACTTCAAATTTCAGCCAAAGATCTCATATGAGGGAGATATGATTTTTCAAAGATGACAACTGAATTATTCCAGCAAACTAGTTTTCTGAAGAAATGAGTCCAAATTATATTCTGAAGCATCTAAACCAATATCCAAGTTTTTATTTTTACAATTTAGCTCCTCTAAGTCAAAGCTTGAAGATTTCATGCAAGACTATTTTTTCTTTTTTAGGAAAATTGTTATTGAAGTATTTAAATGTCAATTGTCTACTTAAGGGAGGACTATTTTGTAAAATAGAGACTAGGGTTTCCTAAGATATAAAAAGAATGAGAGAATAGAAGGGGGGCAGCTAACCAAGATGAGAAAAACACCCCCTTCCTCTAAAAAACCTAAAATCATGCATTCCTTCTTCTTTCTGATTAGTTGTTCAACAAACATGCAAGACTAAACTTTTTTTCTTGGTTGCAAGGATACCGAAACCTTCAAATTTCAAGAACTGTGAGATTTATTTTATCTTTTATTTCCAGTTTGTATTATGAATATGTTTGTTCTCTTATGCTTATTTTTCCTATAATTGTTTATTTTAATTGCTAGAGCGGACTCTAAGTTATTATTGTAGACAATCTATTGCTAAGTTTGATATCAAAACTGAAGTTGTGGTACATGAACTTGTGAAGCAACTGAGTTTAATAATTGTGGCGGATCTACATTATTAATCTTAGGGAGAACATTCAACCAAATCAAACCTAGATTGCGGACAATTATGTTTTCTTGATTAATGAACATATCTAGTTCTTAAGGCTGCCATTAAATGAAATTACTAGTGCGGACACTATAATTGTTTGATGGTTATGGTTAGTTATACGGCGGATCCGTTAACTAACCAATGTTAAGAAGAGATAAATATTCAAAATATAAATTGATGCTTTGTTTTCATGATCAGTTCTGATTTCTATAGGTGGATGTGTGCTTGCGATCAAGTTTTGTTCTCTTGATAATTTTTTGATTTTATTTAATTTTGCTTGATAGTTTTCTATTTTCTTTTGCTTTGGCCTAGATAATGTCCAAACCCTCTCAAATTGCATATCATCTAGCATAAAAATCTGACTTGAACCTTTCTCGTGAGATCGACCCCTTGTTTGCTCTATACTATCTTGTGTGTTGTGTTTTAAGCTAGGGTAATTAATTTATGTGGCCGCGACATCGCAACATTAATTGCTTATAAAACTTCAATATTTAAGCAATTAAACCCTTGATTTGACCAAATTAACTCTTGAAATTTACAATTCGACCCCTATACTTTAATTTCTTCCAATTAAAGCCTAAATAAACTTCAATAATTAATTTTCCTTGCAATTAAGCCCTAAATAAATTCAAATAAACCTTGAAAAATTCCAATTGAGTCCTTCAACATATAATGTTAAATTTTCTTCCTTAAAAATTGAATTCTCTTTATTAACAAGGTCAAATTTTATAATTTTGTATATTTTGACCCTCCTCAACCAGTCTTTGGCAATTTCCTAAGAGTTCTTGTATGTTTTACTAAACTAATAGATATATATTTTTGTTTTTCATTTGTTATTTTTTTGATTTTTTGTTTTTTGTATTTTCCTTTTGATTATTTTTTTTGTTTATGTTGGGCTCTAAAATGGGTAACAAATTATGCCCCCTCTTTGTAATACTTATGGAGGAAAGACTTTGTTAAATGCTTTGCGTTGTAAGTTTGTAAAGACAAACAAAAGGTTCTTCCTCTAAAAACCTTTTAGTTTGGATGACCTGAAACTCTGTCTTCATAGCAATCCCCTTTAATTAGAACTATTATCAAAATTATTTATAGCTCGGTTAACCTAAAATCTCAATCTTGAGACTCCTTTTAACTAGAACCCAAATGTTGTTTTCAATTTGGTTAACTTGAAATCTCAATCTAGTTTAACTAGAACCTTGATCGTTTTTTTTAGTTGGGTCAACCTAAGCTCCCATATAGCGATCCCCTTTAATCAGAACCAAAATATATCCTTCAGCTTGGTTAACCTGAAATCTCAAACTAGAGGCCCCCTTTAACCAGAACCTTGGTCTTTTTCTTCAGCTCGGTTAACCTAAGATCCTATCTAACAATCCTTTTTAACTAGAATTAAAATGTTACCTTCAGCTTGGTTAACCTGAAATCTCAATTTAGAGACCCCTTTAAACTAGAACCTTGATTTTCATCTTAAGTTCGGTCAACCTGAGATCCCATCTGACGATCCTTTTTAACCAGAACCACAATGTTTATTACTTCTTGATCGTGGAGTTTTAAAAACTCAGTGCTTCCTGAAGATTCTTCATAATGATAAGGTTGATCTTTTTTTTCTTAATAATTTCCTAATTGTAAGATTGTTCTTTCTTTTCGTTTTTAATTACAGGGTTTAATTTCTTGGTGTTTTCTGATTACAGGGTTGACCTGAAATTTCCTGATTGTAGGGTTTGGAGTTAGATTCTTTGCTATCATAGATCAAAGATTCTTTATTTGTCAACTCTGGTTCATCAAAATCCTTTTGAATTCCAATAAGAATCTTCCTGAAAAATTCAAAAACATATATACAATGATTTGGGGTCAAATGCATGCATTCCTACCTGATTTGAAAACATAGGTCCCACCTTTTCTTTTGGTTTCCATGAACTCCTTTTCTAGTGTGAGTTTGTTTATGTGTTAGAAATTGTATGCTTGAGTCAAGATCCGTTTCTCATGCTACCTTTCTTACCCATCATATTTTTAGGATGAAGTCTTTAACTTTTGTTTCTTGTGGGGCCCTTTCTTATCCCATTGAGTATATGCTTTGACATTGCTTCCTATAATGCTCTTTGTTGATGCTTTAATTGCCCTTTTCATTTCAAGGGTTTATTAGTTTTGTTTCAACATAAAAACTTTTCAATAAGAAAATCTTTAAAAGACCTGGTTTTGTTCATGAGAACAGAAACGTTCAATGTATGCATCAAAATAGTTCTTTAAGCAATTTCCTTGAGGGTTTCATCGGATTTCAGAACATAGGTTATCTTTAAGTCAGGCTTTTATCAGAGGTGACCTTCTACTATAGTTTTTCTCGGAAAGGTTTCAAGTATCTACTTAAAAAATGTGTGTAGAATGCTATAATTTTTCCTTGCATAGATAAAAAAGTGGGTCACTAGTCATTTATCATGTCATGTGAACAATAAGATCATCATTTATCAACCCAGGTTGTGTGAGCTTTATTAACGTAGGTTATGGTTATGGGTTAAGAATAAAATGGACTTTGTTTGGATAAACTCTTTTTCTTAGTGAAGATTCCTACTTTGGAATCTTTGCCTTAGTCTTAAAGCATTATCAAACCATCATTTTCTTTTCTTTTCCTTTCCTTTACTTCTTCCTTTCCTTCTTTTCTTATATATATTTTTTGTTTCCTTTTTCTTGCCTTTCTCTTTTATGATTATGCTCCCTAGTGTTAGGTTTGGAATTTCATAGATCTATGCGTGTATTCCAAAATTTTACTCACATTTTCTTTTGCTCCTAGTGTAGGGCGTGATCCTAATCAGAGTTTTTGTGAAAAAAGATTTATTTAGGCTTAAATGGGGACCACATGGGATATATATTTTTTAGAAAGTGAAGGGATAACTAAGATGATATTTTCTCACTTCAAACACATATCGTCAGTATTGATAAACCTTGTCCTTTTTCTCAAAGAATTTTCGGGTGATTCTAGAGTGACTACTGGTTGGTTGTCGAAACCATCAAAATATAATTCTAACTTAACTATCACAAACAAAATAAATTTGTAGTATGATCGTGAAAACCAGGTCGAACCCAAGGGAAATTCGCTCAATCTTCTTACAATATACCAAAATGAGAAAGAATAGAAGATGTGAATGAAAAATTCAAGAAACAATAATTCTAAAAATAATAAATTGACATGTCATTAAATTAGATCAAGGGTCCAAACATCCATTCTTATAAATTTGTTGATCATTGAAATAAAATAAATATTCTTTTATGTCAAACAAACAAATTTGATATCCCTTAAAGCTAAGGGAAATCAATAAGATTACGAGTACATTAATTAGGAAAAGCCCTCTTATCAATTTTTTACCATCAAGCGAATGTAATATTAAAAGCATTTTTCATTCACTCGGCAGTAGTCTTAGGAATAAAATCTATGTATTTATTCTAAGCAAACGTTCAAAAGCTTGACAATTTTAACATAGATTATTCTTCCCTAATAAATCAAGATGAGAGTTGCAGCAATCAAGTTTATTCTTTTGCTTCTTACTCTAGTCCCTAACAACAATTACAGACTGAAAGAAAGTAGAAAGCATATATGTCATCTCAAAACAATTCAATAAGCTTGAATAACAATCAATAACATAATTCTGAACAAGGAAAAATAAATACTTGAATCTGAAAGAATTACAATGATAACGTTACTTCTCACAATGTGCTAATGGAGATGGTGTGTATCCCTCTTGAACCGAATTCAGGAGTTTAGTTCATAGTTGCTGGAAAATTAACGAAAGCAGAGAAGAAATGAATGTTTTTCAAACCCTGTTTTAGTTGTGTTCTGTTCTCTTTATCTTCCCCCTTTGTTACCGAAATCTTCAGGATTCTTAGGCTAATTAGAAGTCTTCATGATGCTAAATTCATTCCTTCTTTATTTGGTCTTTAAGGTTGGATAAATATCTCAGAATTTGTGTTGAAATCTACTTCTGCTGTTGTCACAATTCTATTGCAATACCAACTCTGTTGCAATTTAGACTTTGATTCTGACTTGGTTTCTTGCAATATCCGACCATCCCAGCTATATTCTTTCATTCATGACATGTTAAAGGCTTGATCTACACCTTTCTTGGGTCCTAAGGCCCTCCATTTTTATGTCAAATTCTCAGCCGTATAGGGATGCTCGACACCGTTAGTTTCCGAATCAGATCAGGGGACCCATTTCGACCAACCAGATTGCATACAGATTCTGTCCTTTAAAATGATTTTATCTAACTTTGTATCCCTTATAAAAGTTGTAGTCCTAGATGTGTAGATGAATTTGGGTTTTTGAATCGCCTGATTTTGATACCATAAGTTCAAGATATTCCCGTTTGAATCTGTAGTGTGAAAGTAGGGAATCCTGTTGCAAAAAGAATTTCGGCCCGAGTTTGCACGTCTGATTCGAGGTCCAAATAAATCATAATTTTACCCATAATACCTTACTGGAAAGCTTGACATGTGTATGTCAACTTAGATTAAGCCCACCTTCTCATTCTGGAACTCTAACTTGACAAAACACCTGTCACAAGAAGTTAGGTCCAAAACATAAAATGCAACTTTTCTTATCTTTTAACGATTAATGCACGAAGTCTCTTCTGCATGCCAAACTCATAAAAATAACTTCCAATCAACTCAAATAAGTTCAAAATACATTAAAAAACATTATGTAAAAGGAATAAAAACATATGTATATTTTGCACTTATCAAATTCCCCCACACTTAGCTTTTGGATGTCCTCAGGCAAAAATTCAATTTTACTTTTTCAGTATAAAGAATGTAATGCCATCATCAAACAATAATTAAATTCTCAACACATCATAATATATCATGAATGAAATTCCAATCACTTTAAAATTGTTTATCAAGCATTTTACTTCAAAATAAAACAACTAAATTGTAGACCTTACAAGAATAATGCTCAATTTTCATGTGTTTGAAAGGTTAGTGTTTACTCCAATTCAATCTAATAGAAATGATCTACCATAAGGTTGCAAATCATCTCACTCTCCACAATTTAGATTACATGCATTTCACAAATCATAAGGTATTTTCAAAGGTTGTAATGCGGCTTGGTTCAAGGTAGGAAATCTTTTGTAAGGTAGTTTAAAAAGCCGTTGAAACCAGTGAAACAAAATACCCTAAAAACAAGACATAAAATATTAAACACTTTCTCCAGCCATTTTGAACTTGACAAAAATTAAAGCTACATTATTCTTCTTTATTGGAAGATTGATTGTCCATCAGAACAAGTTTTTTGGTTCACCTAAAGGATGTGATATCCAAATTTCGAGGATGAAATTTCTTATTAGGAGGGGAGAATGTAAACCCCAAGTTGAAATTTTTAGAAAATGAAAATGTTTCAATACTTATAAGGGTGAATTCAAAATAAAAAAAATAAATTATGAAGTCAAATACAAAAATATAGGTATGAAAACTAACAAATGTTTAAGGATTAAAATGTGCGAAGGGAAGGATGAGGGAGAGATGTTAAACAAATTATGAAATGAAGGACTAAAGCACACAACAAGGAGAAAAGTAATGTTAGGAACAAATTTGAACAAATTGCCAAACAAGACCTAAGGTATATGTAAGGGAGTATAAATACATTAAAAAAAAAACAGAGAGAATTCATGACCTTTCCTCTCACTTTCAGCCTGAACAATAAGTAGAAGAGAAAAGATTGGACTCCCTCTCTTTGCACACATATCTCACCCAAATCACCTTGCATTAACCTACGTGAGAGAGGAGAGTAATTAGGAAGTGTAGATCCATAAAATCTCCAGGTTTGGAAGGCATAAGGGCCAACTGAAACAGTGATAAAGAGGAGAAGAAGAAAACCATCAAAAAAACACCCTCCATCATTAGATAACATCGTAAGGTAAGGATAAGCCCTTGCTTTTCTATTGTTAATTTGATTTGTTTTGAATCCAAGGGGAAAAAACCCTAAAAGAAATAATTTAGGGTTCCTGAAACTTCATGATTTTGAAAAAAAAAAAACCAAATGATGAAATTAAAAGGTTGAGATGAGAAGTTAAACATTTTCAGCTTCTATAACTAAAGAAAGTGATAGAAATTAGGGGAACAAATCCTCTTTAGGAACGACCATGAAAGGAGAAATAAAGAGAATAGGAATTGGATACTAATCTCTGCTAATTATGACCTTACATAGTTATCCTAAAGCTAAATCAAGGGCTGAAACGAAAACTCAAACATGTTAGTATGTTACTTCAATTACAAATATGCAAGTATAGAAATTATGCTAATGTTAGGCATAGAATACGATTGAAATTGTTATAACTTTTCATAAAAAAGTTGTAGATAAATGAGTTAGTTAACTTTTGGCACTGGTCTTGCCTCATTTGGAGTTATAGAACTCCATATATAGGCAAAATACTGAGGAGGTTAGGCTGGAAGCTGCTAGACAGATTTGTTGTCTAACTTCTTGTTTGGTTTGGGATTTGATATTGATAGAGTTTGATGAATTTTCCTTCATGTGATTATATATAAATATGTTCAATTGATATAAATTTTATTTGGAGTTATAGAACTTCATATATAGGCAAAATACTAACAGGAGGTTAGGCTGGAAGCTGGTGGACAGATTTGCTGTCTAACTTCTTGTTCGGTTTGGGATTTGATATTGACAGAGTATAATGCATTTTCCTTCATATGGTTATATATAAATGTTTTACCTTTCAATTGACATAAATTTCACTTTATTTGGAGTTATAAAACTCCATATATAGGCAAAATACTAAGAGGAGGTTAGGCTGGAACCAGCTAGACAAATTTGCTGTCTAATTTCTTGTTTGGGTTGTGATTTGATATTGATAGAGTATGATGCATGATCCTTCATGAGATTGTGGATAAATGTGTTACCTTTCGATTGACACAAAGTTTGCTTTATTTAAAGTTATGAGACTCCGGTTATGAGTCATAAGTCACAGATTTATGTTGACGCAAAAACAAACTAAGTCGTACGGACACTTGCACGTTGATTTAACAACCTTGAAAATGTATACTTGATATGTATATGTATGTTATGATGAGGAAATGAACATGCATAGAAAGTACCATGTGTATAATGAATGAATATGGATTTACTAAAACATTTGGCTTAAAGGAAACATGACCAAAGACTTCTTTGTGATTTAGGGGGAGCGACCAGGATTGGATCTTCTATTGGAGGAGGTCACAAAACAGGTGGAACAGATGCGTGGTTTTACCTCTCCTTTACTATTATGTAATTTAAAGTCTTCCTGATGAATACAATTACAATTAAGTTATGTTTATTGTAAACAAAGTCTGGTGTATTAACAAGATTAACTTCAGCTAATGGCATCCGTAATAGGATTGCCGGGAAATGAATCTCAAGATTAGATTCGGCTAATGGCATCCGTGATAGGATTGCCAGGAAGTGAATTATAAGATTAGCTTCAGCTAATAACGTCCACGTCGAGATGGCTGGGAACAAATGATAAGGCTCGATTTGTAAAAGGTATCCATGTTTGGATGACCTGAGAGAATTGATAAGTATAATTGCCTAAACTGTCCAAGTGGGACTATGCAAAGTTGAAGATTTAATAAAACCAATTAGGCAAAATTACTAGGTTCATGCAAGAAAATAAAAGTATTCAATTAATAATACGTAAATGATGTCTAATTGAGTTTTTAAATGAATATATATATATATATATATATATATATATATATATATATATATATATAAGAATTTATAAGTTGATTATTAGAATTCTTGGGAAACTAATAGAAAACTTATGCTTTATTTGTATTCATTATATGATCATTTTTGTTTCTACTGACAACAAAATTGTATGCTTATTAAGTCGTTGTTGTAATAGGTCCATCTAATACTCAGGGAGCTCATCAGTTTTTAGGACTATGTTTTGCTAAGCTTATGTAAAAAAAAAAAAAAAGCTCAAGCATAATAGTATTAGCTAGGTTATGCACTATGCTTTTGTGTAAACCTTGATGTATATAAAACTCTAGGCTCAGCATGTAGTATATTAATTATGTAAACTCTGATATAATGTTTGAATCATAACTCCTTAGCTTCCTTGTATTTAACCCTTTGAAACTTTTAAGAATACTAGTGTTATGTTTTAAATTCTCTCGTTACATGTTAGTATCCATTTTTCTTCTAGACTTTATTATATGATATGTGGGCTATATTTATATTGATCTTATTCGTAGGGTGTATATATATTGTGTGCATGGATTGTATGAGGAGTTGAGTATTGATGATGTAAATATAGTTTGAAATTAAAAAAACTAGTGTTGACAGAATCGAAAAGGTGGGACTGTTACACTTATCCAAGCAGGTTTTGTTCGTGAGGTTAAATATCCTACATGGATTTCAAATATCATACCAGTGAAAAAGAAGAATGGCCAAATCCGTGTTTGTGTGGATTTTTAAGACCTTATCAATGTTTGTCCCAAAGATGACTTTCTACTTCCAATTATCGAGATCATGGTCGACGCTACCACGAGTCATGGGAGATTAACCTTCATGGATGGTTCATTTGGCTATAATCAAATTCGAATGGCACCCGCAGATGAGGAGAAGACAGCTTTCTGGATTTCAAAAGGGATATATTGCTATACAGTTATGTCTTTTGGCTTAAAAAATGCAGGTGCCACTTATTAAAGGGCGATGTAGAAGATTTTTGATGATATGCTTCACCAACATGTTGAATGTTATGTTGACGACCTCGTGGTGAAAAAAAAAATCATTTGCAAGATCTTCGTCTGGTATTTGAATGGTTACGTCGATTTCAACTAAAAATGAACCCACTAAAATGTGTATTTGGTGTGTCCTTAGGCAAATTCCTAGGGTTTATAGTTCGACATCGAGGAATTGAGATTAACCGGTCGAAGATCGAGCTCATTCTAAAAATGCCCGAACCAAGAAACATCCATGAGTTGAAGAGTCTCCAAGGAAAGTTGGCCTATATATGAAGATTTATTTCTAACTTAGTAGGTCAATGTCAAACCATTCACCCATTTAATGAAGAAGGATACATCATTCTACTGGGATGAAGCTTATACTAATGCCTTCAACAAGATTAAAAAGTACTTGCTGAATCCACCTGTCCTTCAAGCATCGGTATCGGGACACCTACTTATCCTTTATATTGCTGCTCAAATACATTCCTTGAGGGTGTTGTTGGCACAAGAAAATGATTGAAGGCAAGGAAAATGCTCTATACTACTTTAGTACATTGAATGGGGCTAAACTGAATTATTCTCCAATAGAAAAGACATGTCTAGCATTAATGTTTGCAATAAAGAAGTTAAGGCATTACCTTCAAGCTCATTTAGTAAGATTAATCTCCTGAGCTGACCCTTTCAAATATATCATTTCAAGACCAGTACTATCATGAAGATTGGCAGAATGAGCTTTTTTGCTTCAAGAATTTGAAATTATCTACGTCTCATAAAAGGCTATCAAAGGGCAAGCACTAGCTGATTTTCTCGCTGATCATTTTATTCCTAATGAATGGAAGTTCTTTGAAGACCTGCCTGATGAGGATGTTTTGTTTATTGAAATGTTGGAACCATGGAAAATTTTCTTTGATGGTGCAGCACGACAAAATGGAGCCGGAGCTGGGGTAATATTCATCACACCAGAGGGAGAAGTCTTGCCTTTCTCCTTTTTACTTACCGAATGTTGTTCCAATAACATGGTTGAATATCAAGCCTTGATTCTTAGGTTGGAAATGGCGGTGAATACAAAGATGCCACACCTTAAAGTTTTTGGGGATTCTTAGTTAGTCATCAGACAACTCCTTTTACTTTATAAAGTCAAGAAGCCAAAATTTATCCCATATCACAAGTATGCATTACAACTAATAACATCAATTGATTGTCACTTTAGAACATGTACCATGAAAAGAGAATAAGCAAGCCAATGCTTTAGCAAATCTAGCATCAACATTAGCATCGTGTAGTGAGAAAATAAAAGTTTTTGTATGTCAAAGATGGGTTATTCCACCAATAACTCATGACAAAGATTGAAAAAGAAGACTAGCGTCAACCGCTTATCAATTATTTGAGACATGAAAAGCTACTTAAAAATCTACGCCATAAGACAGAGGTGAGGCGAAGAGCTTCTCTCTTCATATACTTTCAAGGCACTCTTTATTGACGCTCTTTTGATGGAGTCTTTTTGCGCTGTCTTAGAGAAGAAGAAGCTACAAAAGCACTAGAAGAAACTCACTTAGGGATTTGTGGAGAACACTAATCGGACCTTAAACTTCACTTCCGGATTAAAAGAATGGGGTACTACTGGCCCATAATGGTGAAGGATTGCATAGACTATGCTAGAAAATGTCAAAGTTGTCAATTGCATGCTAATTTGATCCATCAGCCACTCGATCCTTTACACCCAACAGTTGCCTCTTAGCCCTTTGATGCTTGGGGACTTGATGTGGTAGGACCATTACCGAAAAGCTTTGGAGGACATCTTTACATATTGACCGCAACATATTACTTCTTAAAGTGGGTAGAAGCTGCAACATTAAAAGAGGTCAAGAAAGAGACAGTTGTGAACTTCATTCGAACAAACATCATCTACTGTTATGGGGTAGCAAGTTTATCATAACTGATAATGGAAAAAAGTTCTACAATACAGCCATGAACAAGTTGTGTGCATAGTTCAGTTTCAAATAACATAACTCTTCTATGTACAATGCTCCGGCTAATGGTTTGGCAGAAGCTTTTAACAAGACTTTATGCAACATTCTCAAGAAGATGGAGAATCACTCGAAAAAGGACTGACATGATAGGATTGGAGAAGCACTATGGGCTTATTGTACTACATTCCAGATGCCGATTTAAGCTACTCCATATTCCTTGGTATACGAGGTTGAAGTTGTCCTTCCATTAGAATGTGAAATTACATCTCTAGGAATTGCAATACAAGAAGGACTCTCCAATGAAGACAATGTTCGTCTACACCTCGAAGAACTTGAAGCTTTAGATGAAAAACATCTTGAAGCACAATAACGATTAGAATGTTATCAAGCACGAGTTTGTAGAGCTTTCAACAAGAAGGTACGACCGCGTTCATTCCAAGAAGGAGATCTTGTCTTTGCAGTACGACGCCTGATAATCATGTTAAAATACATGGGCAACAAATTCCTCTTCAAATGGGATGACCCTTATGTGGTTCAAGAAGTCTACACCAATGGAGCTTACAAAATTATTGATGAGAATGGATTGAGGATTGGGCCTATCAATGGCAAATTCTTGAAAAGATACTATGCTTGAAATCTGATGTAGCTTTTAGCCCGCACAAGCTAAAACTGCAAAAGGCACAAAAAAAAAACTATGTTATGACTTGATCCTTTATCCATAAAGGTACATATGTAACTTGAAATTTGTTCTGAATATAGTCACGCCAAAAAAAAAAAAAAAACTCTTTGACATAAAAAAATTCTTTGAACTACATTGTGACTTGATCTTTTTTCTACAAAGACATGTAGGCAACTAAGAAATTATTCTGAATACAGTCACATCATCTTTTAAAACTATTGGAACCAATATGATTATTCGCATGGGAGGGATAAGTAAACCTCAAAACACAATCGTAACATGGAAAATCAGGTAATAAGAGTAACAAAGGTAAAATATAGACTTTATTAATAGAAAAAAGAATTCTATTACATAAAGTATGTATTCTCAACATAAAGTTAATAAGCTAGTGTTATTAAAAAAAAAATCCAAAGCATGAGAAATCATCAGCATACTCCGGCTATGTCCTTTGAACTCCTTTTGTTTGGTTTCTAGTAATCCTTTTAATTTTTGAAGAATGATTGTGTTGACTTCATTTACCACAGGAGAAGTAGATATTGTAGTGATTTCTGCTTGAATAAAGGAGGTGGTGACTTTTCTCTTAGAAAACTCGACTGTCAACAGTTGAATGGCCATATAGGAGTTAATTGGATTTTGATGACCTTGGCTTTGTTGTGTCTGTGTGGATGGTCGTTGCTGTCACTGAAGCTGTGAAGGATGAAGCATTCAAGGAGAATAAAATTGATCCATTAAACAAAGGCATAGCCTGAGGATGAGTTCCTCTGTAAGTTAGTCTGGCCCCAACATGTGCAGAGATTAAAATCTGGTATGCACCATTCTGTAAAATTGCCAAGTATTTGAGTTTCATTGCCTGAGAAGTTTGGGTGGTTGAAGTTCATTGTTGCACCAGTTATTACTGATGTCGTGGCTTTCATTGAAGCAGAACTTTAGCTATTTGAAGAAGCAACATTGTCGGCAACATGGGAAGACCTCATGCTGGCTGGTCGGATAGCAGCCGCTACTTCTACAGCAGCTTGTTATTGATTAATTGGGAAGACGAAAGCGGGTTCTAGTCTTTGAGCAGTTGTTGTAGGAGGATTGGTTGGGCAAAGGCAATCAAAGGATGTTGTATTGAGAAGTGCTTTCACTGCTTCACCGTGTAACTCAACCATGACAGATTTTGTCAAAATTTGAACAGCATCTGCTAGTTCGGCAATAAATAGATGACAGTGGGTTGGAGCAATGGCTACCAGCTTCTTCATTACCTCCACCATAAGCTAAGCATCGTCCATCTCTGTTGCTCCACAACTAACGCAACTGGAGTCTTCGACACACCAGCAACTGGAGTCTTCATCAACAGCAGCTCTAACTCGGCCCACCACGAAATACAGCACCGGCATCAGCTTTAACATCAAGCAACTCTTCATTCCTCCACCAGTACCGAGATCACAGCCGTCCTCCACAGCACAGCTCCATCTCAGTTCTCCTCCAGCCCTACACCAGCAACAGTACATAGTGATTGATGTTCACGTTACAAGCGTCCTAAATTCTCCAGCAGCAAGTTTTCAGTAGTGCAGCTGTTAAGAGCAACGTCATTACAAAGAATAATTGTATGCTAGGCATGGGAAACGGGCAGCCAAACTGCTTAGAAAGCTTGAGAATATCTATGAGGAAAACAGGAGATGAGGGTCAAGGGAGCTTCTTTGGCTAGCGATGCATTCTTTCCTATTGCTTGGAACGATACAGTGGAGGAGGTATGTGAGGCTGGCCTTGGTGTTGTTGCAGAGCATGGTGGTAGCATTAGGAATAAGGACACCATAGAATGCTGCAACTGTATATGAAAAAAAGAAAGGAAAAAAAAAGAAAGGGAGAGAGAGACCCATGCATACCTGCTAGGACTGGTGGAGATTGTACCGACAGTAAAAGGGGAAGGAGTCGTGCTAGTTATAACAGAAAGAAAGGAAATGCAGTGTTCTTTTAGTCGGAAAAAAAAACTGCAAAAGCTGATGAACAGATACTGGTCTTGTGATGAACAGCAGAAGCCGCAATGCTGATTATAAAGTTCTCAATATTTTTGAAGTCATGCTACAAATCATCTCGGTACTTCTATAGGAGTTGTTGCTACAACTAAGTATGGCATGATAGATGATGATGATGATGAAATGTGGTCTGAATGAACATTTCCTTTACTAGTTGTCGTTGTTTTACTACGAGTAGAAGCTGCAACTGCAAATTGCTGCTGCTTTTAAAGCTGAAGGATTTGTTGATTCTGCTGCTACTACTGCAACAGCTTCGCGTTAATTCAATGAGAAGATGAAAGTGAGCCCATGCAAAATATTACTATGATCATCAGGGGGCAGGCCTTGCTGAAGCAAAATTTGCAAAGACAAAAAAAAAAAAAAAGATTATTAGTATCGTTTGATCCTTGGAGGTTTGTGCTGTTGAATATTAAACTCAATCTAAAAGGTCAAGGAAGGCAACCACCGACCAGCCAGCCACCAGTTATGACCGACCAGCCGCCAGCCACCAGCCGCAGCCGCCAGCCGCCTTCACACCACCGTCCACAGCCGCCTTCACACTTGAAGGTTGAATTTTCTTGTTTTGAATTCGTGTATAAATAGCAAGCTGAGCTTATGCTATTATGTGTGGGAGAGTAGAGAGAAACAGTAGAGAGAAAGAGAGGGTATGTATTATTAAGCTTGTTGTGTTTATTTTGCTCCTGTAAGCTTTTGTTCTTGTAATAAAACTTTGTGTTTTATCCCCTCTGAGTGTTTCAAAGCCGCCACCAGTGGTTCCTCCCACCAACAATTGGTATCAGAGCCCCGTTCGTCAGAAAACAGAAGTATTTTCTGGGATAGCTGAATTTTCAAAGTTGTCAAAAACAAGTTTTGATCATTCCACCGTGTAGAGCTCATCCATACGAACTCACTGCCGCAAAAATCAGCTCAATCGGACACCGGGGTGCGCTACACGCGCCACCTGAAGATTCTGCACTGTTTGCCCACGCGCAGCCCACGCGCCCCGAGGTAGACGACGACTGAGCCACACGCGCGCCATATTTGAGCCGTTTAAGCCGCGCCGAGCCGAGCCGAAGAATATTCCCGAGAATATTCCCTTATCAAGTCGAGCCGCTAAGCCGAGCCGCTCTTAGCCGAAGCCGAGCTGATAGAATATTCCACAGAATATTCCCGGTTCAACCCAACGAACCGCCCGACGCCCAGAATTGGTTTTTTGACCGGTTCACCCATTTTCGGACCTAATTTCTACAAAGTCAGATCGATTCCCGACTATTTCGACCATTCCGGATCGATCTACAGTGTCCGTTTTGCCAAATTCAACTCCCAGAAGGAGATATAGTCATTAAAAGAGCAAAATGACTACAGAAAGTACACAAACACTCATCCCGAAGCTGACCAAAGACAACTATGATAGTTGGTGCATCAGATTAAAGGCATTCCTTGGTTCACAAGAGTGTTTGGAGATTGTACACTATGGTTATGATGAACCAGAGTCCAAAGAAGAAGAAGATGCTTTACAAGAGGCACAGAAGCAAGCCCTGAAAGTCAATAGAAAGAAGGACAACAAAGCAAAGACCATCATCTACCAAGATCTTGATGAAGATACATTCGAGATCATAGCTTCCGCTGAAACATCAAAAGACATATGGGAGGCTCTCCAACAAAAGTACAAAGGTGCTGACAGAATCAAGAAGATTCGTCTTCAATCTTTGCGAGGTGAATTTGAGTTATTGCAAATGAAGTCCTCAGAATCTATTTCTGATTATCACACAAGGATTATGGTGATAGTCAATCAGATGAGGAGAAATGGAGAAGCCATCGTCGATTCTCGAATTACTGAGAAAATTTTGAGATCCCTAGATCCAAAATTTGATTTTGTTGTTGTCGCTATTGAAGAGTCCAAGGAAGTGGACAAGTTGACCGTGGATGAACTTATGAGTTCTTTGCAAGCTCATGAGTAGAAGATTGTAAAGCGAAATGGAGATAAGGCCATTGAGCATGCCTTACAAGCAAAGTTGTCTCTCAAGGACAGATATGAGCAAGGGGAGACTTCACCAAGTGCTCAAGCAGGAAGTCAACAATCCAGAGGAGGATTCTAGAGATTCCAAGGAAGAGGTTCTTGGAATACAAGCTTCAGAGGAAGAGGTGGTAAAAATACCACTAGAGGAGGCCAAAGACAACAAGCATTCACTCCTAGAGGAAGAGGAGGCGGTTACAATAACCGTGACAAGAGGAATATCCAATGTTATAGCTGCAATCAATTTGGGCACTATAGCATTGAATGTCAAAGGAAAGCTCCGTAGGAGATACGTGAGCAAGCCAACTATGCAGAGAAGGATGACAGAGAAGAAGCTGCATTTCTTGTCCAACAAGAACTTGGCGAGAAACAGGAAAATATATGGTATCTAGATACTAGAGCCAGCAATCACATGTGCGGCTACCGAGAGTTATTTCGTGATCTAGATGAGACCAAGCAAGGTCTAGTTACTTTTGGAGATACCACAAAGGTTCCATTCAAAGGTAAAGGCAACATCCCAATTAAGTTGAAGAACGGCGATTCCAGCCACATCGCCAATGTCTATTATGTCCCAGCCATAAAGCAGAACCTGATCAGCTTAGGTCAACTTTTGGAGAGAGGATATACTTTTTACTCGAAGAATTGTTATCTGACAATTAGAGACAACAATTGGAGATTAATGGCCTATGTGAAAATGTCCAAGAATAGGATGTTTCCTTTAAACATCCAGTATGATGCAGCAAGGTGTTTGAGTGCCATCACCAACAGTGAAGAATGGCTTTGGCACCTGAGGCTTGGACATCTGAATTTCACAAGTCTGAAGATGCTAGCAAGCAAGAAGATGGTCAAAGGTTTGCCCCACATTGATCATCCAGATGAAGTCTGTGAGAGTTGTGTCCTCAGCAAACATCACAGATCCAGTTTTGCCAACGAAGTCAATTGGAGAGCAAAGAGGCCACTGGAGTTAGTGCACACAGATGTGTGTGGCCCAATAACGCCTATGTCGACTGGACAAAATAGGTACTTCCTCACTTTTATTGATGATTTTAGTAGAAAGATGTGGATATACTTTCTGAAGAGGAAGTCAGAAGTATTCAATTGTTTTAAAGATTTTAAAGCAATTGTGGAGAAGCAAAGTGGCTACATGATCAGAACCGTGAGATCTGATCAAGGTGGAGAATATACAGCAAATGACTTTAAAGCCTATTGTACACAACAAGGCATCAGACATCAGACAACACCAGCTTATACACCACAGCTGAAAGGTGTAGCTGAAAGGAAGAATCGCACGATTCTTGACATGGCAAGAAGTCTGCTCAAAGCAAAGAAGTTGCCCAAGCAATACTGGGCTGAAGCTGTATCATGTGCAATGTATCTACTGAATCGCTGCCCAACCAGAAGTTTGCAAGGAGTCACTCCAGAAGAAGCATGGAGTGGTCACAAACCAAGTGTTACTCATCTACGAGTCTTTGGTTGTGTGGCATATGCAAAGATCCCAGATGCAAGAAGGAGAAAGCTTGATGATAAAAGCGAGAAATGCATCTTTGTCGGATATGGTGAAAGAAGGATGGGATACAAGCTGTATAATCCTATCACGAAGAAGGTGATTATGAGTAGAGATGTTATCTTTGAAGAAGATAAATCTTGGGAATGGAATGATGATCAAGAAGCAGTCAAATGGATCAACATTGATTTGATCCTTGAAGGTGAAGAAGTACCAACAGTACTTGTCGAAGAACCGATTGTGCCAGCAGCTGAACCACAAAGTCCGGTACACAGATTCCCTGTATTCAACAGGAGGAACACACCAGGAGCATCATCATCAACACCACCATCAGCATCCTCATCAGAAGAACCAAGAAGGATGAGAAATCTTGAAGAGCTGTACGATGCCACTCAAGTAATGGAAGATACAAATTTGTTTTGTTTCTTTGCAGATAGTGACCCATTAAGCTTCAATGAAGCTGTCACAGAAGAGAAATGGATTAAAACAATGGATGAAGAAATACATGTCATTGAGAAGAATGATACCTGGAAGCCGACTCATCCACCAGAAAACAAGAAAGCAATAGGTGTTAAAAGGGTCTACAAGACGAAAGCCAAATTAGTGGATAAAGGCTACAAGCAGAGAGAAGGCATTGAAAGGAGAAGTGTTCATGCTTGGCATGATATCTCTCGATTGAGTTTAAAGGGGAGATTTGTTGAATATTAAACTCAATCTAGAAGGTCAAGGAAGGCAACCACCGACCAGCCAGCCACCAGCTATGACCGACCAGCCGCCAGCCGCCAGCCGCAGCCGCCAGCCGCCTTCACACCACCGTCCACAGCCGCCTTCACACTTGAAGGTTGAATTTTCTTGTTTTGAATTCGTGTATAAATAGCAAGCTGAGCTTATGCTATTATGTGTGGGAGAGTAGAGAGAAACACTAGAGAGAAAGAGAGGGTGTGTATTATTAAGCTTGTTGTGTTTATTTTGCTCCTGTAAGCTTTTGTTCTTGTAATAAAACTTTGTGTTTTATCCCCTCTGAGTGTTTCAAAGCCACCACCAGTGGTTCCTCCCACCAACATGTGCCGGATGGTACCAATGAGAAGTTTGATGGCAATGGATCTGATGCAATTGGCATTAAGGGTCACGGCTCTGCTCCAGTCGACATTGATTGTCATAAATCTGATGTTATTAACATTGATAAAGACATGGTAGGTGATGAAAAGGACATTGAAATAGTTGCAGTGATGGTTTAGTTTCCAATAAAGAAGATCCCTTGATGGAACAGTCAACCATGGGAGCAGACTTGGCCAATCACTTCAGACCTTCAATTAGCTTTAGGAGGTTCGATGCCACCTAGCAGTGAACAGCCACACGCATAATCGGAGATACAGAGATAGCAAGAATAGGGTGGGCACTTTCCTTCTCGTTTAAAATCTTAAAAAAAGAAGAAGAAATTGCAGTTGTAATAAAACAAAAAAAATCAATGGAGACATGCATACCTGGACTGCTGGTGGAGGCTGTGTTGAAGGGAAAAAAAAAAACATCTTGCTTGTGTTGCGCAGATAAGGTCGACCCCACTCTTCACTAACACATTCACCTGAAAATCTTCGATCCACACAGGAATCAGGATTATTAAAACCACACAGAACGACCGCAACTTATTGAATGGAAATAATATGGCTGATTCCCTTGAGAAGTAGCAACCTGTTGGTGCTAAAGAAGAAGAGAATGACGAGCGCCTCCCAAGATTGATTGCCTGGCTTATTGGAAGCCGGACTGTCTGTAAAAAACAATAGAAGGGACAAGTATGGTTTTTATAGCCGCTTGCTCTGATGAGAGGACTCTTGCTTGATTAACATAATCAAAAGCTTGCGAACTTTTCCTAGTTGAAGAAAATTTTCATAGTTCAATTAAGCGAAGTCGGCTACCAGTACTGGAAATTCTTTTGCTCTCTTAATAATTCATTCACGTTGGGCAACTCATTCAGGAAACAAGGGATGCACATGGTAACGCCAAAAGAAAGGGAAACAACAAATTTCCTATACTGTTAAAAAGGGAAACAATATTTCCTAACTTTTACGCATGATTTGCTGCTTCTGGCAGATTCCTATTGTAATTTGTCTTTGCCCTCGATTGGTTAACAAAACAAGGAATTATATAGGAAAGAACATTTGAACGGGAATGAAGAAAATAATTCATCAATCAATATGAGTGCACGCACATCAAGAGAAGGAAGAGAAAAGGAATCAAAATCTTTAATATTTCATAGCTCGTTAACCGCTAGCTGGAATTATGAATGGATTGCGCTATTGAATTCAGAATAATGAGATCTTCAAAACAAGATGTCACAGTGACCATTTCTGGTGGGAAAAAAAAATCATGGGGACCGATCAATGTGTTGATTGCTATTCGGGTACAAGATTATTAAAAACTGTAAAATCATATAATTTTACCAGTTAAAATATAACAGGTTAAATCAGATTAAAAACTTGAAAATCAATTAAATCAATTAAATCTAATTAAAATCATGTAAAATCAGTCCAACTTGTTAAAATTGCTGAACCCGGACCGATTTTATAGTTTTACATAAAAATTAAAACAGTTGCTAAGTGCTGAGTGAGCACTCCCCTCTCCCCTTTCCCATGAGTCCCCACTCCCCGCCTGCCACTCCATCCTTCCCCTTTCCTCCTTTTCCTTTTCCCTTTCCCCAAATTGAAAGATCAAAGACGTAAATGCTGAATTTGAGTGACTACCACTTTCATGACATTTGGCGTTTCAATAACCTCTGCAGTGATCATAGGCCTTAGGCCTCTCGAGACAAAAGAGATAGGTAGTGCCCAAGAAACTTATTTAATTTTTTTATTTAAATCTGAATTTGTTTTCTTAAATGTATTATAAATATTTTTTGAAGATATAAAAATATCCTTGGAACTATTTGAAAAAAAAACTTCTATTTTATATAAATTTATCTAAAACTACCATTAATCAATAGCAAAAAAATTACTTGAACAATTTGATTCGTAAAAATTCTTAAAAATAACCTTTAATCATAAGCATAGGCAAAAAAACCCTTTCAAAATTAGATGGATCCTTTGATTTTTATCTTTAATTAAATCTACGATGTATAATTGCTTTTGGTATGTGATAATTGGTTTGAAAATGTCTTTAAATAACTGCAAATAAAAAAAAACACCACTTTCAATCAATCATTGTTTCTATTTGTATTAAAAAATCATTATTTATGATAGTTTTATATTATTGGATGATGCTCACCTATTTAGTTTTGAGTTAATAACATTTTTTGTGAGCATTTTTTTATTTATTTTTCCTATTTGAGTTTACCAACTTTTATTTTTTATTTTTTTAATTAATGTGGGTGTTTTGGCCATGCTGCATGTATTTTAAGGTACTTGAACTATGTATGAATTTTTATTTGAAGCATGAATTTTTATTTTTTTAATGTATTTTAAAATTCCCTACGATTTTACAATCCATTTTTACAATCCGAGTTTATTTTGCATTTTCCGTGTTGTGTCAAAAATACATTTTTAACAACATTGTTTGGGTATAAAGATAAATTTTGTTTGGTCCCTAAATATGCAATTGTTTCAAATGAGGTATCGAATTTGGATATTCTATCATTTGATTTGATAAATTTCATTCAAGATTTGTCCATAAATTTTCAATTTTAACTATCATATTTTATTTCACAATAAGATTTATCTATTTATTATGAAAATCTAATATGATCAAATCAAATTTTAGTAAAAAATATAAAACCCTCTCAACCATATTTTTCGAGACATGCCCACTTGTTTCGAAAGTAAGTGAACTTGTTTCGAGGGGGCATCTGTAGAAACACAAATTTTCTACCAATCAAATTCCGCCAAGTATTATTTTATTTTTTAAAAAAAGAAAGAATAAAATAAAATAAAAATATATCACATGGAAAATAAATGAGCCTTCATATATTTCTTGGTCAATGAAAGGGTGACACTTGGGAAGAGATATTCAAGACATCTTGTCATAAATGCAAGATCCCGTTGAGATATATTGTCATAAATGCAAGATCCTGTCAATAAATATCAACCAATAAAAGTATGACATGTGGCATTGGAAAAGGACATGAGAACCCCTACAAATTTCTATAAATAGAGGGCTTCAATCTAGAGGGGAAAAAAAAAAGAGGATTCTGGGAGCTACAAATTTTCTTCAAGACAAGCTCTTCAAGTAATGAAGCTCTCTCAAAAGTTCTCAAGACTCCTTCATCTACGCTTGAAGTCTACAAAGAACGAAGCTCTGTTGAATTAAGTCTAAATGCCTTATAAGAGTTCTTCAACAGCACTTTGAAGACAAATCAAAGATACTTTTCAAAACATCAAATCACTAAATCTCGCTTCACAATACACGTTTAAATTTGCATTCTTGCGAAGCACAAATCTTGGCTTGATTTCTCAAATAAATCAAGTTACCATACACCAAATTCAAGGGAAGAATCAGAGGATTGTCTTATTTTTTTGAAAGAATACTTAGATAGAGATTGTACCCGGTCATATATTTAATAAAATCATATATTTATCCACATGTACTTGTTTAATTTCAGGTGTTCAAAATTGTGTCTATAAAATTATTTTATTTAAATGATGTGAAATTATAAATAAATTAATAAAATTACACGAGAAAAATTATATTTTGTGAAGGTTATGTATTGGGAGCTTGCGTGTTACAAAAGAAAAAACAAATGTTTTAAATTCTAGGTAAAGTTGTTAACTTGTGAACTTGGCAAAAATATGGAATTTAAGTTAAATACTTGTAATGTTAAATAACAAATTATTTTGTTTTGATTCAATTTTTTGATTTAATTTTTTTAAAAAAATATAATAACACATAATTAAATAAAGATGTTAAATAACATATTATGTTGCCAGATCATATTTCTTTTTATCTATATCAATCACTTCACCTGGCATCCTGGTTCAATCCTTGTTTACCGTTAACTTTTTTTAATATTTATTAACGCATATAGTGAGAAATTAATTTTATTGAACACATTGATCACGCTTTCAAAGTAATTGAATTGATTTTTGATCCGGCAAGGAGGGTGGCACGGACACCGGAACTAGTGGAAGATAGCTGCTGGGAATTTAGCAAACCAGAATCATAATAGCAAACATCTTCATACTAGTATTAAAACATAGGGAAAACAAGATAGATTAACACAAACTCCTTCATGCCATCAATCTTAGAAACAAGACAAGAAAAGCCAAACGGGCATACATAGGTATAGATAG
The DNA here is from genome assembly GCF_951802175.1 of Populus nigra. Taxonomy (NCBI): domain Eukaryota; kingdom Viridiplantae; phylum Streptophyta; class Magnoliopsida; order Malpighiales; family Salicaceae; genus Populus; species Populus nigra. The sequence goes on from NC_084859.1 coordinate 2,473,674, forward strand.
ATAGACAGTCACAAACTAGACATTTGAAGCAATTTTGTCCATGATGTTTGCCAGGACATTGTTGGACTCCCTTAACAACTTGATGCTCACATTCAGCTTCTCACGCTTAGCAGCTACCGCTGGAGATTCCTCTAACATTCTTTCTATCGCACCATCATGTCTACCGACAAGCTCCTGGACGATCTCCTCTTCCATTTCCTTGTTCACAAGATTTCGAGCACAGAACTGCAAATGCAGAGCCATAAAATCAACCAACCTCCTCAAAACAATTTTCCAGTAAGCAGTCATTCTCATTTTCAAGTCGAAAGCTTGAAGCAAAACATGCTGCTCATACCCCCTGAGACCTGCAATTGGAACCACTCCCAAACCTTCAATCTTGAATGTAGCAACGTACCCATTTTCCAGGACATCACGCGTGAAATCATGCTGTTGAGCCATGAGCTTGTTCCAGTCATTCATGTATTCAGGATTGCTTGTATAATCTGTCAGTTTCTCCATTTGAACAATCTCTGTGACCCAATTTCTAGAATGCTCTTTCATTCTTGCTATGAGATTATGGCCTGCTCGTCGAGTGGACAGCTGAAGCTGGTGGTAGTTTTCCGAGTGATGCATCAAAACAGATATGACCACACCTTCAATGTAAGTCCATACTTTCTCAACAAAGGCAACTGGTATGTGCGATACCTTTTCAACCTTTTTCTGCAGGATAGAAAGGAAGGTGGTGCGGGGAAGGAAATTTGGCAATTCAATCCCTTTGGCTTCCTCCAAAACCTGAATCTCATCCATCAGAAAGTTCCCTGTAAGGTCATTTTCAGAGCAATTATGAAGTTCACCTGAGTATTGGTTGAGCATTTCAACCAATCTGGTAGTGCAATGCATATTTTTATCTTCTAGATACTCATCATACTCTCCTCTCACAATGATCTTGTTTAGCGACTCTTTGGCGGATCCAACAATGCTCATGAAAGTTGTGAGGGCTTCACCAACCGAGGACAAAGTCTTAGGCATCCTGTTCAGTTCCGAGACACTTGCATTCAGCTTTTCATTAATCTTCCTCACTATCTCTGGCAAGCATCTTGCTATAATAGTTGCTTGAATTTGAACCAGTTTTTGAGCCAAAACTGGGATGCCCACAATGGATTTATCAATCTTGGATAGAAGAGGATGAGTTTCAAACAAGTCAGCTTCTTCCTTGCGTGCTTCCTTGTAAGATTCATCACCAATACGATTTCTCACACAGACATAACCCAGACCTATATTCACATCATCGGCCGTAACCTTCTCAAGCAGTCCTTCTGGAGCTCTGTCTGCTTTGGTGACCACGGCGAGAGTCCTCTCACCATTCTTATCCACTTTCTGTGACATCCTAATAGATTCACAAGTGGTAAAATCAATAGTTGCAGACAAAACATTAAGGATAATACTCTCTTCAGGCCTTATGTACTCCATAATGATATCCGCTATCTGCTCATAGATGTTTTCAGGCTGACCGTGGACAGGAACTCTAGTGATTCCAGGGAGATCAACCATTGTAAGGTCCGGAACGCCATTCTTTTTCACTACCAAAGTCAATGGCGTGTTTGATATGCCCTTAGCATTGCCTGCAATCTCATCAGTGGCAAGACTTATGGCATTGGCGATTTTGGCTTCACTGGTAGGTACTGTTTTGCCATTGAACTCCAAGGAAAGCTCTGGTTCTGGAGCTGTGTGATGTTGCAACCTCATTATGAGAGGTACTCTGGTGCAGATGCCCTGGCCACGAGGGAGGCTGATACCAGCTAGTGATTCAAGAACACTAGATTTCCCTGAAGATTGATCACCAACAACAACAATGGTGGGGAGTTGTATGCCTTCTTTCATGACCTGGAGATGCCTCAGCTTGTCAACTGCATCAAGTAGAGGTCGAATACGTTCATTGAATGATGATACGATGGGGACATGGCTGACTCCCAGCTCCTGATGCTTTTCTTCAATGCTCTGTGGAAGTGATTCCACTTGGTTTTCCGAGCTATTCGACATTTCTTCACTCACTGAACACTCTAAACTCATTTTGTTGACAGAGAGAAACTTCAAATAATTGCTCGCTATTTTTTAATTTGTTATGCTTCAAATGAAGAGGGCAAGGTGAGCATTTAAAGTGAGCCAGGTGGGATGTGAAATAGTGTGGACGCGGGAATCTTTCTTTTTGCGACGACTGCAGATCGACTTTCTTTTTCCAAAAAGGACAATCGTTTGGGAAGCTTAACGAGGAAGGAGATGATCCTTTTCATGGTATTTTTAAAGAGTACTAGGTTGGTTCCTTTTAAATGAGTGGCCTTGCGTGTTCTTTTCTGGTTTGTAAAATCAGAAGTAATACCTACCTAGTTCTTTTCTGGCACAGTTCAAAGAGCTTTCCTTGTTGGAGGTTGGGTCCTTAAGCATGAAGTCACTCGATCCATGCTTGAAATCAGTACCATTGCATGGATGGCTCTCCCTCTCTTGGAAGTAATGTCCGAAATAGCTTTAGTCCAATGTTCTAAAAAATTAAACGAACCTAAGGGGCATTCCCTTAAAATTCAATTATTATTTTTTTTTGCTAAAAAATAATAGTTTCTTATGTTTTTAGATCGTTTTGATGTGCTAATTTCAAAAATAATTTTTTTTAAAAAAATATTATTTTTATTTATTTTTAAATAAAAAACACTTTAAACCGCAACCGCTACCATAATTCCAAATAGATCCTTATTGATTGAGAGCTCATTTTAAACTTCTCAAGCCGAAAGCAAAATGATACTATGACGAGGACATAAGAGAAAACCAAATTGACAAGAATACAGGATTGAGAAAACTAAAAATTAGGTATAATTTTATATTTTTCAGAACAATTTTAGAAATTTATTTAATCAAATCACCACTTGATTTTTTTAAGTTTAGAATTGTAACTCCTTATATTAATTACATTTTAGTCCTCGATTCTTAAAAATTATTTACAATCAAGTCACACTTGATTACTCATCTAAGTTTAAATTTTGACTAAGTGTTTTTAATATGTGTGACCCATTAAGTTCCTAACAAGTTGGCTTAAATATAAATCATAATCCTCATGAAAATAGAATTACTAAATAAATTAAATAATTTAATTTATTATCAATTTAAAAACTAATTGATTTATATTTGAAGATCAAGTATAATGTCCAGCAACATGTCATGATCCTCCAAATATTAGAATATGGTTTAATGTAGCCTTCTATTAACTAGTTTCTTAGTGTAATTATTATTCATTCATCAAGAATGTTCTAATTTAGATATTATAGCATGCAGTGTGTTTACTCTATCAAATCATATTTGTTCTTAACACCATAGTCATTGATTATTTGAATAAAATTTTTAAATTCTTTTCAAATTTCATTTCACCTTACGTAAGAATTTCACAATTAATACTATTTGAGAACAAATAAATTTTTTTTTTAATTCAACTAAGGTGATGAGTCCTCTTTTAATCACTAAACACCTATATATAGTTCATGTTATATTCAATATCTTCCCATTTGTTACCCTTTATTTAGAAAACATGTAGTTAGGATTAAAGTATAATATTCTCTATATAAGATAGCTTAGTGATCTAAAGTCTAAAGATGATTTACATAATTCTCACGTGAGCCTTTCCATAGACACAAGTGATTTCTCTATATGGAATTCTCATGCGGGATACACTGTCATCTAACAAGCACCTACATAATATTTCAAGGTATCCCTTATACCTCAGTTTATGAATAGCTGCCTTCTTTCAAAAAAAAAAAACATAATATATATCATGGTTGATCTTCTTATTTTCTTAATAATTTTCTATTAGTAGGGTTCTTCTCTCTTTTTCTTTTTTATTGCAGAGTTGAATTTCTTGGTATTTCCTGATTATAGGGTTGTCCTGAAATTTTCTTATTGTAGGGTTTGGACTTAGATTCCTTGTTATTATAGATCAAAGATTCTTTCTTTGTCAACTTTGATTCATCAAAATCTTACTGAATTCCAATGAGAATTTTCCTAAAAAATTCAAAAACATATATGCAATGATTTGGGGTCAAAAGCATGCATTCTTACTTGGTTTGGAAATAGAGGTCCCAGCCTTTCTTTTGGTTTCCTATGAACTCCTTTTTTATTGTGAGCTTGTTCATGTGTTAGAAATTATATGGTTGAGTCGGGATCCGTTTATTGTGCTGCCTTTCTTACCCATCATATTCTTGGGAAAAAGTCTCCAACTTTTGTTTCTTATGAGGCCCTTTCTTATCCCATTGAGTATGTGTTTCGACACTGCTTCCTATAATGCTCTTTGTTGATGTTTTAATTGTTTTTTTTATTTTAAAGGTTTTTTAGTTTTGTTTCAACATAAAAACTTTTCAAGAAGAAAATCTTTAAAAGACTTGGTTTTGTTTATGAGAACAGAAAATTTCAATATATGCATCAAAACAGTTCTTTAAGCAATTTCCTTGAGGGTTTCATCGAATTTCAGAACGTAAGTTGTCTTTAGGTCAGGCTTCTACCAGAGGTAACCTTCTGCTTTAGTTTTTTTCAAAATGGTTTCAAGTATCTACTTGAAAAATCTGTATAGAATGCTAGAATTTTTCTTTGCATGGATAAACAAGGGGGTCGCTACTCATTTATCACATCATGTGAACAATAAGATCGTTGTTTATCAACCCAAGTTGTGTGAGTTTGATTAAAAAGGACTTCTAAAGGCACGTAATGTAGGTTATGATTATGGGTTAATAATGAAATGGATGCTTATTTTAGGCTCAAAAGGTGTTTGGGAGTTAAAGGATCACTTTTCTCTTGTTTCTTTTTCTTTGTGAAATAGTTTTATAGACTTTATTTGGATATATATTTTTTTAGAAAGTGAAGGGATAGTAAAGATGATTTTTCCTCATTTCAAACACACATCATCAGTATTGATAAACCTTGTCCTTTTTCTAAAAGAATTTTCTGGTAATTGTAGAGTGACTGCCAACCACTCATCCATGCAATTCAAAATACTATTCATAGACAGGGTCATATCTCATAGTGGGCTTTGGTTTGTTTTGTTTGGTCACCTCTTAATCGAGAATTGCTTAAAAACTTATCTTGATTGTTTTTATGATCCATTTCTCATACTTATGCACAAAACCAATTCTTTCAAGATCTTTCTTTTAAGAAAGGGATTCAAATGTTGTGAGATCATGCAATTTAAAAAAAAAAGGTTCTTTACACGAAGAGTTCATGACAAAACTTTATTTTTATTAACTTGGAAGGAAATGAACATATTATCTATAATATCTTTTTATAGAATCGGAATTCACTACTCTACCTAGATCTTCTCCATCCATTCTAGACAACCTTAAAGCGCCTCCTAAGAAAGCCCTCTTCACTATATAAGAACCCTCATAGTTTGACATCAATTTGCTCTAATCCTCTCTTGGTAAAGATAGTATTTTTTTTAGTGCCAAATCTCCTTCCTAGAACATCTGAGGTCTAACCTTCTTCTCATATTCTTTGGCCATCCTTTTTTGGTAAAATTGATGATGACAAATTATAGCTATCATTTTCTCATTGATCAGATTTAACTGTTTATTCATCACTTTAGCCCACTCTACCTCTTCTAACTTAGAATCTATCAATACTCTCAAAGAGGGTATTTCTACTTCCAAATGCATCACCACCTCCATTCCATATACCAAGGAATATAGGGTAGCTCCCATTGAAGTTTTGGCTGTATTACGATATGTGTGAAAAGTAAATGACAATATCTCATACCAATCTTTGTAACTGATCACCATTTTCTGAATAATCTTCTTGACATTCTTATTGGCAGCTTCTACAATGTCGTTCATCTTTAGTCTATACAATGAGGAATTAGAATGCTTGATTTTCCATTTGGCATAAAACTCTACTATCATCTTGTCGTTGAAGTTCTAAGCATTGCCAGTTACCATCTTTCCTGGTGGACCATATTGGCAGATTAAGTCCTTTTCTATAAAGCTTTTCACCACTTTCTATGTTATATGAGCATATGAATTGGCTTCTACCCATTTTGTGAAGTAGTCAATAGCCATAAGGATGAATCTATGCTCATTGTTGGCTTTTAGGTTAACAGGCCCCATCAAATCAATTCCCTACATTGCAAATTGCCATCATGATGTTAGATTAAATAGAGAAATTGGAGGTGTATTGATCTTATCACTATACACTTGGCACTTATGATATTTTCTAACATAATTGATGCAATCTCTTTCTAATGTCATCCAAAAATAACCAACCCTTTATATTTTCCTTGCTATCATGTGCCCACTAACATGAGTTGAGCAAATCCTTTCATAGACTTCTTACAACACATTTCTAGCGTCAGTCTCATTTAAACATCTTAGCAAGGTTCCGTCAAATGATCTTTTGAACAAAATTTCTCCGTCTAAGTAGAAATCCATTACAATCTTCTCAAGGTTTTCCTATCTGCTTTAAAGGCTTCCACGAGATACTCCTGGTTTTGCATAAAATTCTTAGTATTGTAGTACCAAGGGTTTCCATCTATCTCTCCTTTAACTAAGCAACATTGAACAGAAAAATGTTTGATATCAATGTGTAGCAGTTATACTTTATGTCAAAAATCAATTTTGGCCATGAAAGCCAGTGTGGCCAAAACATCCGTAAAATGGTTCCCTTCCATTCCTAGATGGGTGAACTCTATCTCTTCAAACTCTTCTACTAGTTTGGATAGATATTCTTGGTAAGGTCTTAACTTTTCTTCCTTGGTTTGTCATTCCCCTTTCACTTGATAGATAATCAACATTGAATCATCGTATATATTTTTCTTTCTGGTTCTGAGCTCTAATTTAGCTTCTAAACCCAAGATACTAGCCTTATACTCAGCTGTATTATGGGTGCATTCAAACTGTAGTTTAACCGAAACCATATACTGCTTCTTATTATGAGAGATTATTATTGTGTCAGCTCCATTTCAATATACATTTATCGCTTCATTGAAATACATGCTCCACCAATCTATCTTATTTTCTTCCTCCTCGATTAACAATATGTTTTCATCGGGAAAATCAAAATCCAATAGCTCATAATCTTTAATGGCGTTGTTAGCCAGATGGTCAGCTATTGCGCTTTCTTTCACAGCCTTTCTCATTAAATACATTATGTCGTATTCTACTAACAGAACTTGTCATCTTGCAATTTAACTTGATAAATAAGGTTTGTCACACACACACACATATACAATATATAATGTTGTAATCATTTTGTTGCCCATACTAGCACACAACATAGCTTTTCTATCACCATGTATCTAGACTCACATTCTGTGAACTTCTTACTTAGGTAATAAATAGTTTTTTCTTTCTTTCTGGTTTCATCGTGTTGGCCTAACACACATCTCATAGCTACTTTAGTTATTTTCAAATATAGTATCAAAGGTCTTCTTGATACTGGAGGAACAAGTAGAGGTAGATTTATAAGTACTGCTTGATTTTATTGAAGGCTTATTTGCATTCCTCATTCCAAGTCCCAAGATTCTTTTTCCTTAGTAGCTGGAAGATATGATCACATGTTGTTGTCAGCTAGGATATGAATCGAGCAATATAGTTTAATCTCTCTAGGAATCCCCCCACCTCCTTTTCTATCTTAGAAGATGACATAGATTAAATGACTTTCACTTTATCATGATTCACCTCTATCTATTTTTCACTTACCATGAATCTTAGAAACTTCACGGACTTAACTCCAAATGAATATTTTGCAAGCTTGAACCTTAGTTTGTACCACCTACTTAATCTTTTGAACAACTTCCTTAACATCTAGACATAACTCTCTCCTTTCTTGGACTTGGCAATCTATCATCTACATACACTTTAATTTCTTTGTGCATCATATCATGAAATAACATCATTATATCCCTCTGGCAGGTGGCCTCTGCATTCTTCAACTCGAATGGCATCACCATATAGCAGAATGTTCCCCATGGTATGACAAAAATTTTTTTATTTATTTATCTTCTAGAGCCATTTTTATCTAGTTATACCTTAAGAAGCCATCCATGAAGCAACACGTTGAACTTTATGTAGCATTGTCAACCAAAACATTTATTTATGGCAAAGAAAAGTCATCTTTGGGGCTAGGTTTGTTCAAATCTCTAAATCAATACAGCTTTTGATCTTTCCCTTTTTTGTTGGCACGCAACTACATTAGATACTAATTATGGACATTTAACTACTTCTAAAAAACCAGCGTCCCACTACTTTTCAATCTTTATCTTGACTTTAATCAGGATGTCAGGATGAGTCATTCTCAATTTTTATTTGACCGGTTTGCATCCTTCTACTAGTGATATTCTGTGTGTTATGATATCCATATCCAAACCAGACATATCCTCGTAAGACATCTATATACTCCTGTAATAGGGCGATCATTTCTACTCTATCCTCGGGAGTAACTGAGGCTTCTATTTTCAATTCCTTCTTAAATTGATCATTACCCACATTTATGGTTTCAAGTTCTTCTGTAGCAAATAGGTCTGCTCATGTTGCTCCATTAATTTTGTGAATTCCCTGATATCATTTTAATCCTTTTCTTCTTCTTCTGTAGCTATTACATATTTGTTATATTTTGGTCATTCATTCTTGGTTCAAGGTGTATATGGTGTTATGGAAGACCCACTTTCAAGTTTCTTTAAAGCAGAAACTATTCAGTTTAAATGCACGAGTGAGAAAAATATCAATGAAGAAAACAATTTTAAGAAATACAATGATTTCATTAATTAGAAAAGGTGGGCTCAACAACAAAGGCAAGATCTAATTGACATTTAAGCGTTAAATGTTAACTAGGGAAAACAAAGCAAATAAAAACAGCAACAAAATGCATAATAAGATCAGCAATGCTAAGTTACATTTTAAACACCAATGGAACTTTCCTAGTCACTCAGTTTTGAAACTTCTCGCCCTTAGCTAGCTTTTGCATAAAGGTATTGGCAAAGAATTTTTCTAGAGTGTGGATGGTCAACTGCGGCGGCACTTCATCTTCCTTTCCAGCCTCTGTCTTCTTGTCGTCCCCTTTAACCTTATCTTCTTCAAAGGTGTTTATATTCATAGTCGAAAGTTCCTGACCAAGACTTTCCAATCCCTTATCAGGTTGTATTACATATGCAACCTGTAGGAACAAAACCCTAAGGGGAGGGATTGCCAGCTCTTCTTTTTCAGGCTCTCTTCCCTCAATTCTATCCATTCTTCTTTTTATTCTCACACTAACAACCTATCTATAATCCTTTTTTTTAGGCTTGTATCTAAGCTTGAATCTTTGATCAGCATATTTAACCTTTATCATATTAACCTTCTTTGGCATTCCAGTGCCAAGGTCGCGTTGAAATGGAATTCCATGTTTCAAGAGGCATTTAGCTGCCATCTTCGCTGCTTGTGAAACTCTTGATCTTCTCAACACTGTGCTCTTAGGAAATCACTCGGTGTTTACAATTTCAATAGCATAGATATCCCCATCTTTGCAATCTCTTACTTCTAGGAATGGTACAACCATATTCTTTATCATGGAAATTATCTCCTTGGCCTTGATAGTCACCAACATCCCATTCATGATGTACTTTAAACACTAGTGTATTGATGAAGTTACTACCCCAGTTGCATGAATCGAAAGCCTTTCTAACAACATGTTATAGAAAAGGTATCCATAACTTGTAGCGTTATCAAGAAAACATATGGCTTCATATATAGCTACACTTCTAGAGTCCCAATAATCTATCTAGGTGAGCCATCATATGCACTCGCCATCATGGTGCTAGTTTTTATGTGCGATTCATCGATGGGCATTTCTTTTAGCATATGTTTTGGCAACACATTAAAGGTTAAACCATTGTCGATGAGCACTTTACCTATAAAGCAGTCTTTGCATATGACATGGATGTACAAGGGCTTGTTGTGTCTAGTTCCTTTAGCATCCAACTCATCCTTTGTGAACTACAAGTAATTACTTGCATGGATCCTCCTTACTAGATGTTCCATGGTTTTCTTCTCAATATCCTAAGGTACATAAGCATTGTTCAACACTTTTTGCAGGACATTTTAGTGTAGTTTGGAGCTAGGTATTAAGGACGTAAAAGAGATCTTGACTAGGGTGTTTTTTAGCTAATTCACTATGCAATATTCATTATGCTTTATCATATTTAGGAAATTATTTGACTCTTCCTTAGTCGCAGGTTTGTTAACCTCAAGTTCTTTGTCAAAGCTTGTTACTTCCATACCTTTAGCTTTCCTTAGCTCTTCAGGCGTGAAACAACAACCACTCTAGGTCAACTTACTGATTTCATCTTAGAATAAGGGAGCATAACTCTTGATATTAGAGGTACAACCATAATTGTAAGGCATCACATTATGATTTCTTTTATTTGCATAGGATAGTTTGATCAAGATTAGTTTGGGTGGTCCATTAACTATTAGTTAGATCTTACATACTTCTAATGGTTTCTCTTAACCTTCCATCATCCTTACCTCATTGCTAAACTCTATAGACTTTATCCTCAATTCTTCTATAGTTAGCATTCTTACCACCTTTTGGAGAAACTCAATACAATCCTCAATGTGATGTCTCTTTGCTTCATGAAACTCACAATGTTCACCCTCTCCCAAATGATATTCAGCATTCCTTTTTAAAAATCCTGATTGTATAAGCATGTCATACAATCTTTTCATGGATACCTTCAGCGCCTTTGTTCTTGTTCCCAATTTCCACCATACCTACCCCATTGTTTCTTGCAACATAGTTAGGTAACATATTCGAATTAACATTGGTGAATCCTCGAAAGTTATCTATCCTATCTTAATGAGCTCCAACAACTTTTTCTTAAAGGCGTAGCCAATTTCAATACCATGGCCAGGATTGCCAGCGTGGTATTGACAAGTTAGATATGGCTTATACTAGACAAGAAATGGTGATTGCATTGGTGGTACAGGGAGAGGAACTATATACCCAATACTCAACAGTTTAGCATACAAATATTTCAATGGCATTGATAGAGGTGGTAGTTGTTCTAGGGTATTTCTGGTGCTTCGTCTTTGGTAATAGTTCTAGTTATTTGCTTGATTGGTTTGATTCTAGACAAATAGCTGGTAACTTGAGAGGTATGTGTTTGGAGGTTACAGTAGTTTACTTTTTTACCCTTGTACCCTTCTTCCAGGTTGTTCACATCATTCTCCCACACATAACTTCATGAAAGAAATTGAGTTAAATCACAGAAAGAAAAGGAGCTTTAGGGTCGGCCATGGGAAAAGAAATTAGAGGATGAATTATTTTATTTAAATGATGTGAAATTATAGATACATTGATAAAATTACACAAGAAAAAATATATTGAAGGTTATGTATTGGGAGTTTGCATGTGTTATAAAAAATATTGTTTAAAAGTCTAGGTAAAGTTGTTAACTTGTAAACTTGGCAAGAATATGAACTTTAAGTTACTTGTAATGTTATAAGTAATTTAAATAAATAGAAAAGCTTTAAATGAATCAACAAACTTTTAAAAAATAAAATCAAGAAAAAAATATTTATAGAGTGCAACGAAAATACAATGCCATATTGTATTGCCCCTGATTTTGAACATAGCAACCAAGTTACATTTGGATCTACTGGGTTAAATGGACCATACCGAGCCAACTCTAACACAGTTGGATTTGAAACCCAAGTCATGCAAGGGACCACGCATAGGACAATGTTAGATAAAAAAAAACAAAAAAACTATGCTAACAAGTTATTTTGTTTCAAGTCAATTTTTTTATTTTTGTTTTTTCAAATATATTGATGCATAATTAAATAAAGATGTTAAGTAGCATGACATGTCGCAAGATTATATTTCTTTATGTATATCAATTACTTAGCATTCGAGTTCAATCTTTGTTTATTTTTATAGATAAATTACAACAACAAAAAAACATAAACGAACCATGCTAACAAATTATTTTGTTTCGATCTAATTTTTTCCTTTTAAATATATTGACACATAATTAAATAAAATATGATGTTGTGAGATTATATTTCTTAATCTATTTCAATCACTTGGCATCCCGTTCAATCTTTGTTTATTGTTAACCATTCTTTTTAATATTTATTAATAAATATAGTGAGAAATTAATTCTATGAAACACATTGATCACGCTTTCAAAGTGCTTGAATTGATTTTTGATCAGGCAAAGAGTATAGCACGGACACCGGATCTAGTGAAAGAAAGCTGCTAGGAATTTAGCAAACCAGAATCATAATAGCAAACATCTACGTACTAATATTAGAACACAAGGAAAACAAGATAGATTAACACAAACTCTTTGATGCCATCAATCTTAGAAACAAAAAAGGAAAAGCAAAGCCAAACGGGCATAGATAGGTATGGATAAATAGATAGATAAACAGTGCTCAAACTAGATATTTGAAGCAATTTTGTCCATGATGTTACCCAGGACATTGTTGGACTCCCTCAACAACTTGATGCTCACATTCAGCTTCTCACGCTTAGCAGCTACCGCTGGAGATTCCTCTAACATTCTTTCTATCGCACCATCATGTCTACCGACAAGCTCCTGGACGATCTCCTCTTCCATTTCCTTGTTCACAAGATTTCGAGCACAGAACTGCAAATGCAGAGCCATAAAATCAACCAACCTCCTCAAAACAATTTTCCAGTAAGCAGTCATTCTCATTTTCAAGTCGAAAGCTTGAAGCAAAACATGCTGCTCATACCCCCTGAGACTTGCAATTGGAACCACTCCCAAACCTTCAATCTTGAATGTAGCAACGTACCCATTTTCCAGGACATCACGCGTGAAATCATGCTGTTGAGCCATGAGCTTGTTCCAGTCATTCATGTATTCAGGATTGCTTGTATAATCTGTCAGTTTCTCCATTTGAACAATCTCTGTGACCCAATTTCTAGAATGCTCTTTCATTCTTGCTATGAGATTATGGCCTGCTCGTCGAGTGGACAGCTGAAGCTGGTGGTAGTTTTCCGAGTGATGCATCAAAACAGATATGACCACACCTTCAATGTAAGTCCATACTTTCTCAACAAAGGCAACTGGTATGTGCGATACCTTCTCAACCTTTTTCTGCAGGATAGAAAGGAAGGTGGTGCGGGGAAGGAAATTTGGCAATTCAATCCCTTTGGCTTCCTCCAAAACCTGAATCTCATCCATCAGAAAGTTCCCTGTAAGGTCATTTGCAGAGCAATTATGAAGTTCACCTGAGTATTGGTTGAGCATTTCAACCAATCTGGCAGTGCAATGCATATTTTTATCTTCTAGATACTCATCATACTCTCCTCTCACAATGATCTTGTTTAGCGACTCTTTGGCGGATCCAACAATGCCCATGAAAGTTGTGAGGGCTTCACCAACCGAGGACAAAGTCTTAGGCATCCTGTTCAGTTCCGAGATACTGGCATTCAGCTTCTCATTAATCTTCCTCACTATCTCTGGCAAGCATCTTGCTATAATAGTTGCTTGAATTTGAACCAGTTTTTGAGCCAAAACTGGGATGCCCACCATGGATTTATCAATCTTGGACAGAAGAGGATGATTTTCAAACAAGTCAGCTTCTTCCTTGCGTGCTTCCTTGTAAGATTCATCACCAATACGATTTCTCACACAGATATAACCCAGACCTATATTCACATCATCGGCCGTAACCTTCTCAAGCAGTCCTTCTGGAGCTCTGTCTGCTTTGGTGACCACGGCGAGAGTCCTCTCACCATTCTTATCCACTTTCTGTGACATCCTAATAGATTCACAAGTGGTAAAATCGACAGTTGCAGACAAAACATTAAGGATAATACTCTCTTCAGGCCTTATGTACTCCATAATGATATCCGCTATCTGCTCATAGATGTTTTCAGGCTGACCGTGGACAGGAACTCTAGTGATTCCAGGGAGATCAACCATTGTAAGGTCCGGAACGCCATTCTTTTTCACTACCAAAGTCAATGGCGTGTTTGATATGCCCTTAGCATTGCCTGCAATCTCATCAGTGGCAAGACTTATGGCATTGGCGATTTTGGCTTCACTGGTAGGTACTGTTTTGCCATTGAACTCCAAGGAAAGCTCTGGTTCTGGAGCTGTGTGATGTTGCAACCTCATTATGAGAGGTACTCTGGTGCAGATGCCCTGGCCACGAGGGAGGCTGATACCAGCTAGTGATTCAAGAACACTAGATTTCCCTGAAGATTGATCACCAACAACAACAATGGTGGGGAGTTGTATGCCTTCTTTCATGACCTGGAGATGCCTGAGCTTGTCAACCGCATCAAGTAGAGGTCGAATACGTTCATTGAATGATGATACGATGGGAACATGGCTGACTACCAGCTCCTGATGCTTTTCTTCAATGCTCTGTGGAAGTGATTCCACTTCGTTTTCCGAGCTATTCGGCATTTCTTCACTCACCGAGCCACACTGCTTAAGCACTGAACCCATTTTGCTGACAGAGAGAAACTTCAAATAATTGCTTGCTATTTTTTAATTTGTTATGCTTCAAATGAAGAGGGGAAGGTGAGCATTTAAAGTGAGCCAGGTGGGATGTGAAATAGTGTGGCTCGGGAATCTTTCTTTTTGCGACGACTGGAGATTTACTTTCTTTTTCCAAAAAGGAGAATCGTCTGGGAAGCTTAACGAGGAAGGAGATGATCCTTTTCATGGTATTTTTAAAGAGTACTAGGTTGGTTCCTTTTTAAATGATCAGTGGCCTTGCGTGTTCTCTTCTGGTTTGTAACATCGTCACCAGGTACAGTTCAAAGAGGTTTCCTTGTTGGAGGTTGGGTCCTTAAGCATGAAGTCACTCCATGCTTGAAATCAGTACAAGCTAAGTGATAATAAAGGTCATGTGAAATCTTCTAAAATATTAATGGGTAAAAGAATTGGAGATAACCGTATGTATTTACAGAAATAATCTTTCTTCTTTTTTTTTTTAGATAAGACCCGCATAAAAATACGCTATTATTTATTATCATAAAGCTAAAGTAACGGGAGTCTTTATATCATTCGTGGGTGCGGCTAACTCTTCATGAGGTAATTCTATTATTTATTATTTTTTAAGGTAAAAGCACCCTAACTAAGAGTTTATTTTGGAATATACTTGCGGTTATTTTTTAAAGTGTTTTTTATTTTAAAATATATTAAAATAATATTTTTTTATTTTTTTAAAATTATTTTTAAGATCAGCGCATCAAAACGATCCAAAACATAAAAAAATATAATTTTTAATAAAAATAAAAATATTTTTTTAAAAAACATGGTTAGCTTGCATTTCCAAATATTTTCTTGAAAACAAAAATAAATAGAAACATATTTCTAATAAAGGAACCCATGGATCATATTCCTCTCCAATATGGGTTTTGCTCACATCGCGAATAAATGCATGGATGGCTCTCCTTCTCTTGGAAGCTCATGTTTGTTTCCCGGAATTCATTTTCCGGGAAACCACTTTCCAAACTTTCCTGTGTTTGTTTGCCATTAGGAAAGTTGGTCAACGGAAAACACTTTCCGGTCAACGGAAAACACTTTCTGGTCAACGGAAACACTTTTCAGTCAACGGAAAACACTTTCCAGTCAAAGAAAAATTTGGTTTGATTTCTAGGAAAGTGTTTTCCCTTTTGGCTGTGTTTGTTTTCCGGAAAGTGGTTTCCGGGAAACCACTTTCCAAACTTTCTTGTATTTGTTTGCTATTGGAAAAGTTGGTCAACGGAAAACACTTTCCAGTCAAAGGAAAATTTGGCTTGGTTTTCAGGAAAGTGTTTTCCTGAAAAATTTGGGCGGAAAACACTTTCCGGAAGTTGTGAAAAATTTAGAAATGTCATTATTTGCTAATTATATCAAATTTAATCCTCAAACTTTTGATTGTTATATATAATTTGTTTTGAATATTTATTTTTTAATTTCATCTCTTAAAATTTAATTTTTATATTAATTTTGGTCCTTATTTTTATAATTGCTATTTGCTTTTTTCTTATCATTTTTTTATTGAAATTTTTTATCTATCAAATTTGGTCCTCATTCTTTTGATTTTTACTTATTTTATTTGAAATAATTTATAAAATGTTAATTATTATTATTTTAATTTCTTCACCTTTCATTTTTTTTGATTTTTTAGATTTGATCTCTATTATTTTGATTATTATTTATTTTATTTCAGATAATTTATGAAATTATATTTTTTTTTCAATTTCATTCTCATTCAACTTTTTAATTTGTAAGATTTGTTCCTCATTATTTTAATAAACTTGAAAAAATAAAATATTAATAAGTTATTTTCCAGCTCATTTTCCATAACATAACCAAACACTGGAAAGTGTTTTCCAACTTATTTTCCATTACACTACCAAACATCGGAAAATACTTTCCCGGAATTCACTTTCCCGGAATTCACTTTCCCCGGAATTCACTTTCCAAAAGGAAACTACTTTCCTGCAAACAAACGGGGACTTATCAAGTAGAAAGCAAAATGATACAATGATGAGGACACAAGAGAAAACCAAAATGACAAGAATACATTATTAGATGTGATGGCCTTCAGGAATTATAAAATTTAACCTTCTATAATTAATAACGATATGCAATAATAAATAAATAAATAAATAAAACAATTGAGCTCGGTTTAGGAAATGTTTTTTGAAAACAATTTGCATTCATATTTGATATCTCAGTCCACAAGGACTCAACACTTAGAAGATGTTTGATATTTGGTTACATTTAAAACACAAAACATAGGTTTATGTTTGGGTAACCCATTAAAATTTGTGGTCCAACGACATGTTAACAAAAAGCAATAGTTGCAAACTCACTCTAATAAAAAAACACAATCTTTCTTCACAGGTCATTTATCCCAATAAAATTAGTGTCTTCCTTTTCTATTATTATCATCAGAGTTTTTAAACTCGGTCCAAGACTTGAGTTCTGGGTTTTGATCAGATTGTCGGGTTGTCCGGGTCAATTCTGATTTTTTTAATTAAAACGACATCGTTTTAGTAAAAAAAACAAGTCAACCGGTTGCAACCGGGTTTTTAACCGGGTCAGCCGAGTTATCCCGAGTTTTGACTTCCTCTATTTTTTCTTAAACCCGACCCGGTTCCAGCCCCGGGTAGGCTGGGTCCCGGATCGACCCACCGAGCCGAATCGAGTTTCAAAATCATACTTCTTATTCTAATGTATTCTTTCTTTTTTATTGTTCTTGTTCCAATGTATTATAATTGCTATTCTTTCTTCACATGCTAAGGTCATTTATCCTAATAAAATCAATGTCTTTCTTTTTTTTTATTATTATTCCAATGTATTATGATTGCTATGCAAATTATAAAAAACTTTAATTTATAATATCAATTTTAATTATAATTTTAACCAAACACTTTTAATATGTTTTTTATTAAATAATATTTTCAAATAAAGTTTTAACTAATTTAAATTAAATCAACAATAACTAAAAATAATTTTTCAAAACCTATTATTTTTCGAACTTCAACCACTGAAGCTACCAAAAAAAAAACATCAATGATGGACATTATGCTTCTAAACCAAAAATCTAGAGTCACCTATGCATCCACCTTATAAATAATCAAGTATAGCATAAATGTACACGTTTCGTTGCGAATTTCTATTTCAACCAATAAATAAGTGTAGATCCAATTTTAATAAAAAATTATTAAAAAAATAAATTTGATGTATGCGCATAAATCACTTTACTTAATTTATTTAATAAGCTCATCACAATATGTTAATGTTATATTATTTGCATAACAAAATAGAGAACAAAACATTTTGAGATGTGGAATTGGTTTTTTTTATAAAAAAACAATTGTCTATCATGCTTTATAAGTTTTTCATGTATATTTTATACAAATAAAAAAAATTACATTTTTATCATGCTTGGAAAAAAATACAAAAATAAGTATCATAATCAGTTTATGGTTATCTATTAAGATTTGGTCAAATTTTAAAAAATACCATTAAAAATTAATTTGTTTAATTAATATTCGGGGTGTGGAGTTTACAATGCAATGCATATTCCTGGTATTAAATTAAATAAATTAACAAGAATAAATATTAGAAATAAACTGTTGACTTTAATATTTAGTGATATAAAATTACATTATAAAGTATATCTTCATGTATTAAAGATACAAATTGAAATAAATATGACATTAAAAATTTTAGGCCTTAGAATGATTAGAATTTAGCATGATATATAAGGCAGATACCTCCTTAACGAAGGGGATTTATCTTGAACCTTAGATGGATCAACGATTGTGTGTATTTTTGTATTTTTCACACAATAGGCAAGTCACCAAATCATAAACCATTCATGAAACATTCTAGATATTTTTTACACAACGAGCAAGTCACCCAATAACATACCACATAAAGGTCACTCAAACATAGATCATTCGTGAGAAATCCTAGATATTTTTCACACAACAGGCAGGTCATCTGATTATAGATAATTCATGAAAAGTCCTAAATATTTTTCACACAACAGACGGGTCATCCTAACACAAATCACAAGCGGGTCACCCGAACACAGACCATTTATAAAAATTTTAGATATTTTTCAAATCCCAATCAAGTCACTTGAACACAGACCATTCATGAAAAATTATATATATTTTTTATACAACGTGCATATCATTTGATCATATATCACAGGCATGTCATCCAAACATAAACTATTCATGAAAAACACTAGATATTTGTCACACAACAAGTAGATCACCTAATGACAAACCTCGAGCAGGTCACCCAAACACAAACATTTCATGAAGAATCCTATATTTTTTTCACATAACCAGCAAGTCCCCCAATAACAACATCATTTTTTAAAATAAAGAGAAAACCCTTGATTCTTAAAATAATTAAGTTTTGAAATATCTACAGGAATAACCACCTTATAATTTGTTAATATCAAAACTCCTTAGTGGATTTTTCTCTTGATATAGAAAGGCTTTCACACTTCTTATTTTTTCTTTACTAACTTACTTTCTAAAGTTCATTGCAAGACTTTATATAGTAACTATTGTAAAAATATAGCAACATTTTTTTTCACTAATGTTTTGCTACAAAGGATCAATGCAATTTTTAATTCTCGTGTATGTTAACATTGGTTTCCAGCTTTACTCTCTTCCGCATCAACCGAAGTCAGAACAGCTTGAAAAGCTGGAGGTATTCAAGACCATGTTGGAGCGCTTGATAACATTCTTACAGGTCTCTAAAAACAACATCACACTTAGTTTCAAGGAGAAATTGGGTTCCTATGAGAAGCAGATTGTAAGTTTTCTAAACCCAAGCAGATTTAGGAGGCCAATAACTAATCTACAGTTCCTCAATTGCAGTCCCATGAAAATCAACTGAATCCCCAGTTGCAATCATTGAATGTGCAAGGTTCTATACCAATGATGCAGCAGAACAATATGTCAAGCTTGCAGCATGGTTCTTTTTCCTCTTTATCTGGGGTTTCTATGCCACAACCAATCATGATGATGCAGGACGAGGGATATTAAGAAAAGAAAATGGGGAAGAGAGAATGATATTGTAGCAAAAATATTTGAGCTTACTACAAATTGAAGCCAAAATATTTGAGCTTGTCATGTTGAATTATCTCTTATAGAATTTTGTCCTTTTCCTTCCCTGGGCATCAAACATCAAACATGACCTGACATGTTGAGGAAACAGAAGGGGACAAGGCAGATTTTTATGAGGGGAAATCTTTAGTGTTTCGACAGGCAGCCTCATGAGCAAAAGAAAGACAATCTGCGACCACTCCAAGCTTCTCGTTGCTGCCCTGTTCCGATTAGAAACAGAGATTCAAGAAGCTATGCTACTGTCCTGAGACAAGAGTTCCAACAAAATCTACTGTAAGTTCCCACGACACTCTTTTTCCAGAAAATCATTCCTCTGCTTTGCATAAAGTGATCCATGAATCTGTAGAAGAGGAATCTGTATGGTTAGGATATAGTCTTGTTGGGTCAATTAAAGAGGGTGTGAATTAACGTAGGCCCGGTTTCACTATGCAATAGAGACATTGAAGATAAATCAGGAAGAGGAAAAGAAGCCTCAATCGCTCTCAACATGAGTGTTTGAAGTGGCTCGACTCAAAGAAACCAAATTCAGTTGTTTATATTTGCTTTGGAAGCATGACGAACTTCACTGCCTCTCAGCTTAAGGAGATTGCAGCAGGTCTCGAATCTTCTGGGCATCAGTTTATCTGGGTAGTTAGAAGAAACAAAAAGAGTCAAGAAGACAAGGAAGATTGTTTACCTGAAGGATTTGAGGAAAGAATGGAAGGCAAAGGGCTAATTATCAGAGGAAGGGCACTCCAAGTTTTGATTCTTGATCATGAAGCAATAGGTGCATTTGTAACTCATTGAGGATGGAACTCAACTCTTGAAGGCATAAGGCCAATATTTGCTGAGCAATTCTATAATGAAAAATTGGTGACTGATGTTTTAAAAACTGGAGTTGGTGTTGGATTTAAGGAATGGCTTAGAGTGCATGGAGATCATGTTATAAGTGAAGCTGTAGAGAAGGCAATCACTCAAATTATGATGGGTGAAGAAGCAGAGGAAAGGAGGAGCAGAGCAAAGAAGCTAGGAGAAACGGCCAGGAAGGCTGTTGAAGAAGGTGGATCTTCTTGCTCCGATTTCAATGCTTTGATTGAATAACTGAGGTGGGGTAGCCCTTGAAACAAAGGCAGAAGTAAGTGTTGTCACTCATGCATAAAATATTTTGTTTCTACTTAGTAGTGGTTTTGGCAATTTATTTTCAGACAAATCATGAGAGTTGAAAGAGTAATCACACTCGAGATAATGACCAATCCAAATCATTTCCCTTCCTAATGGTTCAGGAATGAGAAGTCCAGCTTATATATTTGATGTAGAGACAGTACACTACAAATTAAGAACCCAATAACTAGACAAACAATCATCGCAAACTAGGAATGACCGTCTTCCTAGTAACAATTTCACCTTCTGAAGTTGGAAAACTTGCGAAAACTAGCCACCACAAAATAGTAGCATGTATCGATGCAGTCTTCGATGAAGTACAACCACCTGCGTCGCCAATATGGATTGATGTAGAGAACTGCTGCAATCGTCATCACCACAACTGTATAACATACACTGAAACTGATGTAGAAAAATTCCATGTCTATGAAACCACCATCTCCTTGTTCATCATTAGGCACTGACTGTGACGGCACTGCTTCTTCACTACAATTGTTTTGCAATGGAGGTCCACACAAGAAACGATTTCCTTCGTAACAGTTTTCATCAAAGGTCCCAAACTGATTTTTTCTCTCGGGTGTCTTACCTGACAAGTTATTGTGCGCCACACTAAAAACTTCCAGTGTGGTAATTTTAGTAAGTTGTGGAGGGATGACACCATTTAAGTTGTTGTAAGAAAGATCCAAACTCTCAATCTGCTTTAGGTTTGAGAATGTTGTAGGGATAGATCCAGTGAGATTGTTGTGTGATAAGTTTAATGACAATATCTTACTCAAGTTTCCAAATTCTGATGGGATTGCTCCTACGAAGTTGTTATTGGAGAGATCAATACCATACATGTAGCTCAGAACTTTTCCCTTGTAACCATAATACATATTTTTAGTTGTAAATTCTATCACTTCTTCTGTAAAGTTAACCCAAAAATCCTTTCCCAAGTTGTACATACTATCCACTAGTGGTGGACCCATTGTTTCATAATAAGCTTTTTCTATGGACCCTAACGGAAAATCATATCCGAGATCCACGAAAATTTTCTGGGAACTTTCCTTGAGAGTAAGATTGCCCAAACAGGAGGGTAGTGGACCAGAGAGCTGGTTTTGTGAAACATCAAAAATGCTTAATTGTTCTAACAAGCATAATTGAACAGGGAGCTCACTATCAAAATTATTAGCCCTCATAAGAAGAACACTCAATGATGAAAGATTGCCAATCCAATTTGGAATGGAGCCGGTGAAGTTGTTGTCTCGAAGATCCATCGTAACCAGGGAAGAGCTGTTATAAAAATCATATGTTAATGGACCGCTCAATCTATTTTTGGATAGATGCATATGGATTAGAAATGGTGGACTGAAACAAGATGGTATGTATCCAGTGATGTTGTTCTCAGAAAGGTCCAAATATTCAAGCTGGCCAAGCTGACAAAAGTCTCTTGTGATCGGACCCTTAAAATGGTTTTTGGACAAATCAAGAGCTTCAAGTCCCGTAGAATTGATGGACCACCTTGGAAGCATGCCTGAAAATTGATTGTTACTCAAATCCAATACAGCCCACGTATTCCACCCATATAATGGAAAATCTGAAATCTGACCCCAAAAGTTGTTACCACCTAGGTAGAGATATTCTAAGGTAGAAGAATTGAACACCGAGATCGGTATTTGCCCACCCAAATTGTTGTTTGACAGCTTGAGAAACCGTATTGTTGTTAGTTGTTCTAGTTTTACTGTGGACAATTGATTGTTGGATAAATCTAAAACTGAAAGAGAGCTAATATTTCCTAAACAAGAATGAATACAACCTGTGAATCCATTCATAGCCATCCTTAAGCTGTTTAGATTTGGAAAGATCAGACAAATATATTTTGGAATTTGACCGTTCATGTTGTTGTTGGATATATCTAATTCGGTCATATTTGGATGGGGGTGATCTTGCAACCGCAAAGCCCCAACAAAGGAGTTCTTGCTCATATATAGTTGCTCCAATCGTGTATTGTTCTTAAGCAACCACGATGGAAACATTCCGGTGATGTTGTTGTGGGAGAGATCAAGGGTTCTTAAATCGTATTGGTAATAGAGAAAGTCGGGAATTTCTACATTGAGTGCTTCTGTTGTTTTTGACGAGCTAAAAAAGACTAGTTGGAACTTTGGAATCAAATTATCAATGGCAGCAGGTTCTGTTACTAGTCTGTTGTTCTCACTGGAGAAGAACTTGAGGCTTGAATGGTTCATAAAAGGCTTCATTGAAGTGGGAACTTCAAAGAGGTTATTTGATAGTGAGAGGAATTCAAGGGATACGAGATTGGTAAGAGGACCAGAGGCAATATTTCCAGTAAACTGGTTCTTAGAAACATCTAATAGTTGTAGAGATGACAAGTTCCCCAAACAATCTGGGAGTGAACCTCCAAAATTATTTCTAGCGAGATTTAACTGCTTTAGATTCTTCAATTCACACCAACCTGTACAATTTATCTCGAAACAGTCAAAACAATGTTGAAAGAATCTTTTATTGATGATGTAATTATAGGCGGATGGAGAGTTGTTAATTTACCTTGAGCGGGTAGGGTGCCATGGAGGTCACATTTACCAGCAGACAAAACTTTAAGAGCAGGCAATGCTCCAGTGTTCTGGAGAAAGTTTATTGGGAGAGAAGTATGATCTAGATGCAATTCTTCAAGGGTGCTAGAATTGAAGAAAGTCCCTGTGAAAAGAAGAAGAAGAAAAAAGATATGATGAAAATAGTGAGATGATTTTTGGATAAAGACAATAAATTGCCTGAAAAATCCAGAGATATTCACAACTTTACCATTGACAGTCGTCGATCCTGTGAACTCATTAAATGATAGATCTAAAGACTTGAGAGAAGAAAATCCACGCAGATGTGATAAAATGTTGTCGTTGAATATATAATTATAGTGCAGGTCCAGGTTCTCGAGTTTCCCCAAATGTGATGATATG
Source organism: Populus nigra (assembly GCF_951802175.1). Taxonomy (NCBI): domain Eukaryota; kingdom Viridiplantae; phylum Streptophyta; class Magnoliopsida; order Malpighiales; family Salicaceae; genus Populus; species Populus nigra. The sequence continues at coordinate 2,497,382 of NC_084859.1, forward strand.
ATCTCAAATCCTGCAAGAGAGTTGTTTCTAAGAGTAAGTCATAATCCATGTAAGTTCAAATCCGTTCGTAACTTAATTCGTTCCTAACTGCCTCTGTAAGATGCTTAGTTGTCACTAATTTAGTAATTATAATTTGTTCCTAACTGCCTCTGTTTTCTAGCAAGTACTTTCCCTATTTTATCCATGGCATTAAAGAATTCTAAACTTTTTCACGTTTTATTTCTCAAAGTCCAAATATTTCACCATTCACCACCGCAGAATAATATTTTGATTAAAAAAAGGTCCAAAATAATTTTTTTTTAATTGATGTTAAGATCCAAGTTTTAATAATTACAATTTTCTTAATTATAATATTCTAGGAGAGAGCTTCTTATTATATATGTTATTCAAAACCCATTCAAACTCAAATTCATTAAAAAAATACTTAGAGTTGTGTTCGACTAAGTATCTCAAGACAGAAAAAACATATATAAAAATATATTTATTTAAAAAGATAAATATAAAATATATATTTATAGGAGAGTTTTGAAGTGAACTTCTGATTGCTAATTTAATCTAAATATTACAACACTTTTGGCATAAAAGGGCCAAAATAAGAATAAAATATATGCCTCTTTTCTTGATATAAAGTCGACCTCATTTTTGTTGATAAAGAAACAATATAATTAAGAGAATGTCATGTGAAGCATTTAGGTAGGTAGAAACTGTGTATTATACCTGATTCTGTCAACTTATTGTACGACAGATCCAAAGACTTGAGAGATGAAAATCCAGTTAGAGATGGAAAAATGTTATCGTTGCATTGATTCCCATGTAGATCAAGGTTCTCCAGTTTTTTCAACCTTGATGACAAGACTTTGAGAAAAAAACGCGTAGAAAAAAACGATATGAGAAGGAAATAATTAAATGCGTAGAAAAAAACGATATGAGAAGGAGAAAAGAAAAGGTTTCGAAGCTAAATAATTAAAAGGTTACCATAGAAGCTACCTCCTGATCCAGCTGTCAACTCATTATATGATAGATCCAAAGACTTGAGAGTGGAAAGCCCAGTCAAGCATGACAAAATACTTTTATCATTAAATTGATTGCCACTCAGGCCAAGATTGCTCAGTTTTGATGATAGGACTTCGAAGCCTGGAAGAGAATCATCAAAGCAAGATAATTGACATTAAACACCAACCAACCAACCTTCATTTATTTTATGATTATAATTAAGTGCACAAACATTGAACTAACCTTCATTCTCCAAGCAACCAACCAATCCAGTCTCTCCCAATTCAAGACTTTGCAATTCTTTAAGAGGCAGAAACAAAGATGCGTTGAGAACCCAGTCGCCCAAGCTGAAATCCCTTGCACCTCTAAGAGAGAGCTGGATCACTCGCCTTGTAGTGTTATCACACTCGATCCCATCCCACTCGCAACAATTACCATTCTCCAATCTCCAATCTCCCAAGAAAACGCCATCTGGGTCGATCGAAGATTGGATCTCGAAGAGACCAATTCTCTCTTCCTCCAAACACCCATAACAACGACCATACCATTCGCCAACCAAAGTGAATAATGCTAGCAACATCCAAGCCCCCATTCTTTTCAACATCCTCGTAGATAATTCTATGAACTACGTACTACGTAGAATATTGTTGTTTGTTATGTGCCTTTGGGCAACCATAGAGGTCCTATTTATACTACACCTTGGCCATTTCCATGATTTTATCTACATATCTTATGCAGGTTCTATGTTTTGATATTTGAATATTATTTTATTTCTTTTTGGAACATTCTTGGATTTGAATATTATTTTATTTTATTGTTTAGCACTTAGTCTATTTGCATTTAATTATATTTTGGTTACTAATTATCCAATTTTAAAAAAATAAAAAATAAAAATTGTTGCAGTAGTTAAACATTTTTATCGACATTCATGTGTGATTTCGCGTAAGATCTTTTCAAATTTATAATTGTACTTATCTCGTCATAATTTAGAATCATTTAGGACCCTATTTACATGGTGTCATCACTATATATATATATATATAAAATTAAATACATATATTATCAATATTAATAAACTCGGAATAATTATAAATCTTATCCCTGTGGATTGTGTGGCTATAGTATTATATACAAAAACTTCAAATACATAACATACACACACTCTTTTGTTTTTATGTTCGGAAAGATATTCTTGACTTGTTTTTATTACATTTCAATATTAAATATATATTTTTTCAATCGAGCCAAAGATATACCATTTATATTAGAATGAGAAGACTAATCCATTTCTCTAGTTTTCTCCCTAATTATAAAATACATCTGGTTTTTCAAGTCCAGATTTTAAGATAAAAGGAATTTATTTCTTGAAATTAATGCATTAAACAATATAAAAATATTTTTAAAAAATTAAAATAGTAGTAAAAGTAAATTTAGTTTTTGATTGAAGTGTAAACTAGTGGTAAAGGAACAAAAAGAAACTTGATTATCTAATGAGTTACTTCTCCAAAAACAATATATATATTATTGAATATCTAATGGAAAGGATTCATGAAACTCCGCCTAATATATATATATATATATATATATATATATATATATATATATATATATATATAACAGAGAAATTGTCGATTATTGGGTGTGCAATGACTGCCGATCTTTCTCATTATGACATTCAATGCTTAGTTAGAAGTTGCCTGATGCTCTTCTCATGGGAAGCAAAATCAGTAGCCTCCCATGGAATCCTCATAAACCTTTCTCTATGCTCTTCTAAGATATTAAAAATGTCAAACATACATCAATAATAAATTGGAGGACCAAAATGAAAATGTCATAAATTCATAACTATACTGGAATTTTTCTCATAATTCATCTTTAATTCTGTCCATAATCTAGAATTATGCTCCAGGGACCAATCTATAATTTTTCCAAAGTTTGGGGATTAAACTGATTTTTTCACAAAATGAGAGACTAAACTGAAATTTTCTCATCTTCAACCTCAAACCCAGATTTTTCACAGATCACCTACTGATATATCAATATTTATAACTTAAATTTATAATTTAAATAAATCATAACTCAAAATCATCATCTTTACCTAAAATCTTCAAAAATCAACTAAATAATTCATTACTCCTATTAATCAACCTGCTTAGTTATTTTTTTCTGCTTCTTCTTCTTTTTTATAATAGTCGAGTATTATTGTGCCAGAGCCAAAATTAGAGGCTATCTAGTATTAAAAAAATGAAATTAAAGAAAAAAAAAACTATAAACACATATATGGTTTAACAATACTATTAATCAATTATTAAAATATTTCATTTTATATATATTAAAAATAAATATTAATAACTATTATATCAATTTGTGAATGTTTTCAATTTGGATGGAATAGATGTTTTATATATTACATTTTTCTTTAAGAAACCAAAGTTATTAAACACGGTTAGATTTAATATCTAGATGAGGGTTTAGGTCATAGATTGGCCTAGTATTTAGATCAAGATTTGGGTCATAGATCGGACAAGTTAGTTTATTGACTGGTGTTAATCTAAAATTATATTATTTTAAGATTTTTTTTGTAAAAAAAATCAAAACTAGTTTTTGACTGAGTTGACTATGTTATGCATTGATTTATCTGGTCAATTAGGCTTTGATTAGGCTTTGATTGTATAAACTCTCACCTGGTTTTTTCTAAACCTCAATCGGATTAAGTTTCAGATTAATGTTGGGCTTGAATTAAATTTAATAACATTGATTAAAACCACATTACAGGAAAAAAAATGAATCGCATAAAAGTAATTAACCGAAAACTTGTATGTCTTCTTATAAAGTTGAACTCATGTCAGTTGTTTTTTAAGGAAAAATATGAATCAAAGGTTAAAGCTAGGCAGCTCACTTTGCACGAAAATGACGAATATAGAAGACATAACATGTGGCAAAATCATGCTTTAATTTTGATGGTGATAAAATAAATCACAAATGATATTATTTTTAAAATACTTCATGTCATTGTCATGACAATAAGTCTTCTTCTTTGCCGTGTGAGATGGGTCTGTGAGACTATATATTGCCATCTGCATTTTTACTTTCCACGATAATTAATTAATTAATTGAGAAGTTGAGCTCCTTAAGAAAAGTTGTTTATGGACTTCTGTTTTCCGGAGAAAACTCCCTTGAAACCCTTGAGCACCACCTTCTCTAAAATAAGATTAAAAATAAATGTTTTATTTATCGAAATAATTAAAAGTAAGGTTTACTTTAGGTATATATGGGATGATAAAAAAATAAAATCAATTTATAAAAAAAATCATAGATTAGTTTTCCTCTTTGAAGGAATTAATTAGTGGGTTGGAAAAATGTCGTCTTTTGCTCTAATATTTTCTTCACTTTCTCTATAGTTTTACCTTACACTAATATTGTCAGAAAATGATACAATATACTTCTTGTGTTATCCTTCAAGATTTCAGTTGAAAAGGAGGGTCGTAAAAAATTTAATTTTTATAAACATACCCTTAACTAAAATTTTATGATGTCCATTAATACTTTTAAATTAAAGTCAAGTTATTAATTATATCCTCTAAATTTCTAGAAAAACTAATTCTCTCAAATTTCGTCGTTTTTATTACAAACTATAGAAGGCGATTGCTACAAACTAAAATTTCAAGATGAAATTGAGAAATCTGAAGGAGCAAACTGAGAATCTACCAAAATCTGACCAAGTCGTTTCACTAGTGGTTTCAATTAAAAAGCTGAGAGGCAGGCAATTTCCCACAAACCCTCTTGGACCCCATCAATGATACATGACGGGGAACACAGAAAAAGGAGCCTATAATCGAATGATCAATACCGGCGAAAGAAATCAAATGGAGTATAAGGTGAAGAGTAAGCCATCGACAGCACTTTGGAGGCTATAATCGAATCAGCTGCTTCTATGCAATGGGTCCCATCCCAACTTGCATAGCAGTATCTTTCATTGCTGACCTGATATGACAAATGTTATGATGTTCGTTCTGTAACTATCAAAACTCACTTAATTCTGTAGTTTCCATCTCTTTTTTACTTAACATGCTACGTTTGAGAGTAGAGTTAACGATTGTTTTTTAAAATAAAATATAATTTGTGGTATCTGAATACATAGGAACAATATACGTGCGCTTCATGCATGCTTTTCAAAAAAAATTAATATATATATATATATATATTAAAAAAACTCAAGTTAACCCATCAAGTTTACGACCCGGATTATGAGATCGGGATAAGCAAACTCAATGTTAAGAAATGAAATTAGAAAAAAAACAATAAAAACATATATGGTTTAACAATATTAATCAATTATTAAAATCTTTCATTTTATATATATTAAAAATAAATATTAATAACTATTATATCAATTTGTGAATGTTTCAATTTGGATGCGAATAAATGTTTTATATATGTCATTTTTATTAAGAATGCCTCGTTCATTAAAACCAAAGTTATTAAACATGTTTAGATTTAATATCTAGATGATGGTTTGGGTAATAAATTAACCTAATACTCGGATCAAGATTTAGGTCATACATCGGACAAGTTAGCTTATGTTAACCGGTGTTAATCTAAAATTATATCATTTTAAGATTTGTTTTAGAAAAAATCAAAACTACATGGTTGAAAAAAATAAAATTAGTTTTTGACTAAGTTAATTAGGTTGTGGGTTGATTTATCTGGTTAATTAAGCTTGAATAGATCAATTCTCACTTGGTTTTTTTTAAACCTGAATCGGGTTAGATTCCAGATTAAAATGTTAGGCTCAAACTAAATTTAATAATGGTGATTAAAACAACATTGCAGAAAACAAATTGAATTGCATAAAAGTAATGAACCGAAAACTTGTATTCCTTCTTATAAAGTTGAACCCATGTCAGTTTTTTTAAGGAAAAGTATGAATCAAAGGTTAATGCTAGGCAGCTCACTTTGCATGACAATGACGGATATGGAAGACTTGTTATTTTTTTTTATGGAAATAACGTGTGGAAAATCATGCCTTAATTTTGATGGTGATGGCAAAATCAAACGGTATCGTTGATAAAAAAAAAACCACAAATGATATTATTTCTAAAATACTTCTTGTCATTATCATGACTTGTTACTTTTTCTTTCTAAAGTCTTTTTTTATGGAAAGACTTGTTACTTTCTTCAGTCTACTTTTCCACGATATAGGCCAGTGGAATGGTCCTAAGACCATTGCTATTTTTGTGAAGTATTTTTAATGTTTCATGAATTTCACCTAAACTCTGGCTGGAATATTTCGGTTCTATTCCAGCCATTTTATTATGGCCAAATAATATTTTGTTTTGGTTTTATATATAAAAAAATATAGACTATTTTTATGATATCAATCATATTTTTTAATCCGATTGTTGGATTAGACTAAAATTTTACGAGGAATCTCCTAACATATATTTATATCGCAAGTTAAAATTTTAGAGCAATCAGAGTTTAAAAAGACTTTTTATAATTTTATTCAAATTCATAATTTTGTTTCGAAAGGTCATTTTTTGTGTTTTTTTTTAGATTGATTTTTTTTTAATTTCATAATTCAACAATAAGTTTATTGAAAATTGAGATTTATAATTTGTTTTGATTTGTTTTATTTGGGGTTATTATGGTCTCATGACCCGAGTTATGAATTTCAAAGGTTAACTCAGATTGATCCGAATCGATTCAATATGTTATTGTCTCAATACTTTTTATAAAAAATATGTCATCTTGAGCTTTTTTAAATAAAACAATATTTTTATCAATCGTCCAGACAATCTTTGGGTCCATCGAATCGATCAGGTTATTTCGATTCAGTTTTTATTTTTTTTTATTTATATTTAAAATTTAAATTGCATAATTTCAAGTTAGTTTATCTTTAAATTTGAATTGAAATTATATTTGTTAAATTAATATTTTAAATTATACATATATAGAACAACCCAAAATGACACGTTAAAATACTCAAAAACCAAAATATATTGTTACAATTAAAAAAATAAAACACCAATTAAAACAGAACTGACAACCTTGGTAGAAGCCTGAAACTCCTCGCTGCCATTTGCAAGAGATAGTTACTTATACCAGTAGCAATTTAGTAACGATTGATCAGCATTTATATTAAGCTGGGCCTATTAATTCAAATGTTGATGGCGTTAGTAACAATGATTTTCTTGGAAGGATGGCTGCCTCTTGGTTGCTTGAAAATATACAGTTTTTTAGTTCAAATCTATTAATAAAAATATAGTTTTGTTGAATATTTTTTTATATACTTTTATTAGAGAAATCAATGTAAACAAATTTATGGACAGTCACTATATTATCAAGTACTTCAATAGAAAAATAAAATTAATTAGAATACTTGAATAAAAAATATAAATTATAAGTATTTTATATATCTTTATTGTTCATGAATTAAAAATAAAATAAAATTAATCCAGACTAACCTAAAAGGAGTTAACTATGACATCATTATTTTGATAATAAAACTAATGAAGATATTTTATTGATTAAATTCCATGAATATAAGTATTTGAATTGAAAAAAACAAACATTGATATAAGCTTTTAAATAAAAAAAATTATAAAATACATATAATTTGTACTTGTCATTATCACTTTTGCATTGCTAACACTTAACGAATTGAATATATAATTCCCTTGTGAATAAAGTCAAAATAAATTTAGTTGCATGACATAATAATACCTATTTATTTTTGTATTTTAAAAATATTTTAAAAAAAAATTAATTTTTTTTTAAATAGATAATTTTAAATCATAAAGCAGTGAAACACATGAAGAGTAAAGAAAGCGAAAAATAATCAAAGTGGTGCAGGTCCACATCAATTTTTGTCCATGTTTTTGGTATTAATCTCTTCATCTATTTACTGTTGGAGAAAAGAACATCACTTACTGCTTTTCTTGTCTCTTCTTTCTTGGAAGATAAGGTATGTGAACCTTCGAGTGCCACTCATTTTATTTAAAAAAAATTTAAGTGAAAATCAAAAACTTTATAAATATAGTCAAATAAATCAAAAATTGTATGTGCTAATAAGTGGAAAAAACCATAAACGATGACTCAAAATAAAAATTGGAAATATCAAGATACCGTGTAGAGTTTTTAGTTTTTTTTTTTATGAAACAACCATATGCTCTGATAAAAGGTAACAAAAAAGTCATACCCAATATTAAATGAAGAAATTAAAAAAAAATATGAAAAAAGACATTGGACAAAATTATATAAATACATTAATTTCATGATCATGAGCATATGATTGAGATAATCATATAGAAAAAAAAACTCTGTACAAGACAATGATCAATCCTTGTGATGTCCAAAGTGTATATCAAAAATTTTATAACTTGCCATGTTCAACAAATATATCACAACTTGTTTTTATTGTCTTCTATTATGATCTGTTTTGTGCCTTACATTATTTAATATAATAAAATAAATTTAATAAATTATACTGAAGCAAGATCTAATATTAGAAAGTTACGGAAATAATAAATGTACCTTTGCCC